>NW_026596088.1:987089-1038195 GCF_907164565.1 Psammomys obesus
TCTTCTTCTTCTTCTTCTTCTTCTTCTTCTTCTTCTTCTTCTTCTTCTTCTTCTTCTTCTTCTTCTTCTTCTTCTTTTTTAATACAGTCCTGTTGTTTGTGCCAGCCTTACAGAGTGCCATCGCCCAAACCTAAAAATCACAGAACCTGCTGCACACCTGCCAGCCAGATCCCGTGTCGCAACCCTCTATGTGTGAGTGTACAAAATGCCATGGGTGAGTGAGGGGTCGTAACATGTGTGCCTAAACAGAGAACAAGACCAGTAAAGACGCCAGACAAGCTAGTAGGTAAAAATAAATGATCACCAGCGCACTTTCAGGACAGTGTGAGACAGAACCCGTTCTACAGGCTGCATCTCTGCGGAGGGGTCCAGGGAGAGGTCCAGAGCCCTGCCTCTGCGTGGATGGTCCAGCCGGTGACAAGAGTTCTGGAGAATCTCATCTCTGCCAGCAACCAGAACTGCCCTTCTCTGCCGGGGATCAGGGTTATTCACTCCTTCATGGTTCTCTTCTCCTCCTCTACCTTCTCCTCTTCCTCTGCCTTCTTCCTCCTCTTCTTCCTCTTCCTCCTTCTTTTCTTCCTCCTCCTCCTTCCTCCTCCTCCTCCGTTCTATTTTCCTCTCTCCCTCCTTTTCTTTTTTTTGAGACAAGCCTTCATTATGTGGTTCGGGTTGGTCTTGAATTTCTGCTGCCCCTGCTACAGCCCTGTAGCTCTGTCACCGAATCTCTATTTTAATTAATTACCTAATTAATTAACCAACCAATCAGAGAGAGAGAGAGTGTTGCTTGTGTGTGGAGGAGAGGTCGAGAACGGCAGTTGGGAGTAGCTAGTTCTCTACCGAGGTGTGCCTGGGTACTGGAAGGTTGCCAGGTGTGGCAGCACGCTCCTTCACCCACGGAGCCGTCTCTCGGATTCCTGTGCCACCCCGTCTCTTAAAGCATTTTTGTTGTTTCTTTGTTTTTGACAGGGCCTCTCTTCAGAGCCCTGGCTGTCCTGGAACTCACTCTGTCGACCATGCTGCCTTCAAACTCAGAGATCTACCTGCCTCTCCCTCTTGAACGCTGGGATTAAAGGCATGTGCCACCTGCCTGGCATTTGTGGGATGTTTGTTCGTTTGTTCATTTGTTTGTTTGAGACAGTGTTTTACTACGTATGCTTGGTTGGCCTGAAACATGCTATGGAGACCAGGCTGGCCTTCAACTCAGAGATTCACCTGTCTCTTTCTTTTGAGTGCTGAGAGTAAAGGTGTTATGTCATCATGCTTGAGCTCTCGGGTTGTTTTGTCTTGAGGGTTTTGTTTTTGTCTTGTTCTGTTTTTTAACTATACTCTTTGGTGCCCAACCCCATTTCCAATTTGTGTCCCCGTCAGTGGCAGCAGAGATGGGCTTGTGGGGGGGGATCCTTAGGTTAAGTTCTCTGGGGAGGTCAGCAGAGGGCTCCATTCTCTGTGTTTGTGAAGGTGTATGCCAGAGGCAGTGTGGGGAGAGAGGCAGTTCCGGGAGACCAGCTGTGACCACCAGGCTGCCTGGAGCCCTCCTGCCACCTACTCATCTGGGCCCATAGAGGACTGGAGCATCCGACCTCTTGAAGGTATGAAGTCTGTGGAATGGGCTGTAGACCCTGGAGATACAGCGAGTTGTGAGCTGCCGTGTAAGTTCTGGGAATCAAACCCGGGTCCTCTGAGAGAACAAGCAGTCTTAACCACTGAGCCAACTCCCTTGATAAGATTGTTCCTGAAGGGCTCCGGCCAGCGTGTATTTGGCCCTAGTAGTGTGCACCTAGACACATTTCATGCACATCTGCTCTGTGATAGGAGGGATTGCTCTAGGAACGTCACGGTCCCTGTGGTTGGAAAGTGGGGCCTGCGGGGGTACTTCCTGAGGGAATGGTTAGTGCAGCAGGAGGAGTAGTCCTAGTTCAGTTTCTCTGTTGTCTGAGACACGGTCTGGCTGCGATCACCGGCAGATGTCATCACGCCAGCCTGAATCAGGAAGTTCAACCCTGCCGCCCCTCTCCCCTCTCTTCCCAGTGCCACAGAGGGAGCCCAACGTCCTGTTCATGCTTGGCAAACACTCTACCCCCAAGTTATGCCTTCAGCCAGGAAGTGTTTTCTTGACGCCCCCCTCCCCCATAGCCCTTGGACTTTCATACTAATGGTCACAATAGGCTCCCTCAGAGCTGGGACCCTGGAGGAAGACATATGTCCCCAGGACTGAGTAGCCTCCCCAGCACCGTGGTTAGGCGGTCAGTAAATATTTGCTGACAAGGACACTTGGAGGGGGTTGCTATGAGAGGGAGAGGGCCCTGAGTGAGTGTGGGGGGACGGAGCCCAAGCCTGTATCGGCCCAGTCCCAGCAGATCAGTACTGGCTGAGTGGACCAGAACTGAGAATGGCGGTAGTGAGGTCAGGCTGTAACTGTGGCACGTGGGAGGCTGAGGTAGGAGGATAGCGCTGAGGCCAGGCCAACCTGGGCCTGAGTCACACCCTGTCTCAGACAAGAAACGCCAAGTGAGCTTTTAGCCCAGCCTGTCTTCTGGCTGTTCTTCCTTATTCCAGGCTCCAGCTGGCGTTTTTATGTTCTTTTTTTTTTAAATTCTATTCAAATTTCATAATCTTTCAATTGTACATCAAAGCAATCCAGTCTTTATCTTACCCTTCTTTTTTTAAATTAATTTATTATGTATACTATGTTCTACCTTCATGTACACCTGCAAGCCAGAAGAGGGCACCAGCTCTCATTATAGATGGTTCTGAGCCACCATGTGGTTGCTAGGAATTGAACTCAGGACCTCTGGAAGAACAACCAGTGCTCTTAATCTCTGAGCCATCTCTCCAGCCCTATCTTACCCTTCTTTTATTGCTTTGTTGTTGTTGTTTTTCAAGACAGGGTTTCTCTGTGTATTCCTGGCTGTCCTGGAACTCGGTCTGTAGACCAGGCTGGCCTCGAACTCAGAGATCCACCTACTCCTGCCTCCTGCGTGCTGGGATTAAAGGTGTGTACCACCACCACCTGGCTTATTTCCTTTTTTATTTTAAGCAATTTCCTCTTAAGTTTGAAGAGTCAAAGGAATGCATGCTAAGGAGACCTTTGCTGCCTGTCTCCAAGGGACCTCAGCCATTCACAAGGAGAAATAGTTTCAGGTGCGTACTTACAATCTGACCACAGCAAAGATATCATCTATCAACAAAAAGTGAGCTGGCCTGTTTAGAAATAGCAAACATTTCATAGAGCCCCATCAACCCCTATCAGGAGGATCATCAAAACTACAAGCTAAAAGAAGCACAGAGAAAGATACCAATCTACTTTTTGTGGTTTAATATTTTTCCCTGATTTCTATCAAGCAAGTTAAGACTGCTGGTTTTCTTTTCTTTTCTTTCTTTCTTTTTTTTTTTTTTCTGTGTGAGGCCCCAGGGCTCCTTGAAAACACAGGGATATGACCTTGTTTCTGGGGTAGATGATGAGAATGAAGGGGTTTTCATGGTGTCTGTTCTTTCCCCAGGACTAGAAAAGTCCTTTGTCCAGGAAGTATTAATAACATACAATACCAGCAACTGAGTTATTTTTTCACTTTATTTTTTTTTTTGAGATTACAATATCATTACATCATTTCTCCTTTCTATTTCCTTCCTCCAAATTCTCCCATTACCCCTCCTTGTTCTCTTTCAAATTCATGGCCTCTTTTTTTCCGTAATTGTTGTTACAAACATATATGTCTGTAATAGATGTTCCTAACTCCTTAAACGCAGCCTGCTCAGCCTGTGCGATGTTACCTGTTTGTGTGACTGACCCTTTGGTCTTGATTGGATAATCAGGTGATGCGTGCTACCCTCGGGAAGGCCGTTCCTCCTGTTCTCAGCATTGCTCACTGTTCTTCGTCTAGGGTTGAGGCCTCCTGAGCTTTCCTTGGTCCACAAGAGTACGTGTCCTGGTGTCATCCTTGTTCTGATTATGTTTAGGCAGCCATGTTGGGGAAGAGGGTAAAATAACAGCAAGGCTATCCGGGAAAAGTCATAAGGAATCATACTATTAAGCGTCTAGTTAAAAGTACCTGTCGCAGGGGCTAGAGAGATGGCTCAGCAGTCAAGAGTACTGGATGCTCTTCCAGAGGTCCTGAGTTCAACTCCCAGCCACGACATGGTGGCTCACAAAAGAAAAAAAAGTGCCTGTAACAGCCCTGTGAAGGTGGTGCACGCCTTTAGTCCCAGCGCTGGAGTTCGAGGCCAGCCTGGGCTCCAAAGCAAGTACAGGACAGCCAAGGTTACACAACTAACCAAACAAAACCCCCTATAATACACGTAAATCTGTGCTTACAAATACATAAACAGCTTAAATGAAATGTTCTCATCTGGGCTGACAGTGCTCCCTCCAAGAGCCAAAGACCACCTAACAAAACCCCCAGCTCCGGGCATGAGAAGCCCCTTCTGTGGTTAGTTGGGGTTGGCTCAGAGACTCCCAGAGACTCCCAGAACATTATAGGCTCTGGGTGTTGACCTTGGTTGCCCTCTGAGGCAGAAGGAAGGTTAGTTCCTGCTGCTGAAGACACAGGTCCCAGAGGCCCTGGGGACCCAACATCCTCTTCTCCCATGCACACATGGGGAATGCATTCACACAAGCATACAAACCTATACATGAGTAAGAGGAAATAATTCTTTAAAAAGAATCTGAACTAAGCCTGAGCTTTGAACCCTGGTTTGGCGTATTAGCAGGTGTGTGAATGTAGATCAATGCTTTCCATCTCTCTCTTCCTCCCTGCTAGCACGTGGTCCTTTTCTCTTCGTCCAGCCACATTCTCTGTTTTCAGACAGGGTCTTCCTGTGTATCCTTGGCTGACTGAAACTTGACATTCAGACCAGGCTGGCCTCAAATTCATAGAGATCTGACGCCTGAGTGCTGGGATCACATCAGTTTCCCTTCTAAGGCCAGTCCCAGGAAACTGGGGACCAAGAGCAGATGCCTCTTTCTTTCGGCTACTTTCTCAGACTTGGGCGTGTACCTGTGAATGCGTGTTTTTGTTTATGTCAGTTCTGTCACCAGCTGCTGCTGCTTCCTGTTGAATGCTAAATTACAAATGACACTTTCGTGGTTTTGCTGGGCTTGGGGTGTGGCTCTTTCAGTGGGCAGGCGCTCACTAGACACTTAGACTGAAGATGGAAGCCCTTTGGCATGGTGAAGATCTCTTAGTATGTGTCTTTGATCATTTCCTTCTTCTGTTTCCTCAGTTCTCTTTTGCTCTTGCATTTATAGATTATCTCCTGGATGTACCTGCTGTGTCTCTGTAAAGAAGATGGTGAAGTCAGAGGACAAACTTCAGGAATGTATTCTTTCCTTCCACTGTGGAATCCTGGGATGGAACTCAGACTTGTGGGTTTGTTTTCAATTTTGGCCACCTTTGCATTCACATTTTCCTTCCTGCTTGGTAGAACTCTAGACAACAAAATCATACAAGTGACAACAGAGCTGTGCTGGGTAGCAGAGAAATCACTACAAGGTGACTGGAGCCCATGAACGATGCCAGGAGCTGCCTCCTTGCCACTGCTTAATGTGTTCCATTAAGAGAAGTAATCTGAAGCTAGACATGATGGTGCTCACCTTTAATCCCAGCACTCCTGAGGCAGGAGCAGGCCTGTGAGTTAGAAGCCAGCCTGGTCTATACAGCAAGTTCCAGGACAGCCAGGGCTACACAGAGAAACTCTGTCCCCCAAAAGGCAAACCAAACACAGTGTGTGTGTGTGAGGTGGGGGGTGGGGGGTGGGGGTGAGGTAATCTGGTTTGTTTTCAAGGCCACAACCTTATTGACAGTGGAGGTTTACCTGAGATAATAGAGATAATGTAGCTTCCTCCTTCCCCCCAATCTCTGTTTTCTCTTTTTTGTTTGTCTTATTTCTCTGTGTAGGCCTGGCTAGGATTAAAGGTGTGTGCCACCATGCCTGGCCTATTGGACCCCCTCCTTTTTGTCTTTTATTCTCACTTTTTGGGGGAGGCTTCTATTTGGGGGGATAGTTCCTTGACTTTTTGTGTCAATACTTCCAATAATTCAGTATTATGCTTTTAATTTCTAACAACTCCATCTAGTATTCTTTCTTTTTTAAGCTTGTTTCCTTCCTTCCTTCCTTCCTTCCTTCCTTCCTTCCTTCCTTCCTTCCTTTCTTCCTTTCTTTCTCTTTCTTTCTTTTGTGTGCATGTGTGTGCCTAAGTAGAGTCAAAGGTTGTAGAGCAACCTTTGTAGAGCAAAATACAGTGGCCTCCTGTATTTGAATACTTTGTCTCTAGTTGGAAGAACTGTTTGGGAAGGATTAGGAGGTGTGGCCTTGATGGAGGAGGTGCTCCGCTGGAGCTAGCCTTTGAGGTTTCCAAAGACTCAGGCCATTTTCACTGTACTCTCTTGCCCTCCCAACCATCCCCCATACCAGCTGTTTGAAAATCAAGATGTGATCTTTCAGCTCCTCCTGCCCCATGCCTTTGCTCTAACACTGTGGCGTCTCGACGTTTGAAACCATAAGCCCAGTTAAACACTTTCTTTTATAAGTTGTCTTGGTCATGGTGTTTTGAAACAGCAATAGAAAAGTAACTAATACAGAAGTTGGTACCAGGGATAGACTATGGTGACAGGCCTGCTCGTGTGGTTTTATTTTGTTTTGTTGAATGTGGAAAACTTTAGGCAGGAAAGCAGTTGAATGCTATAAGCAGAGTTTTGTGAGCCGTCTTAGGAGCATGGAAGACAGTAGTGCTCAGAGCTTTGTGGGCTGTGGAGACCTAGCTCAAGAGGTTCCAGAGGAGAACAATATTAGCAACAGGGCTAAAGGTTGTTCTTGTGATATTTTGGCAAAGAATATGGCTTCTTTCTGCCCTTGTCCTGAGAATTTGCCCACAGTTAATTGAAAAGTAACAGACTAATTTCTTTGATGGAAATTTTGAGATAATTGACTGTCACATGGTTATTAGTGATCAGGGCAAAAAGAAATATAAAATGTACAGTTTGAAGAGAAAAGAGTGCCAGGAAGTTTAATGTTTGAGGCAAGGGCTTGCTGAAAGGGATGAGATTAGGGAAAGGCCTGATCTGAAAGGAAATAAAGGGAAGGGATGTCCTCAGGGCGAGACCCACCCGGCTAAGGAAACCGCCTGAGGAAACCTGACAGGTAGTGCACGCCTGCAATCCCAGCACTCTGAGAGGCAAAGTAGGAGTTTCTCTGTGAGTTCAAGGCCAGCCTGGTCTACAAAACCAAGTCCAGGACAGCCAAGGCTACGCAGAGAAACCCTGTCTCAAACAAACAAACAAACAAACAAATAAACAAAAAAGGTCTGAGGAATGTTCTGTTCCTAAAAAGGAACAGCAATGAAAGCTGATGAGATGTGATTCAAGCGACCAGGCCCCATCCCAAGAGGGCAGCCGTGCATGGCAGTGTTGTCCATGTGGTTCTGCAACTCATGAAGAATGCAGAAGCAAAGGGGCTGCAGAGCCCTCCTCCACAGGGGCACTGAGGGCAAGCACGTGGCAGGGGAGTCCCTGCTCGAAGGCCCTGAGAAGCCATTGCATGAATCTGTGAAAATGAAGCCTGGATTGTGCTGGAGACTATGAGATGTTGGAGGTGCCAGGGCCATGGGCTGCCTGTTGAGGAGAGCTGCACACAGGGAGTGGAACCAGCCTGAGAGACAGCAGGATGCAGCCAAGCCGCTCGACTTCAAACACACAGAACCACAAGATTTGGAGTTGGTTGCTGTTAATTTATATGTAGGGTCTAATGGTGTGTATGTTAGCCCTATAATCATCACGATTATCTAACCCACTATTATAATCAACAAAGGATACAGACTCCTGATGGATTTTATAATTGCCTTAAAACACCTTGGGCTGGGCAGGTAATTCCAGCTGTGCTATTTCACGTCCCCCTTCCCCCATCAATCGCCATCTGCTTTAACCATCTCTAATTGGGCTGCCTCCCACCCATAATTCCATAAATACTCGCTTGTTCTACATCTGGATCACTCCTTTCCAAGCCAGTCTTGGAGTCCTTCCTCCTGGTCCATGTGGTTCCTTTCCCGCCTAACCCATCCATAGTGGCTTCCTTCTTCCTTCCTCCTCTTCCTGTCTCTCCTTCCTACCATCCTCTCCTGTCCCCCAAAGCCCGAAAACCTTGGCCACACCTCCCCATCCACCATGCACAGGCACGTCACGTTTTATAGGTTAAACAGAGAGGCAAAGTTTTTACAAAGTTTTGGGGTAAGCGGGCTTCAGGGGGACAGTGATTATCGTTGGAATACATAGCACCACATCACTCCCTCAACAGGAGTTTGTCCTATTCAGTTCTAAAATCTTGCTTTGGTCGGTCCAGTTATTTTTCTTGCTTAGTGCTAATTCCTTCCTTTTGGATCGGTGATGTGTATTCCATGCTGTTGTACGTACAAAGCATGTAATTTGCTTTTGATTTTACAGAGGGTTACAGTTAACAGATTGCCTTGAGTCTCAGAGGATATCTTGGACTTTGGACATTTTTTGTCGTTGTTGTTGTTGTTTTTGTTTTATTGTTTTTCTAAATAAGGTTTCTCTGTGTAACAGTTCTGGCTGTCCTGGGACTCCCTCTGTAGAGCAGGCTGGCCTCAGACTCACAGAGATCCGCTTACCTCTGCTTCTTCCTCCCAAGTGCTGGGGTTAAAGGTGTGCGCCACCACCGCCTGGCTTGATTTTGGACTTTTAAACATTGCTGAGACTGAAAGACTTCGGACTTTTGAAGTTGGACGGAATGCATTTTGCATTCTGATATGGCTACAAGCCTGTGGGGACCGGAGAGTGAAATGTTCGTGGCCTCATATGTTTGAATACTTGGTCCCCGGTTGGTGGAAATGTTTGGGAAGGACTGGGAGGCGTGGTCACGTTGTAGGCGATGTATGGCTTGAGGCAGGCTTTGAGGTTTCTGAAAGACTGTGTCATCTGCAGCGTGTTGTGTCTGTCCCTAGCTGGAGGGTCAAATTCTGATTCCAGCCCCTGTTCTTTTGCTCTGCCACCATGGACTCTAACCCTCTGAAAGCAAGATTAAACTCTTTCTTTCGTAAGTTGCCTTGGTCATGCTATTCTGTAAGGGAAGTTTTGGTTTCTTTGTAAGCTCAGTTATGTTATTTAAATATGGTTTTGTTTTAATCCAAAGCGTGGCATTTTAGTTGGGCTATAGTTTGTCCACACCTGTTAACGTGTGGTGTGTGACCTTTGCCAGCTGGTAACGGCCCCCCCCATGTGCCTCACGGAGAGGGGGATGGTCTAAGACTCTGAGAGCATAAATATGACAGCCAAGAATGAGAAGAGGAGGTGTGTGTGGTGGTGTTCCGTGTTGGCGTGTGGCGTGGAACAGTTTGGAGAGCCCAGAGCCCAGGGGCGGTGTGGCAATTTGGAGCAGACAGAAACGCTTCAGGGTACAGTGGCAGAGGAGCCTGCTAGCTGAGTCTGCGGTTGATGGAGATTGGTAGGGAGCCCTAAAAGAGCCCTTGGCCCTAACTAACTGGGAGAAGTAAAGGGGTCTGGGCCCCCTCTCCCCACTAACCTTTTCTCTCCCCTACTTAAGGTTGGGGGGTTGGTGGAAGGGAGGTAAAGGCCTAAACACCCCGAATAGAGCAGAGTTAAGAAAAAGAGTGCCACCAGCGGCACTCCGCCACAGTGTCCTGTCACAGCCAAGGAAAAGTAACTAACGCAGAGGCCAGGCTTGAATTCTCTCCCTCAGGGCACCTGCCTTGCCTTTGAAGGTCTCATACACGCATGCACACATGCATTTTTTAAAATATTCGTCTTTATTTCGTGTGTCTGCGTGTTCGCCTGCATGTATGTCTGCGCACCGTGTACATGCGGTGCTCACGGAGGCCAGAACGACACAGCAAGTCCAGGATGGCCAAGGCTGCGCAGGAAAACCCCATCTCGGGAAACACAAACCTCAGGTCCTCATGCCCTGGCGGGCAGTGCCTCCCCACTGCTCTGTGCCCAGCCCTGGAGCCCCTGCCATCGCTGCTGAGTAAGCCGCTTTACAACGTTCTCCAAAAATATCAGATTTTTCTGTTTTTCCCTTATTTTAGAAATAAAGGAAGGGATTATGTTTTAGGTACTGAGGATGTCTTTGGCTACAAATAACTTTAAAAAAAATCTGCTTCTAAGAAATCCCACTGACGGAGGCAGGCAGGCATGGAGGTAATGTCTCCATGCTCTCTGTCTTCCTGCTCTGCCACCCACAATCCATTCTGGGGCCGGTTCCTCTCAGAGTACAGGATGTGGAAGGCCTGTACCTTAATCAGGTCTGGTGGCAGCAGGCATCCCTCTCTTTCTCTCCAAAATAAAGAGAAACTTGGCAAGAAGTGCCTCTTCCTCTGTCTTGGGGGTGTTGTGAGGGATGAGCTGTGTTAGATGCTTTTCTCGCTCCTGTGACAGAATGCCAGAAAGTTGGCTTTCAGTCTGGGTGTGGTGGTCCATGTCTGCAACCCATCACAGCTTAGGAGTTCAAGGCTGGCCTCACAAACATTGCAAGTTTGAGGACGGCCTTGGTTATGTGAGACCTTGGGGCAACAGGAAACACACACCCAAAAAGAAACAAACAAACAATCTTAAAATGCACAAGAGCAAAATACTGTCGGTGTACTTTTAAAAAGTATTTTCTTTACATTTCTAATGCCTCTGCCTCCCTTCCCCACTCTAATCCCTTCCAACACCAGGTGGGTGAGAAAGGTTAGTGGGGAGAGGGGGCATAGCTCCCTTTAGCCACTTCCTGCTATGTAGGGTCATTGGGTTCCTTAGGGGAAGTCAATCTTTGTTCCAGGATATTCTCGTCAAATGGCTTCACAGCACCCAGGAGCAGCAGGCAGAGCAGCAGCAACTATTCTTTCTCAGAGCCTCCCCAACATTCTCTGGGCTCCGGCATTTATTCCCCCTCAGAGTTCTCAGAATTAAATGAGCTGCCAAAGAGCCCCTTTCAGAGCCCTAGGAGGCAAATAGTTTGCTGCTGTGGACCATCTGAATCAACCCCATAGCCCACACCTGGGGTTAAAACAGGGCTGGAGAGATGGCTCAGAGGTTAAGAGCACCGGCTGCTCTTCCTAGAGGTCCTTAGTTCAATTCCCAGCGACCATGTGGTGGCTCCCAACCATCTTGACCTGGTGCCCTCTTCTGGCTTGCAGGTGTACATGCAGACAGAACATTGTATGAAAGAAAGAAAGTGAATGAATGAATAAAACCAAAAAATATGTTTACACAACATAACTGAACTTTTAATGACAACAAAACTTTCCATTATATAAGACAAAAGTATTTATTTGGTTTATTGTTTTAGCCCACGGTTTCTTGGTCTCATTGCTTTGAGCCTCAGGTGAGGTTAACGGTCATTGACTGTTATGGTGGAAAGGCTTTGGCAGGGCAGAGCTTCACCTCACAGCAGTCAGAAAACAGAAGGAGACCACAAATAACCACAGATCAGTTTACATGTCCCACAGAGACACCCAAAGAGACTTCAGTGAGGTCTCACTCCAGGCTCAGCCAGCTCCCGGCGACGCCACGCGTTAGCTGCTTTCGTGGCACTGTGATGGCAATCCCTGAAAACAGTCAAGGGCGGAAAGCATTTTGGCTCACACTTTCACTCCATCCTTAGTTTCACATGGCAGAAAGCCAGTTTCTGGCAGCTCACGTGGTGGTAGACCAAAAGGCAGCCAGCTGGGCCAGGACTACGGACCGAGATAAAACCTTCAAAGGCTTTTCCCTAGTGATCCACTTCTGCCATTTAGAACTCCTGTCCTAAATAGTCCATAGCTTCCTACACTGCCACCGTTGTCTGGAGAACAATTTCAGAACATGAACCTGGGGGAGCCCTCATATCCAAACCGTAACAGGCTCCAGTATGGACTCCATCGACAAATTAGCCCATCGCCACAGGCCAGGCTGTTACGTTGTGCAGGCAACTCGACTGGCCTGTCCTCAGGGGCCTTGTCCCGACAACATCCCAGGTCACCACCTGCGTCCTATGTTGTCACCTGGGCCAGGGGCTCCAGACATGAACCGTCTGCCACTCCCAGCCGCTCTCTTCCCCTTGCTTTCTCTCTGTGTGTCTCTGTCTCTTTCTGGGGCGCTTCACCTTCTCTCTCCCTTCCCCCCTTCCTTCCTTATACCAAATATGTTGCAGCAGGTTCTTAATATTATAACACTGGTGCCAAGGCTGGTGGTGGCACGCCAGGACCCTTCTGCCCGCCATGCCACCCAAAACAGATCTGCCTTCTGTCCCACCAATCACTAGGCTAGGCAGGTTTTCTCTTCCTGGTCAGCGTAGAAGGCAATGCCTGGCTGTTTTCTCTGACCTCCTCTAAGATCCCTTCCCTGGGTGATACTTTTCCTCAGCACAGTTTCCCCCTCTCTCTTTCTCTCCTTCAAAACACTCTGGAAACAGAGGCAGGTGGATCTCTGTGAGTTTGAGGCCAGCCTGGTCTGGAAATCGAGTCTAGGACAGCCAAGGCTACACAGAGAAACCCTGTCTCGAAAAACCAAAAGAAAGAAAGACAAGAAAAGAAAGAGAGAGAGAGAGAGAGAGAGAGAAAGAAAGAAAGATTTTTTAAAAAGTTTCTCATTGTGCTAGATTTATATCCATCCAGTCCTCTGGATAAAGGGAAGAAGTTTCTCTTTCATGATATGTAATCATACTAAAAAATCAAGATCAAGTGAGCTTTTGCCCCTTCTGCTTCATGGAAGGCTTCTGTCTTTCCTGGGCTCGCCTCAGAGAGTGTTCACACTGTTAACCCAAAATGATTTCCCAAGCCTCTGCTATGCTATGACACAAAGATGTGCCTATGGCTTTTTTTGACCGTGTGTCTTTCCCTGCAGATTATAATAGTGATGCTAATGTGTTTAAAAGCTGTCGTCTTTGTAAACTAAAAAGGATTACTGTAATCTACAGGAAATCCACCCGAATCCATCTCTCAGGCTGAATAGACTCCAGATAAGCACTGCCAATCAACAGCCCTATTCCCACCTATTGCCTATCTCAGAGGCTGGATTTCTCCCCCTTTCCCTAGTTTTGGGACTCCCCTCCCCAACTACCAAGACCACAGGCCTAAAAGCCTCAAAGGTGTATTCTGCCTCTAATAAGTATATATGGCCCAGCATCCTGCCAGGCGTGTCCTCAAGAGCTTCGTGCAGAGCGCAGGTGCTCCTGCCCACACCTCACAGACAGCAGCAGCTGGACCTGCAGTGTCCCAGCCACAGATGGTCTCACAGATCCTGGACAGCAAATGCCACAGCCTGCTGCTCTTTCCGGAAACGGCCAACGGCCAACGTTCCAGCCTTTGGCTCTCCACCCCCGATCAATACCCCAAACGTCAGCAGAAAGTAGCCAAGGAGGATTTCTTCGCCTGGGATGTTAGGTTCCTACTTGCTGCTGGGCGTGGCTGCCATACTTTGTCCTCTTCCTAGGGGTGGGGCTTCCACTCTCCCAGAGGTTCTCCGGGATATAAACGGGTCCCCACCCCCTGCTTCCAATGAACCTGCATTTACATACTGTAACTTGTCCTGCAAGCGAAGCAGTGCGACATCCTCGTTCCCTCCTCGACCTCTCTTCCTAGTTCCTCGTTTGTTCATTAGACAGAAGGGAGGACTGTTAGGTTGGTGTGCGGACACTTCATCTGGCCTGCCCTCGGGGGCCTTTAGGGTCCTGACAACATCCTATGTCAACAACACCTGCATCCTACGTCACCTGTGCCAGGTGCTTGTGATATACCCCAACTGTCATCTCTCCCCTGTCTCCCTCTCTGGGGTACCCCCTTCTCTCTCCCTTCCCCTCCTTTCTCACAATAAACGTCCTTCCTTACACCAAATATGTTGCGGCAGACGCTTAATCAGTATTATAACACAGGCGGCACGGTCTAGCTGCATTTCGAGAACATCACCAGCAGGAGGCTTCACTTCCACACATGAGCCTTTTGAGGTCGTAGGTAAAGAATCAAACTTCATCCTTGTCGGTGCTAAAGGAAGGGCCAGCATCCCTCATGTGTACAGAGGTACACAAATTGGGGGTTCTTTTAGGAAGGAGAGAGACAGAAGATGAGATTGGGTTTGTTTTGTTTGTTTGTTTATTGGGGTGCTCTTGGTTCACATTAGGGTTCTTTGAATGCCTGCACCTCGACTTTTTTGTTTTATTTATTTTTGAGACAGGTCGTGGTATATAGCCCAAGCTAGCCTCTACCTCACACACCAACTGCAGGCACGTGCTAGAGCTCATATCCCGAGGAAGTCACTCAGAGGCTAACTGGGGCTTTTGCTTCTACATTTAGACAGTCTTTATTTACTCTTTTCCTTTTTTTGTTTTTTGTTTTTGTTTTTGTTTTTTTGTTTGGGTTTAGATTTTCTCTGTTGGATCATGCCAGATTCAACAGTTCTGCTAAAATTCTGCTACAGATATGCCTGCAGACAATCTGACGGAGGTGCTTTCTCAACTGAGGTTCCTCTTTCCAGATAACTCTAGCCAGTGTCAAGTTGACACAAACCTCAGCAGGACCCAGGGCCACTAGGCATTCGGAGGAGGCATGTGGAGATGGAGACAGGTCTCAGGCACAGGCTTCTTTCCCTGTGAGGCCAACCTGGGATTCCTTTCTAGAGATCCATGCTAAACAATATCCCCAGGCCTTTCAAATGGCATTTTCCTTTTTTCTAAGGGTTAAACCCTCTCACACAAGGCAAACTGCCACAGAGCTATTTCCCAGCCCTGTGTTTTAGCATTTTGAGGAACCTTCATACTATATTTTCCATAATGTCTTATACTGTTTTGCATTTTCACCACAAATGTATGAGTGTTCTCTTTTTCTCATTTTCTCAAGCATTTTTTGTTGTCCTTAGCTTGAGGGACAGGGTCTTGTTTATAGCCCCGGGCTAGCCTCAAACTCAAGGGCATTACCCTGCCCCAACCTCTTGGGTAATAGAATTACATATAGGAGCCAATAAACCTAATTCCTTTTTTATTCTTGATTTTTTGAGATGGGGTTTCTCTGTGTAACAGTCCTGGATGTTCTGGGTGCACTTTGTAGACCAGGCTGGTCTTGAACTCACAGAGATCTGCCTGCCTCTGCCTCCTGAGTGCTGGTGTTAAAGGCATGTGCCACAGCACCTGACTCCTAATTCCATTTAAAATTAAATTTTTTTTTTCGGGTGTGTGCGTGCATGTGTCAGTGTGCACATATGTATACACACATAAATGGAGGTGAAAGGTCAACCTTGTATTAGACAGGGTCTCTCCCTAGGACTTGGGCCTGGCTGCTTCAATTAGAATGGCTGTTGCATGAACCCCAGGGATCTCCCTGTAGTCAGCTCCCCAGCACCAGGATTACGGCACACCACGACTCCCAGATTTTTCGGGGGTGCCTAAATAGAACTTGCGTCTTCACATTTCTGTGACTTCTGTTGCTTAAGTCTCTCAGCCCATGTGCCTGCCTCCTTTTGAGAAATGTTCACGCAAGTGAGTCACTCTTTCTTTAGGTAGTTTGTTTTCTATTGTTAAGTTGTTTGAGTTTCTTATCTCCTATCTGATGGATAGTTTGTTTGTTTGTTTGTTTGTTTGTTTTTTCTTTTAAGGCAAGATCCCACTTTGTAACCCAGCTTACACCATCCTCCCTAACTAGCCCAGGTTGGCCTCAAACTCTTGATCCTCCTGCCTCAGACTCTCAATGCTGTATTTCAGATATATGCCACCATGCCCAGCATTTTCTTCACTTTGTCCTAAATATTGAGCAAGGGGCTTGAAAGGACTAACGCTGATGTGTAAACACCACTTTCCCAGGGACAGATAACTTCTTAGAATGCAGGGTGGGCAGGGGAAGAGAACAAGCCATGTGTTTTCACTTCCGTAAACAAGGTTGGTTGCCCAAACTGCACAGGCTGTGCTTGAGCACAGGTGGGCAGGAGTTTCGTAGGCAGGAAGTACACCAGTATGGATGCTTGCCCCCATTGGACAAAGGGCAGAAAGCATGTAGCCATATCAGTTTGACCTTTATAGGCACCAGGCTGACCTAATCAGGTCACTGGCCATTCTTTGGGAATCTTGAGTATGGACCTGGCCTGTGTCCACCTTCCTGGCCAGTACTAAATAAAGCTTACTTTAATTGGACAATTATAGATTTGGTGTTTTTCTTCGAAATGTTCGGTTTGACTGCCTGCCTGTAGGCCTAGGGATATGGCCCTGGGGGTGTTTCTCACGTCCTTTTGCAACTTGCTGTTGGTGTGTAGAAATGATACCTACTCGTTCACGCCGGCTTACTCCTTGCCACATTACAATACTCGTTTACCAACCATTACTTTTTTTTTTTTTTTTTTTTGGTGGCACCTTTAAGTTTTCTATAGACATCATGTCATTTGCAAGCAAAATGTACTTCCTCTTTTCCCATTCGGGCACCCCCCGTTTTTTTTCCTCTTGCCTGACTGGTCTGTCTAGAACACCCAGTACTATGCTGAATTGAAGCAGGGGAAGTAGACAGCTTTTTATACCAGATCTCAGAGATTTTCTCTCCTCATGCCCCCATCTTGTCTGCTAGCTGTGGGTTTGAATTGTGTGGCCTCTGCTGTGTCAGAGTGAATGCCTTCTCTATTCAATTTGTTTTTTTTTTTAATTTATTTATGTTTATTTTATGTGTATTTTATGTGTATTAATGTTTTGCCTGCATGTGTGCCTTATGTGAGAGTGTCAGATCTTGAAGGTACAGACAGTTGTGAGCTATCACGGAGTGTCAGGATTTGAACCCAGGTCCTCTGGAAGAACAGCGAGTGCCCCTAACCACTGAGCCATCTCTCTAGCCCCCCGATTTGCTCTTATCAGAGTAGTGTCTTTTGAAGTGACCATATGAGTCTGTCCTTCAAGTGGTTACTGTGCTGCATCGAGTTCACTGTGGAACCAACTCATATCCTTGGGGCAAATCCCACCTGGTCTGAAGTGCGGAGATGCTTTTCAGCTGCTGACGGTTCCCGTTGGCCCGTCTTTTGTTGAGGCCTGAACTTTCCTTTGTGTGTCCTCGTCTGGTTTGGGTGTCAGCGTTATGCTGACCTTACAGAATGGGTTTCGAATCCCTTCCCCTATATTTTTACTTTTTTAGGATGTTTCCCCTTAGATTTTTTTTTTTTAAGAATAATGTTAGAAGACTTGGCACTTGTTTCTTAAGGGCTTGATAGGAAAGCTCAGGAGGAAACAAACAAACAAACAAACAAACAAACAAGCAACCCTTGCTAAGCCTGAGGACCTAAAGGAGGAGCGAGCTCACCGCACAGCGCTGTCAGGTGCCCTGCACACAGCACCAGGCCAACTCCGAGCCAGCATGTGTGTGCGCGCACACAATTAAATGAAGAATGAGCTGGCCGTGGCGGCTCACACCTTTAAATCCCAGCACTTGGGGTGCAGAGGCAGGTGGATCTCTGTTAGTTAGATCTCTGTAAGCTCCAGGACAGTCAAGACGACATAGAGAGACCCTGTCTCAACCTCCCCAAAATTAAGAAAAATAAAAGTTTGGTGAATGGCTAAGCGTGGTGGCAGGTGCCAGTACATCCAGCAGATGAGGCTAAAAGTCTAGTGCCAGCCTGGTAGAACTTAATAGTATCATGGGAAAAGCTCCCGGCCACAAGGACACAAGCTATGTTGGGTGGAGTCTAGCATCCCCTTGGGCTGGTTCAACCAGTGTGGCTGGGGGACCAGGAAGGTGGGCTTACCCTAAGCCATGCTGAAGAGATGGGTAGGATGATTAGTTCTTTAATGAGATGCTATACTTTCCCTTCCCAGAATCCCTAGCCCTAGCACAGAAGCTTACCCGAGCTAAGTCTGCCCACTTTTCTGAATTATTCAGAAGAACACAACTCCCTTTACTTCTTTCTAAGCCCGCCAACCTTAGCAACTTGGGCTTCTCTGGCAGCGTTTTATCCTCCTTACTCTTTCTCTAAAGGCCCCTCCCTCTTTCACATGTCTGACCTCTCTCTTTTCTCCTCCAGGCAGCGGCTGAGGTCTGCTCTGGGGTACTGGTTTTTTGGGGTTTTTTTCCTCCTTTTTTTTTTATTTTTTCGTTTGTTTGTTTTGGTTTTTCAAGACAGGGTTTCTCTGTGTAAAAGAGCCCTGGCTGTCCTGGAACTTGCTTTGTGTAGAGCAGGCTGGCCTTGAACTCACAGTCATCTGCCTACCTCTGGCTCCCTGAGTGGCTGGGACTAAAGGTATACCTCACTGTGACCGGCTCCTCCCTCTTTTAAGCTCTAGTAAAATTGCCCTCCAGCTTCTGCGTGAGTCTGTCTGTGTGGACGAAGAAGGTCTGCTGCTGTCCACACGTGCTGTGCCCATGTGCGGGGCACAGACAGCACTTAGACCCACTGCTTTTCTTCCCCTCTGTGGTTTTGCTGGTTTAGATGGGGTCTCACGAACCCCAGGCTGGCCTCGCACTCACTCTGTAGCCAAGGGTGACTGTGAACTTCACCACACTTGAACTCATTAATCCCCACAGCTGCAGCAGGCAGGGATGGTCCTTCTCCTTTCTGTGATTAAACCTGAGGCCCAAGCCAGGCCTGGCCACCCACCCTCAAAAAGCCAACGAAAGGATTAAATTTATAGTCCCTTGATACAAGGGCCACAGCGCTCACTGTAAAGGAAATGAGAGAGTCTGTTCTAGCCCTGTTTTGTGTTACCTTGGCCCCAGAACACACATTTAGACTACCCCAAGGTCTGTGTCCTAACATGGAAGCAGTTCCATGAAGTTTCATAGTGTGGCAGAGCAAAGGAAGTCACGAGTCAAGGCAAGTTTAAAATATCTGGGTGGGCACCTCCGAGAGACGGGTACAGCGAGGCGGGGGAGGGTTCTCTATAGGCTCACGATGCTATCTGATAACGTCCTCAGCTTTTGATTTGGTGGGAGCTAGTGTTCTGCGAAGTTAATAGATTCCAGAGGTTTCTGCCTATTAGTCACAGGATGTTAGTTCCAACACGGAGGTGGGCAAAGGCATGGCTGTTCTGAGAGCCTGAGGTAGCCCAAGATGAGGTAGTTAGCCTCTGGACCTGCAACATTCCAACCCCTCCAGGTACTGAAGTTTGATCCGTCAGGCTCTGCAGACATAGTTTCTTTTCAGCAATTCTCATTCACAAGTGGAACACAGAAAAAGGAAATTTATTCAGTGTGGCTGAGAGGACCAGGCCTCCCCCCGCCCCACCGCCCTCAAGTTACCAATCCCAAGAACTAGACCATAGGTCACCAATTCAGGAACAAGACAAGTCCCTTACCCAAGAAATAACAGGGAGAAAACCCACAAAAATGTGCCACTCACCTCTGGCAATATTTAATCATCACCCTTAGCAACCGTTAATCAGTGAACACCTGGAGTTTACCCAGATGTTCTTTACAATAGGCTGAGTAAAACAATTATGGCTTTGGCCCTCAGGGCAAACAATCAGCCATAGAACTGCCAAGCTGGAATTTCCTGAACCTTGCTATAACCCTAAATAAAAACCCCTCTCTCCCTGAGCTTGGGGCTCTACGGTTGAGAACTGATGGTTGGTGATGGTGTGGGTGTTGGGATCCATAAGCAGACATCTCCACGGCCAGCCCCAAGGGACCTGACGAACTGGTTATCTGGCATCTGGGAGGCCACCTAGAGGACCACCGCTGGCCACCGGAAACCACCTGCGCATGGTCTGGGTCACCTTATAAGAGAACTCGGAGCTCCTCCTCTCTCTCTCTCTCCTGCATCGTCCAGAGACGGTCTCTGTGACCCCTTCCCTCTTCTCTCCTCTTCTCTCCCCTTCCCCTAATAAACCTCCCAAGAGGAACCGGTCATGTGGCATGATTTGTGAACCTGCCGTGTAACTCTCATCCGCATGATTTCTATCAGTGGGCCCGAGCACCAGCTTGTGATAAAGACATTACTGTGTTTTTCATCAGAATTGGCTCCTTTGGGGTCCGAGAGGCTTGGGCATAACATGGCTACATTGGGAAGGAAGACAAAGAGATCCAGTGAACCCCTCAAGCATGTCTTTGAGACCCTGAAGTAAGATCAAAGTTTGAATAGTGGTTCAAGGATGTGCATATCTAAGCAGTCAAGCCTAGGTTGAGAGGACTTAATTCCAAGGAGCCAGCCGGTCCCCGCTGGAGTCACAGAACCTCCATTGGGACTAGCCAATCCCAACCAAGGTCACATAGCCACAGTAGGGATTCCCCTTTCTGGCTTTAAAAGGAGCTTGTGAGCTTTTCGCCATTTCATGAGTGATCGACCCCAGCACGCTGGTTTTCTCTGCAGAAATGCTCTTTGTTTCTACCTACTACCTGAGTCTGAGGCCTTCTCCAGCGATTCCCAGACCTAACAAGGCGTGTGATTCCATCCACTGCCATCGCTGTTAGGACTCAGTCTCATCCTGTAAGGTGGTCAGATGCGCTCTTAGAACTGTGTTTAAGACAGGAAGACTAGATCTCCCTGTGGCCGGAGCCCCTTCCTTCTCCCAAAATGAGATGCCTGGCAAAATTCCCGTTTCTCTGGAGTCTCTTGTTTCAACAACCTGATCTTTGGATTGTAAAGCAAGTGTCTCTTTAGAATATCTCCTCTGCCAGACTTATCACACTCCCTCACAGAGGAAGGAACGTTACATTTGCTGCCCAAGGTCACGGTAGGTGGCTGACCCTAAGTCCCCCACCGAAGTTGAACCCCAGAATGGGTGATACCGTGTCAGAAGAACGGGTGGGGGTGAAAGCACACACCTAAGACGCTCTAGGCCCCTCCCACATGCTTGCTCGCCAGTCTGCCATATGGAAAAAACTGAATAAAGTTATAGACAACTTACGTACAGCAATAATGACCTGGAGAAAGATATTTACCCGGCTTAGGAGATGGGACATGGTGAGGATGGACACTCATGCTCACCCACCTGAGCATTACAGCAGACAAAAGTGAGGTATCAGGATGAATGGGGTTTGACTGGGTTTGGTATGACCTGTGAGTCAGGAGAAACTGAAGTAATGATTAAGTACTGCTCTAGAGGATTACTAATAAGCTTGCTTAGGAAATGTTCATTTACACTGCTTAAACTCTGCAGTCCCTCCATTGAGCCCTTCTTTAGTTCTTAGCATGACTGTGGCTCCTCTGCTAACACCTGCTTTTGCCTTTAGCATATCAGAAGCCATTTTGCCTCCAAGTCTCCATTTTGATCATAAGGTGAAATTAAGTTCAAGTTCCTAGGCTGCATGTGCCTAAGAACTGGATACAATTCAATAGTTCGATGCTTGCTGCTTAGAATAAAACAGTAGATGATAAATGCATGCTCTGCTTGAGTTAAAGACAAATGTATGTTCTGTGAGAGGTAAGATCGCTGCATCCTGCTGTGTTCCTTACTCCCAGAAAGCTGGAAAGCCCCCAAGAACTCTCCTACCCTAAATCCCAGCCAATCAGCTTAAAGCACTCTGTCTAGATACTTTTTGTCACGCTACACTTAAAACAAAATTATGTTTAGCTAGTCAAAATAATGTACTGCTACCCCCCCCCCCCACTTCCTACACCTAGTTACCTGGTCATTATCTGGTTTCTTTTGTTGTTGTTGTTATTGTTTTGTTTTGTAGGGAAGAAAAAAAACAACCTGCCTTAGAAACAGAGCAGTGTCATAGTCTGGCTCCCGAGTCTAGTTATGGCCCTGCCAGGTCAGTTTTTGTTCAGCGTTCAATAAACCTCCATCAATCTGAGCCTGGTGTGCTCAGTGTGCGGCTATTTCTGAACCCATAACAACACAAAGTTGTTTAGCTGAAGGAGCGCTGTCGCCAACACAACCAGAGATAAGCAGAACACTGACCAAGCTTGTTAGAAACTGGGTGTGGTGACCCAGCATTTAGAAGCAAAGGCAGGTGGATCTCTGAGTTTGAGGCCAGGCTGGTCCACACAGGAGTTCTGGGACAGCCTGGGCTACACAGTAAGAACCTGCCTACAAACAAACAAACAAGCAAAAGCTGAACAAACAAAAGAAACAGGTACAAAATTCCCATTGGGTGAGGAAGTACATTTCCCCATGTCATCTGGGAGCCCTCTTGCTCAGCCAGCCAGAGAGGAGTCCCAGGAAGACAAAGTAAGAGTGCCCAGGTGTCCTCTGGGTGCCTCCTCTGGTTGGCTCTCTGGACTGATGATGGACGGTCCAGGCTCTGGGGTAAGGAAAAACTCAATGGAAAACCATCGTGATAAGATAGGTCATCAAGACCAGACCCCAGCTCTCACCCAGGTCCCACCCTGTGGGGCGTTAAGAGAGCTCTGATCCAGCCCTCAGGGAGCTTCCGAGTAAAGCTAACGGGTTGGGGCCATCCTGGGATGGCTATCTGGTTAGGAAATGTTGAAACCTTTGAAGGAATTTGTAAATGCAGGTGCTGCTTGTATATCTCACAGGAAAACTCTCTGTCGAAGGGACTCCTCTGTCCAGGGTATTTAGGAAGATGAAGGGCTTTCGAATCGAACAATAAGAAAATAGTTCTGGTAGCTCTAAAGAATAATTGGGACTTATAGCCTTGTCCACTGAGCCCTGCATGGTAAGGGCCCAGTCTGAGCAGTACAGCTATGGTGACTACGGGAGCCTCGGGTGCTAGAGGAACAGAGCACCCCTACCTCTCCCCTTCCTTATCCCCAAGAAGACCCCAAGCATCTCAGCAGCCTTGCCAGCCAGGGAGGCCAGGAGCCCCACCCCAGGGGCCACACAGTCAATGGCCAGTTTTTCTGTGCAGAAGAATTCCTTAGCTATAGCAGATCTTTTGGGGGTTTTGGTTTTGTTTGTTTTTTTTTGAGACAGGGTTTCTCTGTGTCACCTTAGTTGTCTTGGACTCACTTTGTAGATTCGCCTGCCCCTGCCTCCCAGCATGCTGGGATTCCAGGTGTGAGCCACTGAGCCTGGCTGCTATAGCAGAATGTTAGCAGAACCTTGTATCTGGCGTGAATCTTGGCACGAATCCGGAGTGATGGCACCCAGGCTTTAAAGTAGCCTCTTGTCAGTGATTGTTATCTGAGATTTTTATGTTCTTTGGAAGGATTCTCAGAACCTTTGCGTAATTTAATGCCATAGGTGACAAACCTGGAAGTCTCCTATGGCTGAGAATAGCTTAGATGACGGTCCTTTGCCTAAAAAACCTAGGTCAGAGCAGAAGTCTTGGTAGGTGGAAACTGACTTGGTAGGGGTGCCCTTTGTGTAACAATAAAGAGGCTTTGCATAAAGGGTTCAGGGTCCAGTCCTTGAGGGGCTGATCCCCCTGCTGCTGAGAAGCCTAAATCCATCCTTAGTGTCTCTATTTCTTTGATCAAACATCCCCTGTAACCTAGAACACTGACAGATGAGCAGCTCTTGAAAATGGAGATAGACCCTATCCCGGGTCCAAATGATGCTCTTTCTATGAGTTCTCCAAGTCTGCTCCCTCCAACTGATGCAGGGCAATCCTTAGCCTTAAGCCTGCGCCACCAAGCCCGATGCTCTGCTTTTGTTTCTACTTCTCAGTAAAACATGGACAAATGGGGGAGGGGTAGGTGGGGGACCTGTGCCACTATTTTCTGAGTTCCCAAAGGAGTCATGAGTTTTGTTTTGTTTTTCTGAGACAGGCTTTCTCTGGATAGCCCCTGCCTATCCTGGAACACACTCTGTAGACCAGGCTGGCCTAGAAATCAGAACTCCACTTGCCTCTGCCTCCCACATGCTGGGATTAAAGATGTGCGCCTCCACTGCCCAGTAGCCGGCTTCTTTGAATGATTTTCTGTTTATTGGTCTCTAGGTTACAGGCACTTATTGTGAGAGCCGAAGCTATGTTTTCAGTTTTCATATCTGTGCCTAAGAGACCCATGAAACAAAAGTGCCTCTAACTTGTGAACCCCTTGCTCAAGGAGAGACACTTCCTGAAATGCCGGAGGCCACTGTTGGTGGGAGAGAATAAGCCACGTGTTTCTCCCCTAAACAAGTTTGTTTGCACCAACTCACAGGAACTGCTTGAACACGTGTAGGCAGAAAATCCATCAGGATGTATGTTTGGCCCTGATTCGGCCTGAGGGAAATGCATAGCCTTAAGGGTTTGCCTCTGTAAGCGTTACAGCACACAGGAGCCTGCCTGCCTTGTAGGTTGCCTAGCAAGCTCTGATGTCATCACCTGCCAGGTGTTTGCTGGGCCTGTACTAGATATAAAGGACCCACTAGACTTTCTCACTTCTCTCACTCCTCTCTCTTTCTCTCTCTGTCTCTCACTCACTTTCTTTCCCTTCATCCAGGCCTCCCTCCTGGACCTAGTGAAGCCCACTTTCCTCTATCCAAAGGGCTCATTTCTCTTAGCTCTGGCAGAGGGACATATGGCTACCCGTGGTGCCTCTCACATCTCAAAGCCCATGCTGGCCTCCAGCCTCCCTCAGGCTCACAGGCCAGTCTCAGCTCCTCCCCTTCGCTAACCTCTCTCCAGCTCTCAGGCTTCCTTCCTCACACAGGCTTACTCTCCTTGTAACCCTGCTACTTTTGGCTCTCTCTCTGTCTCTCTCTGTCTCTGTGTCTCTCTCCTCCTCCCCCCTACCTCTATGTTCATCTCTCTATCTCTCTGCTGTTCTCACGGTCAGGTCCACTCTGCTGGCTATGTTCAGTCTACTTTTTCTCTGCTCTGGACTTTTCCAGATGCCTCTGGCTGTTCTCGCTCATCGCTTCCCCTTAGCCAGACCATGGAGGTCGGTCATGTCATTAGTTCACACACCAGCTGTCCCCTACCCTGCCTGGTCTTGTTTAACCACGCTGTCCTGTGAACCATGCTCTCTCACTCAAAGCCATTGCTTCCTCTAAAGTTCTTGTTGTGCATTAAAGTTTCTCGGGGTCGGTGAGACCATTTTAAAAAAAATCAGGGGTCCCATTTCTTTCATTCCGCCACTCAAGAGCTAGAGGCAGGAGGATCTGTGTAGACAGCCTGGTCTACATAGTGAATGTCAGGACAGCCAGGAGTACATAGGGAGACCTAGACTAAAAACAAGCAAGCAAACAAACAACAACAAAATAACAAAAAAAAAACCCCCAAACAAACAAAAAACCAAAAAGAATAAAAGATGAGAAAATTGTGTCATAGGGAAGTGAGCATTCAGGATACTCTTGTTTTAACAATTCGATAAGCTGCCTCTGAGGTCAGACCATTTGTAGTTTAATGTCCTCTATCTGAGAGGAAACTGAGTGAAAACATTTCGGAATGTGTATTTTGAACCGTCAGCCTAGGACGATGAGAAGAAAAGGCCTGTCAGCCAAGCTTTGCAATTCCAATAGCTGCTCCAAGGATAGGGGGACTCTCCAAGGCCTCCCTTTAGTTCATGAGGGAAGGCAGAGGAACTCTATCACAGTGTGTGTATACGAGTCTTCAAATGTGTGTGTGAGATACAGAAATATTCCACCCCCTCCATCAGAATCTACTCAATGCACTCAGGGGAAAACAAACAAGCAAGCAGACAAAGCCTCTGTGATTACGGTGAATGTCCAGCTCTGTTTGAGGCCCAGTGAGGAACAGCCTCAGTAACCGATGTCCACCTTTGGCTTCTGCATTCTACACACTGTCATCCTTAAACCTCTCTCAGGCCCTGCCCTGGGTTATGCTTTGAAGTATTTAATTATATATGTTTATCAAGTTATTTTGAGACAGGGTTTCTCTGTGTAGTCCCTGCTCCCCTGGAACTCACTCTGTAGACCAGGCTGGTCTCGAATTCAAAGATCTGCCTGCCCCTGCCTCCTGAGTGCTGGAATTAAAAGCGTGTACCTCCTCCACAGGCTGACATTAAACAACTTAAACAGAGACAGGAGACTGCAGTTCTGACCACTTGGGCAGATGGGAGATTCACACAGCAAAAATACTGCTAGGATTAATTGTTATTTTTTTTCTTCCCTACAGGGTTTCTCTGTGTAGCCCTGGCTGTCCTGGAACTAGATTTCTGGTCCATGGTGAGCTGGAACACAGAGATCCCCCCCCCTGCCTCCGCTTCCAGTGCTGGGATTGCAGGTGTGCCCCCCCCCTGCGGCCTGACTCCAGGATTTAGTACACCTGTGCCCTCTAGAGGCTTGTTCTTTGATATAGCGATGGGCCTAACAGCTGGCTATAAGTCTCCTTTTGTCACAGGAAGGAATCTAGCCTAACTGGAGATAAATCTTGGTGAACAAACTTTAGCTCAACTTTTTATTTTTTTAAGCAACCTTAAACTTTAGTTACGGGACAAATTGTTCATCCCCACGGTTTCTGAAAAGCTTGGTCCATTTAGTGCTGATCTCCACGGGTATCAGAGGCATCGCTGCTTCAGCTAAATTCTGCTTTGTGTGAGTCAGTATTTCCTAAGCAAGTTTCCTAGCGAATCCTCCTTCCATAGCGCGATTTCATTTTTTCAGGTTTCTCCTGCATCCTGTGCATGTTCTGGCGAAGACCTGGTGTTGGTGATGCATAACTTCCTGGTCACGCTTCCCCTTCGTAAGGGGTTCGTGGGCAGGGCCATCTTGGAGGGCGTGACGTTGGTGTGAGGGAAGGGGCTGTGCAGACCTCTGAGCGAAGGGCCTCACGAGCAGGCAAAGCAGGCAGTGCAAAGGCCCTGACGCTTCTCCAGGAGCGAAGCGGAGGTCTGAAGAGCAAAGCGGAGGTCTGAGGTTGTCAGTGTCCCTTGTCAGCTTGCCTGGATCTGGAGACAAGGCCCTGGGCTCATGTGAGGGTTGCTCGGGTCATCCAGCTGTGCCTGCTGCTCTATCCTAAGGAGGGCAAGGGAGCTTGCAGGACCAGAGCACGAAGGGAGTGGCACACCATTCCCGGGGGAGCTAGGCATCCCGCAGTCATCCCCCCCTGCCTCCTGACTGCAAGAACAGCGTGACCTGCCCCACCACGGTGGACCTGTGAGCCAAAGTAACGCCTTCTCCCTCGAGTAGCTTCTGCCACGTTTTAAAGCAATGACAATAAAACTGGGCATGATAACACACACCTTCAATCCCGGGACTCGGGAGGCAGACGGCAAGTGCATCTCTAATTTCGAGGGCCCCCTGGTTGACAGAGCGAGTTCCAGGACAGCCAGGGCTATGCCATGAGACCCCGGTGGGAGAAGAGGAGGCCAGGATTGCAGAGGTTGAGATGAGTCCCATCAGGTGGGTGGGAGTTGTGTCGGCGCTTAGAGAAAAAGAGAAATAATCCCAGCACTCCGGGAGGCAGAGGCAGACGGATCCACCTAAGAGAGTCCAGGACAGCCAAGGCTACACAGAGAAACCCTGTCTCAGGGAGAGAAAAAAAAAAAAGAAAAGAAAAGAAAAGAGGGCTGAAGTTAGGTGTGGTGATCAGGTGACTGACTGCGTCTGTCTAATGGCTTGAGGAAAGATGAGGACAAACCTGGGAAGGCCAGATTGGAGGCAACTGTGCAGGTCCACGTCACAGACGGAAGCTGGGGCCAAGAGGTAGCCCTGAAAAGGGGGTAAGCGGTCAGATTATAATCTTCGCGTTTTAAAAACCATGCTATTTTATTTTAAAAAACTCAAGATTTCACAGAGAGGCTTTAAGAACAACACAGCAGATTCCCGGAGGCCCTTCACCCATCTCCCAAATGAACGAAAATGAGGTGGACAGGAGGGAGAGAGACAGCCAGAGACATCCTTGCACAGTCTGCCCTGAACAGGGCCATGAGGGGAGAAGTGGGGAGAGCTAGAGAGGAAGAGGAGAGACTCGGGGCGAGGAGAAGGGACCAAGAGAGCAAGTGGCCAAAACCGTTGGGTTATTTAGGAGAAAACTGAGCTGGGGGAGGGGGAGGGACGCTCAGGCCTGGAGAGGTTTAGGGTCGGGGTGGGGTGAGAAGCTGAGAGGAGCCTGGACTCTGTGACAGGGACTCGCACGCTGGGAGAGCCCGGCTGCCAGGGTCAACTTTGATATTAATATGCAGCTCAGTTGGTTGTCCCGAGTTTCTTGGGACCTAACACCTACTTGTGAATATTTTGCCCATTGTCTTCACTTTTAGCTCTCACAATAGTATTTTTGGTATCATTAATTCTATTCATTTAAAGGACTTTTTCAAACGCGCGCGTGCCTGTGCTGTGTGTGCCTCTGTGTGTCTGCTGTATGTGCAGGACAGAAAAGGATGCTCCTTGTCTGTCTGTCTCTCTCCCCCTTATTTCCTTGAGACAGGGTCTTTCAGGGAACATTCTGCATTTCTCAGCTAGGCCTACCGGCCTGAAAACTCCCATCAACGCTTCTGCCCTGTCCCACCCCCAGCCCTGGGAGGGCAGGCTTGTGCAGCCACACCTGTCATTGTTTGTGTGTGCTGGGGCGCTGAGCTCAGATCTTCATGCTTGCATAGAAGCACGCTGAGCCGTCTTCTGCAGCCAGCTTTCTCTGTCTGTTTGTCTGTCTATCTATCTATCTATCTATCTATCTATCTATCTATCTATCTATCTATCTATCTATCTACCTACCAGAACAGTTTAGGAGGAAATTTGCCAACACTGTGATCACTCACTCCTTTACTCTTTAAATACGCATTTCCGTCTGCCTCTGCCTCCCTGGGCGCTAGGATCACAGGCATGCGCAATAATATTTTCACTTCATCAAAGATTCTATGTGACAGTTGTCTCTGTTTTAAGATCTAGAAGAATATCTCCGTTCCCCCTTCTCTTCCTTTCTGGCTTGAAGAGCACGGACTGGTTGTCTTATGAAATGTCCTTTGTGTAGTCTACCTGATACTCTTCTTTTTTACTTTTCCTGTGTGTGTGTGTGTGTGTGTGTGTGTGTGTGTGTGTGTGTGTGCACGTGCACAGTGGGGGGGGATGGGTGGTGTGTGTGGATGTGCACACATTTCCAGACAGCTAGAAGGAATCAGACATCCTGCTCTCTCACTCTCTGCCCCATCGCCTTGAGACAAAGTCTCTTACTGTAATGGTTAGTGTCGTCTATCAGCCTGTGAGGATCTAGAGCCCCCTGGACACAGCCTCTTCGACATGTCTGCAAGGGGTTTATCTTGATTAGGCTGAGGCAGAAAGACCCCGCCTGGAAGCAGGCTTCAGCAGTTCTGCGGCCTAGGGGCCTGGAGGGAGGAAGGGGTAAGCAGGAACACTGCTTCCTGGCTATGGAGGTAATGTGGGCAGCCGTCTCAGGCTCCAGCTGTTAAGATCCCCACCACAGTGGACCAAGGTCCTCCAGCTTTCCTCCCTTGGGATGGCGCTTTTGTTGGGTGTCACAGCGAGAAAAGTAACCAAGACACTCACTGGGCCTGAGCTGCTTCTGCTAGCCCCCACTCTGCCCCCTGTCTCTGTCTCTCCCCTTTTTCTTAAGCTCTCAGTGTGTGGCCCAGGCTGGGCTCAAAGTGCCGGGGTTCTAGACATGCCCCTCCTGCTTTGCTTGGGTTTTGTTCTTTTGCTCAGGTCTTCCACGGCAAGCGTGTCACAACTGAGCTGTCCTCTGAGCCCACATCTGGCGTTTCATTTGTTTTCTCTTTTCTTTTTGTTTTCTTTTGTTTGTTTGTTTGTATTGAGACAGGGTTTCTCTGGACTCTCTTTGTAGACCAGGCTGGCCTTGAACTCACAGAGATCCGCCTGCCCCTGCCTCACAGAATGCTCTGAATACAGGTGTGCATCACCACACCTGGATTTTTAGAACAGTTTTTATTTATTTATTTATTTATTTATTTATTTATTTATTTATTTATCTATCTATCTATCTATTTATTTGTTTTTGAGGCAGGGTCTCACTATTGTAGCCTTGGCTGGCCTGGATGGAGCTCACTATGTCAGCTAAGCTGGCCTGAAACTCACAGAGATCTGCCTGCCCCGGCTGGGGCACTTTATTTTCACTCGTGTGTCTGTGTGTCCGTGTGCTTGTGAACACAGGTGCCCACGGGGGCAGCAGGCCTCCTGGAGCCGGAGTTACAGGCAGCAGGTAGCTGTGAGTGCTGGGAACCAGACTCCGGCACAGAGTCCTAACTGCTGAGGCATCTTTCCAACCCCACTTGCTGTTTCTTAGTGGATAAGCGAATGTGAATCTTCACATCCTTATTGCATCTTTATCAGAGGCCGTTGACGTAGCTTTGTCTTACTGTTGTTAAATTCGGCCACTTGGTTAAGATGACATCTGATAGGTTTTTCCACAAGTTACCAGCTTGGCTTGCCATCAGTCTGTTTAAGGCCTGTAGAGATGGCTGAAAGATTAAGCGTGCCTGCTGTTCTTACACGGGACACCTGTTCAGGTCCCAGCACCCACGCCTGGTCGCTCCCAACTCCCTGTAATGTCTTTTTGGGCACCTGTCCTCCTGTACACACACCTGCATAGAGACACACACTCATCATACACACAATCTTGGTTTGTTTTGTTTTGTTGAGACATGGTTTCCCTGTGTGGCCCTGGCTGTCCTGGAACTCACGCTGTCGACCAGGCTGGCCTGAACTCAGAGATCGGCTAGCACACTTCTGGAGTGCTGGGATTAAAAGTGTGCACTGCCGCCTTGCCCCAGCTCACAGATAATAGAAAATGTACCTGTGAGGAGATACCTTAAGACACTGCTCTTTACCTGTGAATTTTTCAGAAGCTTGTAGTGTCCTTTCCCAAACTGGGACGGCCTAGACAGCCCTGAGAGTGACATATACAAACGCAGCTTGCTATACAGTTAGCGGCAAGTGACCCCAGGCAATGGCTCAATCAAGTCTGCTCCCCATTCAGGCTGGTGGCAACTCCTGCCCTCAAATGACGATGATCAGGTCAAACCAAGAGGACCGAAGTTCCCACACGTGTGTGTGTGTGTGTGTGTGTGTGTGTGTGTGTGTGTGTGTGAGGCTGGGCCTCCTCCTCCTGCTCCTTTCGGTGCTGGCATGGAACTTAGGGCCTCGTTCCTGCTAGAGAAGAGTTCTTTCACTGAGCCACATCTCTCACTGTCAGACACACCCACCCCATCCCACACCCCTGCCTTTGGCCTTTGGTAATTCATTCAAACTTGTCCCTTGGCCTTTCGCTGTATCCTCATCATTCTCTGAGGACTTGATTGATGCTAAAGAGGCTTTCTCAGGGTCTGTTAAATGTCTCAGGGAGTAAAGGTGCTTGCTGCCAAGTCTAACAAGTTTCACCCACACAGTGGATGGAGAAAGTCATCACCTGCAAACTGTCCTCTGACCCTCCCCTACGAAATGCTCCCCACACACACCACAAATACATGTAATAAAAAAATGATTTTAAAGTATTCTCCAGGCTTAGCTCCTCATGCTTTTCAGCCCTCAGCTCTTTCTGAGGAGCCTGGTTCCCTCAAGGAGCACGGCAGTAAGGTGGCGAGAGCTTGATGGCGAGTACCACATCCATTTTTGAAGTTAGAAATGGCAGAATCCATAGGTAGTTCGGATGTGGGTATCAGAGGAGAGGAATTCCTGTTTTCTTCAGATTTCTCAAGATCAGTCTAAAACATCTTGCTCTTCTGAGGTTGGGAATGGGCAACACATGCTTAGGACCGTAGAACTTGGAGTCTTGGAGTACCTGGCTCAAAAAAAAAAAAAAAAAAAAAAAAAAAACCCTCTGTTTATAAGATCTTTCTCCACACTCTCTAAGACCAACTTTAGCCTCCATTTTAATAAGTATTATGTAATTTTCGAACCCCAGCCATCCTGGACCGGTAAAGTTTAGGCCTTTTGCTCTTGGTCTCCAACCTTGTCATCCCAGCTTTGAATCTCATCTCTGGCCTCTAGTGGTTAGAGGAGCCTGGGAAAATCTCTTGGCTGTTTTGTTTCTCAGATTTGTTTCTCACCTTATTCGCCTGTAAAATTAGGGCAAAGACATGTATATACCAGAGCTCTGTAGGGGAGTAAATGCCATGCGAGTGGGCCATGTGTGCCACCGAGCCTGGCCTGCTGCAAATGCCTCTGCAGCTAGATAATTCTTTTGGTTGTGCCTTGTTCACTGTAGATCAGCTTCCTGCAAGGAGCTGGTGACATGAGGCAGAGAACCATCTGCCCTGTGCCTGGCTGACAGCGACTGCGGCTCTCACCTCCACAAGCCAGTTCGGCAGCGTCTCCCTCCTGTGAGCCCCTGGCTCCTGTTCTCAGCGTCTCCAGCGGTTTCACCAGGCGCTGTCTGTTTAGTGCTGTGGCCTGGGTCCACCCTTGCCTCTCCACAGTCTCCTGAGTCAAGGGCGATTGACACACACCCGGCGCTGGGAACGTCCAACTACAGCTCGACTCTAGCAGCATCCGTTTGTTTGAAATGACCATTTTGCCAAACATGATTTTTTGCCTCAATGATTTCTCTCTCTCTCTCTCTCTCTCTCTCTCTCTCTCAAGTTAGAGGAAACTTTGAACATTTTTTTTCCTATATTCTACACTTTTTATTTAAAAATATTTTACTGTATTCGTATGAATGTTTTGCCTGTATGTATGTATATATACCATGTGCTTGCCTGGTGCCAGAGGTCAGAAGAGGTTTGGATCATAGAACTGGAGTTACAGGTGGTTGTGAGCTATCATGTGGGTGCTGGGAATGGAACCTGGGCCCTCTGCAAGAGCAGCAAGTGTTCTTAGTCTCTGAGCTTTCTCACCAGCCCTGTATTTCACTCTTTTATAAAATAAAACATTGTAAAAAAAAATTATGTTAAAGTTATTTTTATAAAATTGTGTTTGTTTCTCAATTTCTCTCTTACCATGGCTATCATTAAAATAACTGAGGCTCTGTCATATTATTTTAAGAAGCTTCGCAGAACAAGAACTAAGCAGTTATTACTCTATTCTTAACCCTCTACGCTAGCCATAACTTCCACCATAACTCCCAGAAGTACTTGCACTTTATGGCTTCTCTGCTCCAGCGCCTCTCTTTGATCTCTCCTGGACCTCCCCTATTTCTTCCTTTAACTCCTCCTCCCTGGCTGGCAGGAAGTCCAGCCCTATTCTCTCCCTTGCTCAGCAAGTGGCTGTAAGCTGCTTTATTGGCCCATCAGGGGACAACTGGGGAACTGTGTGCACACAACATTGAGATAGGAGATTCTGAGGACAAAACCATCAACCGGATAAGGCGGGGTAGAGAAATCAGCATTAGAATTACACAATAATCTTATGCCTACAGATCTGTCGTGTGTGTGTGTGTGTGTGTGTGTGTGTGTGCACGCATGTGTGTGTGCTGGTGTGTATGCGTGTAAAGAGCTGGCAGACGTTAGAAAAGGGCAGGCATGCTGCCATGTTTGTGCAGGCAACTGAAACATGGTCGTACTCGAGAGCTGTGAGTGCTCTTCCCCTCTAAGCCCTCTCAAGCCCTATATTCTATAATTTTAAAACGCTTTTCGTCTCATTAACGACTGTCAACTCCACGGCTGGTTGCTTTTCTGTTTGCAGTGACAAAGAAAACACTCAGCCTTCTCCCTCCCATCTTCCCTTACCCCCTCCTTCGCTCCCTTAATTATCTCCCTCCTTTCTTCTTCCCCCTCTCTCCATCTCTTTCTTGTTGGCTCCCTCTCCCCCCCCCCCACCCTGCCCTGCCACTGTCAGAACCCCCCCCCCTTTCCTTTTTAAGGCAGAGTCTCATGTATCACAGACTGGCCTGAAGTTACTGTGTAGTCAAAAGAGACTTGAACTCTTGATTCTCTAGCCTCTCTCTCCCAGAGGGAGGATTTTAGCACTCCGTCATCCCTGGGTCCTCCTTATTAAAACAACCGTACGTGGGCTGGAGGCTATTCTTCTGGAGGACCTAGGTTTAATCCCCAGATGGTAGGGTCCCAATATTTATAGTAGCAGAGGCGTCTGATGCCCCCTTCTGGCCTCCTTGAGCGCTCACGCGCACGCACACACACACACACACACACACACACACACACGTCAGCAAGACACCCATACTTACTCAAAGAACAAAACAACGTAAAACCTAATAATCACAGGAAAATAATCAGTGCGTGGCTGGAGATACAGCTGAGCTGGCTGAGTTCTTGTCTAGAGAGCAAGAAGTCCAGAGTAACACCCCCAGCACCACAGAAACTGGGGTAGCTGACACACCTCCCAAAATGCCAGAGGCAAAGGCAGTAGAACCAGATCATCTTCGGACACGTACTGAGCATTACACAAACCTCGTCTAAACGAACAACCGACCCAAAATACAAAAATAAAAATACGAAAGAAGAGGGGAAAAAAAATCAAGACCATTTTCTGAGTTTTGTTTTAATCAGGAAACTTTGGAAATGATGTAAATTATGCGACTGTTCATCCAGAGCGATGCCATGAACTGTCAGACCGCTACACAGGCAGATATGAAATGTATCCCGTATCCTGTATGCATATTCTCTGAAATGACACTCGGTAACAGCGTGCAATGGAGTGTAGAATCTGCACACACAGCCACGATGGAAGGCGTTTTATCTGCCGGTGAATGTGAAGCTGTTTTTGCTGTTGTTTTATTGAGACAGGGTCTCTCTGTGTAGCCCTGGCTGCCCTGGAACTCACTCTGTAGACCAGGCCGGCCTTGCACTCACAGAGATCCACCTGCCTCTGCCTCCCCAGTGCTGGAATTAAAGGTGTGTGCTGCCAGGCCTGGTTTTTTCAGTTTTGTTTTTAAAGTCTTGGCCTCCATAGGACGGAGATCACAGCATGTGCCACTATGCCTGATCCCTGTCTGTAAACTCCCCTCTTATTTGAGCCTCTGATCACGGCTGGGAGCAGCCCTGAGCATGCTTGCTGGGGATGCCAAGGATGCAAGACCCCATCTCTGTCCCCCGAGCCATTTCTAGTGTGGCTTCAAAGGGAGCAAGGTGTAATTTCCTAAAGGAACACAGAGCTCGATTACCCATGCTATAGATGGGGCACCCCACCCCAAGCCTGGTGTCCCAGGGTGGACCCACTGGGTGCAGGATGGAAGCTGGGCCATTTGTGTCTGCCAGTGCTCTCCAGTAAAGCGTTCCATGCAAACGAACACCCGCGCTGCCTGCCGTCCTGTGAGCAATACTCTCCTGCCTCTGACCTGGAGTCTCGTGTCAGATTAGCTCATCAGTGAGTAGCTACAGTCCAAGCCAGGCTCTGCCAGGGACCTAGTCTAGTCTTTTTGCTGTTATTATAGAATTTGGGTATATTGAGAGATTTTAAAAGATAGATATTTTAATTTCTCTTTTTTTTTTTTGAGATTTTTAAATTATAGATCTCTAAGCAGTAGGGCTAAGAGAAAGAAAGGCATTCGGAAAGAAAGACACGCCTGAGAGTGTGACTGGTTGGGGGGCTCCTCAAAGGAAAGTCGCCCTGTTTTAGGTTTTTTAATTTTTATTTTTTTTATTGTGCATAGAACTGTTTTTCCAATATAAAAATCAGTTATGATTTTTTTTTTTTTAAAGAAAGGCTCCCAAACAAATACACAACAAAATAATGCATTTCCCAACTCAGGTAACAGAAATTATCCAAAGAAAGAATGCAAAGGACCCCTTATTCAAGGCTGGGGCTAGCAGCTCCGCGTGAAGGACTTTGGCACCAAGACCCTGAGCTCAAGCTGCAGCATTGAAAAAAAAAAAAAAAAAAAAAAAAGGGTCCCCCCCCCCCCCCCCACACACACACCCAGTTCTCACGCAGTTGAATACTTTTGATTAATTTCTTCATAGGGGACTTTCTAGAAGTTTTCTTTCCTTTTTTTAAATTTACTTATTTTATTACATTGGTGGTCTGCCTTCGTGTGTGTCTGTGGGAGGGCGTCTGGTCTCTCTCTTTAAGGCAGAACGCGGTGGCGCACGGAACAAAACCAAAAAAAAAAACGAAAATCATCTTTCTTTTTTCTTCCTTTCTTTCTTCCGAGACAGGATTTCTCTGTATTGCCTTGGGCTGTCCCGGAACTCCCTCTGTAAACCAGGCTGCTGCAAACTCACTGAGACCCACCTGCCTCTGCCTCCTGCGTACTGCAGGAGTAAGGCCCTGAGGGCGCCACCATGCCTGTCTGCGCCTGTGGGTACTGGTGCCCGTGGAGGCCAGAAGGGGGCGTCTGATCCCCTGGTTTAGGACTGGATGTGAGCCACCGCGCGGAAACTGAACCCAGTCTTCTGCGAGGGAAGCCCCTGCTCTCTGACATCCATCTCCCCAGCCCTCACAGCTCTCTAAGACCACATCTGCAGTGTTAGCACTAGCCTAAACGGTGGGATACCGGAGCCCCCTCAGCTCCCTGTGGTTCTGGCATTACTCAGCAGCCTAAAAAAGCGTCCAGGACACCGACGGGGAAGGAAAGGGTGCTTCCCCTGACCCTGTTATTTCCTGGGAGCGCTTCGACAGGAAGTGCACCACCTCGGGTCCTGGCCAAATAGCTGTCTCCCAGTCTGTCATCGCCCAGCTCTGACCCTTTGCCTTTCCACACTCGGGTGAAAACCTGAAAATTCCCATTCTGGACCCCGAGCATCCGCATTCCGCATGCCTCCACTGAACCCCGGGGTCCCCCAAGGCAGCTGTAGGAGTAGGAATGGGTGGGGCAGGATGCAGGGTGGAGTAGGTGGGGCCACGACCCACTTCCTTTCCCCCTGGGGCTCGCCCTGCCCCAGTCCTGACCAAGCCTCAGGAAGAGTAAGAGGTGTGCGCCCTGGCCCTGTGCCGAATCCATTAAGCTGGTAAGACAGTGTGAGCTGGGTGGGCGGGCGGGTGGGGGGGTGCTCAGAGGATGAAGGAATGTGCCTGGAGTTTGAAAGGATGAACAGGGTGATGGGCAAAGGGGTCAAAAGCCCCGGGCTGGGACAGAATGAGTGGAGGGCAGGCCGGGGCTGCTGCTGCAGGCTGAGCTGCCAAGGCCAGGGTGGGGAATCACCATCTGCTCCCTCATTGCCTCTGATAATAGTGGAGGCAAGAATGGAAAAAACCGTTAAACCACAAGTCGGGCTCGGCAGTTGGCAGGGAAGTGGGCAGGAGGAGGGGGCCGGCCAGGTTTCCCTCCCCAACTTGCGTGTTCCTTCTGCAACTTCCTACCTTCAGGGTCCCAACTCCTTCTCCCGCCCGCCCGCCCGCCCGTCACTCTGGAGATGGTCCTGCTTCTCCTCCTCCTTGGGGGCTTCTGGGTTCAGACTCAGACGGGGAGCCCACAGGTTCCAGAGAACATGACGATGCCCAGGACGATGCCCAGGACGATGCCCACGACGATGCTGCCATACATACTTGGGACACATACCAGGGTCCCAAGTACCTCCGAGGCCTCGACTATCAACGCAACAGTCTCTGTTAGGCCAGTGACAGTGGACCCTACGGAGACGATCAGCACCCGGGGGCAGACCCCAACCCCAGCTTCCTCAACCCCCTTGGCAACTACTGAATTTGCTTCTTCTGGGATTCCGGTGGGTGCCAACGTGACCACCCCCGCACCCGAGCCTACAACCTCTCAGGAAGTTTCCGCCAAGACATCGATGTCGCTTCCAGAACCGTCAGCCGTAGCCAGTGACTCACCTGTCACCAAAGCCAATCCTGTGACAGACCCCACTGAGACATTTACCTCTCTAGAAACCGTGATGACCAGTGCAGCCCCCGTCACCATGACGACAAGCCCCAAGGCCACCAGTGGACCCTCTGTGGCTACAACAGTAAGCTCCAAGATCACTGGTGCCCCCGTCACCATGGCTACTGGGTCTCAGGGGCCCTCCACTGAGACTCGTGGACTCCCAGCCACCAGAGCAACCAGTTCTGTGGAGAGTTCCAGTGTGGCCGGTAGCACCCCGGTTTCCAAGAGGAAAATATCCATAGTGCCTACTCCAAAGCCCACCGGGACACCTGACCAGGGAGCAAGCGGCATGTTGCTGGTACCTATGTTGGTGGCCTTGCTGGTGGTTTCGTTCCTCGTGCTGCTGCTGCTGCTGTGGCGCCGGCGGCAGAAGCGGAGGACCGGGGCCCTGACCCTGAACAGAGACGGCAAGCGAAACGGGGTGGTGGATGCCTGGGCCGGGCCAGCTCAGGTGTCTGATGAAGAGGCCGCGGCGGCAGCAGCAGCAGCGTCAGGGCCAAGGGGCAGCAAGGGCTCCGGGGCCGTGGAGACGGAGGGGTCCGGGCAACGGCCCACACTCACCACTTTCTTCGGCAGACGAAAGTCTCGCCAGGGCTCTATGGTAATGGAGGAGCTGAAGCCTGGGCTAGGTTCCAACCTAAAGGGGGAGGAAGAGCCGCTGGTGGGCAGTGATGATGAGGCTGTGGAAACCCCCACTTCCGATGACAAAGCCAGGGCCTCACCTCAATGCTTATGAGCAACAGGTCTTCCCCCGCTCCTTAACCCTGGGTCCTGCTGTCCGCATCCTCACGTTCTGCATTTGTGAACATTTGTGGACCAAATGCATTCATCCATCCATCCATCCTCTCTCCCGAACTCTCCCACCTCCTCTTCCTCCACGCTCCCTTTTGGAACCAGTTCCTGAATCTCCACGAGGAAAAGCATGGTTGACCCACAGTTCTTCCAAGGACCCCTCCTTGGGATGTTGGGATCTGTCAAGAGAAATGAAATGACAAACCAGCCAGCTCCCTGGGGTGAAACTTCAGGAGGCACTCGTACCCTCTAGCCCAGTGGGAGCCCCTCTTCGGGACTGCCCCCCCAACCTCCATTTGCTTTGGGGCAGGCCTGGAGAGCCGGGTTGGGGCCGTCCAGCTTGCCCTCCGAACTGTGGCCTGTGGGGTCCCCAGAGCGCCCTGACTCTGCGCTGGCTGGTAGCTGCCGAGGGGAGCTTGCCCGAGATTGGTTACTTCCTCTGGGGCAGGGGTGAGGAGACTTTCTGGCTCCAAGCAGCCCCAGAACCTGTGCTGTCCACTCGGTGTGGTTAGTGTGCAAGCGTGATGATTGAGTGATGGTTGCGAACGATACTGGTGAGTACAGACAGTGGGTGAGAGCAGGGCAGGGGCCACTGAGCCCCAAGGGGAGGGACACAGGAACTGCTGGGCACACGGGCCCCTTCCTCTTGCTCAGACAGGGTAGGCACAGCTGAAACCCTAAGTGTGTCGGTAGCCCCCCTAAAGATAGCACACTTGATGGGGACCAAGTATCCAGTAACCACGTGTGGGATCTTCGGCTAAGCGGCCATATCCTTTCCTCAAAGGCTCCCTCACACCAACACACACACACACACACACACACACACACACACACACCCCATGCACACAAGCAAGAAGCAGCGGTCAGCCCAGCGCAGGAACTGGGTGGCGCAAAACCACTGCTTTTGATGCCGTCCCTGACGGGCTCGGTTTGTCTGTTTCTCCTTCTGTTCCTTCCCTTTACTAAAGAGAATAAGAGAGCGTTCAGTGAGAAGACGGGGCCCCAGGATGGGCCGTGGGGGCCGGGGACAAGCCATAATTGTGTTGCTTCTGACCTGGCAGCCTCTCCTAGATCCCAGCCGGGACTGCAGCCCTAGAGGGCACGTGGTCCAAAGGTGGTTGCTGGAGGAGATTTGCAAGAGGAAGTTGTTGAGTCACAGACCTGTGGTCCTTGAGACCAGACTGACCTACAAAAGGAGATGTGTGAATTCGGCTGTGTGTGGACTGGGTGGGAGGGAGACAGAGGCCCAGGTGGGAGCAGGGAGGGAGACTGGGAATGCACAGGGACAGCTGCTGTCACGCCCCCTCCCCTCGTCTGAGGTGGGCGCCCAAGGGCCACACAGAACCCAGCCCCACTGCTTCCTGGGCGCCGTGTGGACCGGCTGTAGCCACAGATGGCAGAAGGGAGTTGTCATCGTCCCTTGAGGGACACAGCAACTGTTGTAGATTTTGTCAAGCTGCATGCCCCAGTTTCAGTGTAGAGGATAATGTCACCCAACTGAGCGGCCAGGGGCTCTGACTTCCTCTTGTTCCACAGCCACTTCCGGAGCCATTTGGGGGTTTCACGTGCGGGGAGGGGGAGCAAAGAAATGGGGTAGAGATGGTGGATAGCACCCAACAGGATTCTAGCCCGGATAGGGTCAAAATGTTTTGAGTGTTCAGTTGAGGGACAGACAAAAATGTCACCAAAAGAAGGAAGATGAGGAAGGTTGACGCTTATCCCAGGGTCCCGGCACCATCTCTCTTCCTAGTGGCTCACGCGCCTGGCAGGCAGCAGGTGCTCAATGCATATTCACAGGAATGAATGAATGAATGAGTGAGTGAGTGAATGAATGAAGAAATGAGGAAAGGGGAAAGATATCTCTAGCATGAGAGCTAGAGGGCGCAAAAGCATATAAGTAAGTGGAGCAGGGGATCATGGTGGCCCTTGAGTAGAACAGGTGCCCTTCAGCTCAGCAGAGGGAAAGCCAAGGAAACAATGGATAGGGCAAAAGCAAAAACAGAACAAAGATAAATAAACAAGTCAAGAGGGCAAACAGAAACAGGGAAATGTAAAACTCGGAGTCGGTTTCAACTCCGTCAGTCATGAAACAATTGTGAGCGGCTCGTGTTGGGGACAGCCTTGCCATGTCTTCAGAGACTGTAATGTCCTCAGCGACATCTGTGCCTGACCTGGGATGCGAGTGTACATGTGTAATATTTCATTTGTAATAGAAGCTGTGTGTCGTCTTCCAAAAGGGGCGGGGGGGGGGGGCCTAAGTGTGATTTTTATCTTCCTTTTCTGTGTTTTTTTTTGTTTTGTTTTTTTGTTTTTTGTTTTTTTTGTTTGTTTTACACAATAAATGTCTTTACTCTTACAGTTATGGAAAATCTTGGTGAGGGGGCTGGGAAGTGGCTCAGCGGTTAAGAGCACTGGCTGCTCTTCCAGGGGACCCGGGTTCAAGTCCCACCACCTAGGATGGCAGCTCACAACTGTCTGTAACTCCGGTTCTAGGAGATCCAGTGCCCTCTTCCGACCTCCAGGGGCACGGGGTATGCATGTGGCACTCACATACACATAAAAATAAATAAACCTTTAAAAATGTACACTGGTGAAACATGATTCTTAGAGAGCCCGGGGTGGGCAGAGGTGTTCCCGAGGAGAGCTGTGGAGCTGGTCAGAGCTGGCTCCAAGGTGTCCTCTGAAAGTGTTGGAATGGAGGAGGGGCCTCTGCAGAGAGTGAGTGCCAATTCTCCAAGCTGCCAGGCAACGAGTCTGGAGGCATCCGCAAACCACGCTCCTGTGCTTGCTTCTCTGGTCCTGAGTCCAGCTGACTGTCTGGACTGTCCCCTGCTCCTCTTGGCTCCCTTCTTTCTCTCCAGGTCCCATCACATTTTGCCTGTGTTCCACTGAGATTCTCTTACAGGCCCCATCCTGCCAAAGTTCTGGGTTTTTTTTTTTTTTTTTTTGGTTTTTTTTTTTGCTTTTTAGACAGGGTTTCTTTGTGTCGACCAGGCTGGCCTCCAGCTCACAGTAATCTGCCTGCTTCTGCCTCCCAGAGTGCTGGGATCAAAGGTGTGCGCCACCGCGCCCAGCTTTTATTTTGTTCTTATTGGTCGTTGTCCTCCTCCTCTTCCTTTTCTGTTTTTTGGATTTTAAGACATGTTGCTGGGATGTCGACTGGCCTGGAACTCCTGACCTTTGTGCCTCTACCTCTCAAGGGCTGAGATTCCAGGTGTGCGCCCCTGTGTGAGTATGCTGTTTCCTTTGTTTCAGGAAGAAAAGGTTTCTTTTGAATGATGGGTTTCGCTTTGTTTTCAGACAGGCAGGGTCCTACCACATGTAACCCAGCTGTCTCGGAACTTCTGCTATGTCAGCCTTCCAGATGTCGGGAGTACGGGAGTGTTCAGCCATGCCTGGCTACATTTTTATTTTATTTTGAATTGGGGTGCAATAATTACTCAGTTTTATGGGGGTGCACAATGCATACTAGTTAAATCTGGCATTAACCTGCCATCAACTCAGACATTTATTTGTGGCAAAACAGTCAAAAGCCTTTCTTCTGATCATTTTCAGACATGAACCATGAGCAGGCCCTGCTAGCACACGCCTGTAGCTCATGGACCTTGGAGAATAATACAGAAGGGTCAGGAGTTGAGGCCTGACTACATGAGACCCTGTCTGAAACAGACAAACTGAGCCATAGTCATGCTCATTGGGATGGTAGGACGACTCCTCCTGGCCATGGCTCTGTGCCTTGAGCATCACTCCCCTCCCAGCATCTGAGAAAGTCTACTCTAGACCTCAATGAGATTTACTTTTTACATTCCACATAAAATTGAGACTGTTACACACACACACACACACACACACACACACACACACACACACTACTGACACAGTCTCAGTTTAGTTGGCTCAGCTGGCCTCAAACTCTTGATCCTCCTGCCTCAGCCTTCTAAGTCCTAGAATCATAGATTGCCTTAGTTACTGTTCTATTGCTGTGAAGAGACGCTGTGACCAAGGCAGTTTATGAAAGGAGGTATTGAATGGGAGGCTCAATTATAGTTTCAGAGGGTTAGTCCATGGCCATCATGGCAGGGAGCATGGGGGCAGGCAGGCAGGTGTGTGCTGGAGCAGCAGCTGAGGGTTTACATCTTGAGACACAACCATAAAGCAGTGAGAGACAGACAGACAGACATACATACAGCGAGAGAGAGAAAGAGAGAGAGTGTATCAACCCAGAGTGGCATGCATGGGCTTTTCAAATCTCAAATCCTTGAAGCTGGAGAGATGGCTCAGAGGTTAAGAGCACTGGTTGTTCTTCCAAAGGTCCTGAGTTCAGTTCCCAGCAACCACATGGTGGCTCACAACCATCTACAGTAAGATCTGGTGTACAGGCAGAATGTTGTATAAATAATAAATTAATCTTAAAAACAAAACAACAACAAGAAAACAACACCTCAAATCCCCGAGGCTGGAGAGAGATGTCTCAGTGGTTAAGAACATCGGCTGCTTCTCCAGAGGACCCAGGTTCAATTCTCACTCCCCACATGGCAGCTCACAACTGTCTGTGACTCCAATTTCAGGGGATCTGACGCCCTCACGCTAATGCACATAGATAGATAGATAGACAGATAGATATCTAGATAGATAGATAGATAGACAGATAGATGCATGCATGACTCAGAGCCCCCTCCCAGTGACACCTCCTCCAACAGGGCCATGCCTCCTAACCCTTCCTAAACAGTTTTACCAACTGGGATCAAGCATTAAACTGTGGGCGTATGGAGACTGTTTTGTTTTGCTTTGTTTTGCTTTTTGAGGCAGGCTTTCTCTGTGTAGCCTTGGCTGTCCTGGAACTCTACGTAGACCAGGCTGACCTCGAACTTAGAGAGATCCACCTGCCTCGGCCTCCCCAGTGCTGGGGTTAAAGATGTGCGCCACCACCGTCGGCCATGTGGACCATTCTCATTCAAACCGCCCCCAAGTGCTGCCACCATTCATAGCTCGAGGTCACACAGTGTTTTTCTGTGTCTGGCTAACTCTGTTTAATGCAGTGTCTTCAGATTCCTCCATGCTGTCTCCAATGACAAGATTTCACTCACTAAAATAGTGCTCTAATTACTGAATAGTATTCTCTTGCATATACAACCACATTTTCATATTTATTCTTCTACGATGAGTACCTGAAACACAAATAGTTCAAAAGTTAAATAATCACAGAGCTAGAGAGATGGCTCAGCCACTAAGAGCTCTGGCTACAGCTGGTCAGGGGTTGCCACTTGCCTCTAATCCCAGCACCAGAGGAGGCAGAAGCAGATGAATTTCTGAGTTCAAGGCCAGCCTGGTTCACAAAGTGAGTTCCAGGACAGTCAGGGTTACACAGAGAAACTCTGTCTTTAAAAAAAAAGAAAAAAGAAGCCTCGGCCATCTTTCCAGAGGACCCAGGTTTATTCCCAGCACTCACATGGTTGGTGGCTTGCAAATCTCTGTAACTCCAATTCCAAGGGAATGCAACGCCCTCTTCTGGCCTCAGCAGGCACTGCAAGCATGGATGCGCCAACATAGGCCAAGTATCTACACATTAAAAACAAAAACCGGGGTTAGGAGACAAGTACTGGCAGGATGAGAAAGGTCCCAGGCTCACCTCCTGTGAGCTGCCAGGAAGACAGAATGAAGCCTCCTCAATAAGTTTAAGTGCTGCCATCCGACGCAGCAGCCGTACCACGGGTATAAATCCAGAAGAGGAAATGAAACGGCAATTTTGAAGGGACATCTGTGGCACTCTTCATAACAGCCAAGATCTGAAGGCCATCAAGGAGCTTCTGGAAAGGCCTCTCTGTCTGGGGGGGGGGGGGGGGGGGTTCTCCTGAATCACGGGCCAGCAGGGTAGAGCTCTCCTTCCTGAGCATGGTATAGAACACCCCAAAAGCCGGCTCTGGGCTGACGAGCTGACTCAGTGGGCAAAGGCACTTGCCGTGAAGCCTGCGCTGCCAAATTCAGTCCTTCAGACACGATGGTGGGAGGAACCAATCATACTTAAAACCGTTTTTGAGATAGTATCTCACTGTGCAGCTCTGGCTGTTCTGGAACATGCATTGTAAACCAGGCTGGCCTTAAACTCACTCAGATCCACCCTGAGTTCTGGGATTAAAACCATGTGCCACCATACCCCAGAAGGCAGACTCAATTTTTTCAAGTTGTCCTCTGACCTCCACATGGCCAGTCTGGTCTATACAGAGCAAGTTCCAAGACAGCCAGGGCTACACAGAGAAACCCTGTCTCAAACAAAAACAAACAATATCATGGTTGTGGGACTTGGAACAGAGCTCTGTGGTCGGGCACTGCAAAGCCCTGGAGAACAAAAGAAAGGGAGGGAGGCGGAAGGAATCAGGACTTCAAATGAGCTTTATTCTCCTAAGTGGAGATTCCAGAGAGAGAGAAGATCTGGATAGGAGAGGATTTTACGAAATCTCTCATGAGGGGGCTGGAGAGATGGCTCAGAGGTTAAGAGCACTGGCTACTTGCTCTTCCAAAGGAATTGAGTTCAATCCCAGCAACCACATGCTGACTCATAACCATCTATAATGAGATCTGGCGCCCTCTTCTGGCCTGCAGGCACAAATGCAGACAGAACACTGTATAAATAATAAATAAATAAATCTTAAAAAAAAAAATCTCCCATGAGAAGAGGCTCTATCTTCCGAATCCATTGCTACTTCTCTTTGCACTGCCATTTCTGACCCTGACTGTGTTTATCCAGTGGGGGTGGGCAAAGCCTTGGAAGGAAGGATAGGTCTCCCTGGGGCAGGGATGGAGGCTCTCTCTCAGCTCTGAAAAACAGCCCAGACTGTGCTTAGACTGTGTGTGACAGGAGGCAGATCTCTTGCTATTAACAAACAAGAAACGAATATACCACACGGTTCTGAAACAGCAAAGCAGAAACAAAATTATGAAAAAAAAAAAAAAAGTTCAACCCTTAATGGGTAATTTAGGGTGAAGGACCCGTACAGGGGTAGACACTTGGGGTGACCATCTCATTCTCAACAGTGAGTTACAAGTAGACCCTGTGGGGTGTGACACCAAGACAGCCTGGCTGCACCTTGGCCAAGGTCCCAGCGAGAACAGAACCCTTGGCCAAGACAGCCACCTGCCTGCCTTCGTGTTTGGACAGGCTCTGCCTGAAGCCAGCCCACAACCAGCTGTCCCAACGGTACACACGCCTCGGCTTCTCATCACACTTCCCCTCAGCCTGGGAGATTTGACTCAAATGTCAGTGTCTTAGTGAAGCTGTCCTCTGGCCCTGCAAACAGGCCCCCTGACTGTGCTCCGCCTCCTAGGGCACCTTCCGGGGTGCTGTGAATGACAAGGCTGCCTGTTTTTTGGGGGGTTTGGTTTGTTGCTTTGTTTTGGGGGACGGTCTCACATGACGGAGGAATGGCTTAGAACTCACTATATAGCAGGGAATGACCGTGTATCATTCCATACTCACATTCCATACGCGCTGCCCATACTCAACGTGGGTGTGTGGTCATCCACTGGGGAATGACCACGTGCCCCTGCCAGCCGCCATGTTCCCAGAGCAGAGTGACCTTTTATCCCTCCTTCAGCATCTATCAGCTGCCTCTGACGGGGCGGCGCGCCTCAGTGATGACATTCTGGCGGGCTCGCTCTTGTGCAACCAAAGCTTTTGTGAGAGGATACTTGCAGCACCCACATGCCCAGAAGCTGGCTTTTCGAAGCTCTCTTCCCCCTCTGGCCCTTAAAGTCTTTCTGCCCCCTATTCCACGATACATCACGAGCTGTGGGTGATGCGGGTTAATGTAAATGACCCATCCGCAGCTGAGCACAAGTCTAACAGCATATTTATACCTGGAGTTATGCACACCCAGCACGAGTTGAGAATAGCACAAATCTATGAATATTACCACAAATATTTAAAAAGCAGTTTGGCAGCATGGCCATTTAACAGAATGACAACAGCAGATTCCACCACAGGGCCTATGCTCTTCCTAGTCGTGGACTTTGGACCAGGTTTATAGTACCAGGCAGGAAATCCTTCCTTTGGAGCAAGCCTTACATAACAAGTGACTGGCTACCCCCGTAACTGCCCTGCCACTATAACAGCAGAGGACGCTCCTATCTGCGGGGCACTGTAGGGTAAGACACTGATGTCTTCTCTCTCCCAGAAGTCTGCGTGGCACCATCGGACATTACGGAGGCTAGTCAACAGGGAGAGGGTTTCCTGGTCGGTTCAAGGTCAATTTCTTTCTGTTCTGCATTTAGGGTGGCATCTTCAGCAATGCTGTCTTACCCCATAGTTACGGCGGGCAGCAAGAGCAATGGCAACGGTCTGTGTTATATTGGGAGCATCTGGAGCCTGCTGACCAGTAGCTCCTAGGGAGGTGTCCCATCCCTGACAGAGGTTTTCATTTAGTAGCCCGTGTCTTCTGGGAAAGCACTGTCTACCCATGCAGAATACTTCTGTTCAAACTCCCTATTTAAAGGATATTATGTATTTAAAAATAGCTTTTACTTTGGCAGAGTACAGGGAATCATAAGAAAGAAGGGGAGTTAGTCTGATGAGGAAAGGATAGGAGCTCCACAAGGACCAAAGATATCTGGGCACAGGGTCTTTTCTGAGACTGACATGCAACCAAGGACCATGTATGAATGTAACCTAGAACCTCTGCTCGGATGTAGCCTGGGGTAGCTCAGTAACCAATTGGTTTCCCATAGTGAGGGGAACAAGGACTATTTCTAACAGGAACTCAATGACTGGCTCTTTGGCCTCCCCACCCCCCAAGAGAGGAACAGTCCTGTTAGACCACAGAGGAGAGCTTTGCAGCCAGTCCTGAAGATACCTGATAAAACAGGATCAGATGAATGGGGAGGAGGTCTCCCCCCTATCAGTGGACTTGGCAAGGGGCACGGTGGAGAGGAGGGAGGGAGGGAGGGACTGGGAGGGAATGAGGGATCGGGACACGGCTGGGATACAGAGTTAATAAAATGTAACTGATAAGAAAAAAATAAAATACAAAAACAAAAAATAAAAAAAAAAAATAGCTTTTAAACCAGTGGATTTCTGCAATGCTTCTTCATAGCCTTAGTTTTGGCTAACCCACATCCCTACCCTCTCCCTCTCCTTTCCTGTATCTCCTATCCCCACCTTAACCCTGAGCTTATCTCCTCTCTCATTTCATGTCATTAGTTACGTTACAGCCGGGAGCCACGGAATTACCGGGAACATGCAACATTGCTCTATCTCATTATAGAGCCACTGATGCCAGACTCCACTGTTGTCACCCTGAGGCCTCATCTAAAGGTCCCACCTCCAAATACCTGTACGTTTTGGGGTGGGAGGTAAGTTTTTAATCCACTGACTTTGGAGAGACACACTCAAGCTGTAGCTCTCGGGAAGAGGAGGGGGGTTCTCTCTCACAAGCTCTTCTTCCTTGACTATCAGTGGGTACTGTTCCACTTTACAGCTAAGAAAACTGAGACACAAGAAAAGGCATTTGAGATGAAAAGAGAACGGCCTGGGTGTGACTGTGCACACTTGGGTCCTGGCCCCGGGTTGGGGGCACAGGCAGGTGAATTTACACGGTGAGATCCTCTCTCTGGGGTTGCCTTCGGAATGGAAATGGACTTGACCGCGGGCCTAAGACCCATGATTTGTCCAGTGTAAGGCTTTCTGACCCTCATAGGAGAGTGCAGCCCAGTATTTGTAGCCCTGAACTCCGAGGGTGCTCCAGGGGGGCCAGAAGTGGGAGAAAACAGGACGTGTTTGGTGCCAGAAGAGGCAGAATTTCCACAGCTCACGGTTGAGCCCTTGTCACTCTGAGGCTCCCGACAGGCTGGCTCAGGAGGGTCCAGCAGGAGCCCAGTCCCCCAGGAGGGACTAACCCAGGAGAACTAACCCAGCTCGGCCCCTCCCTCCCTCCCCTCTCTGGCAGCCCCACCCCCAGCCTCAGGGAAGATCCGATCTCAACAGTGGTGGACACACTGACTGGCTGCTCCGCGTCACCATGGACCCTGAAGGTGACCTAAGTCTCTGCTTTGCGTCCGTGTTTCCCGAGTTCCCTCCGGCTGTCCCTGTCTCTCCTCTGAAGATATTCTTCCCTGGCTGGCCTCTCTTTGGACCTCCTTCCCAGCCCCACTTCTCTCACTTGGCTGAACCCCCAAAGCCCTCCTCTTGCTTCACTGTTCCTTCTGTGTTGTGCCCTAAGGAAAGGGCAGAGGCTAGGGAACGGGATGGAGGAGGTCGAGGTGCTGGGGGCGGATGGACCGGGAAGTGGGGGGTTGGAAAAGGGAGCAGCCCCGGACTCTGCCCCCTGTTAGCCGCCAGGGGAAGCGCAGCAAAGTCCTGCCTCATCCCTGCGGGGCCGGGGGAGGGGATCAAGGGGAGTCTGGCTTGGAAGTCACAGCACGTGGTTTGAGTCCAGAGTGCAGGCAGAGCAGGCTGAAGTACAGTGAGCAATGAGGAGACCTCTACAGCCTTTATTCTTATTTTATTTATTTTTTATTTTTTTTTTGCGTTGGGGCTGGGGTGCAACTCAGTGGTCCAGCACTTGCTTAGGACCCTGTATTCCGCCCTGGCAGGTGTGTCACTCTTATTTAAGTCCTTTGTGTTTCCTTTCCCTCCCTGGGGCCTCTTTCCCCATCCCCTGCCCTTTCCTGCTGGCTTTTGACTGTGGGGCTTGCTCTGGATTTGTGTCTCTCATCAGTGTCCCCGACCCCGGGAGCTTCCTGTGTAGACCAGGCTGGCCTCCAACTCAAAGAATTTGCCTACCCCTGCTTCCCAAGTGCTGGGATCAAACACTCATGTCGCCGTTCCTGGTCTGCCTTTTCCTCCTCAAGTCACGATGAACTGGATTTGAGTCCAGGGGTCTTCACAGCGGTGGGAACCCTGGGGAGCTACCTACCCAGCAGGACCCCGGGTTTCTGCATCTGGCAGGTGTTGCAGAGTGGCAGGAAATCTCAACCACCTACGTGGGCTGGAGTACCCTGCAGCCCTCCTGACTCTGCCAGAGAATGAGGAGGAGCCAGGAGATTAGAGCAGATTGCTGGAGTTAGTTTGAGGCCAAGCAGAGCAATCTAGAGGCGGAGAGAAAAGCCAGATTGAGTTAGTCAGCTGGGAGAGGAGCGTGAGCCAGAACAGCTGAGTTGAACCGGGCAGCCCAGAGCTCAGAAAGAACAAGCAGGGGTACGTTTATTAAACAGAAAGTCCCAGAAGCTGAGAACCTTGTAGGCCCAGGTTAGACTGTAGAGAGGCTAGATGTTTCTAGGATTAGGCCCAGGTTAGCAGACAGAGGTAATAATCCTCCGAGATGACAACTGGAACAGAGAAATAAAAGGTCATTTTACAGCAATCCTCACACTAAGCGTGTATGGGCTGGGTGGGGTGTTAGACAGATCCTCTGAGCTCAGCAGTCAGCCAGTTGAGCCATTTTTGTGAGTTCCAGGTTCATTAACCAAGAGATCATGTCTAAGAGAAAACAATGGAAAAAATGCACTAATCATGAGCCAGGTGCGCTCCCACTCAGCCCAGCACTCAGGAGGCAGAGGCGGGTGCAGCTCTGGGAGTTCAGGGCTTGTCCACAAATCGACTTTCGGGGCTATATAGTGAGACGCTAGTCATCAGTCTGTGGCCTCTGGACAGACGTGTACACACACACTATGGCCTCAGCACAGAGCTCAGATAGGGTGACCTCAGAGTCACCTACATAAAATCTCGGTCCTGCCACCTAGACGCTATGCTTAACTTCCCTGTGCTTTTTCCTTGTCGGTAAGCTGAAAATAGTATCTTCCCAGAGGAGTGGAATTAAAGGCCATCACAAAGGGCCAGGTACCCAGAAACGGGAAGTGAGGGGTCCCTCAGCTCTGCCTCTGCCTTGTCATTGTTGTTTGAGTCAGGGTTTCTCTGTGTAGCCGTGGCTGGCCTGCACTCTCTTTGTAGACCAGGCTGGCCTTGAACTCACAGAGATCTGCCTGCGTCTGCCTCCCAGGTGCTGGGAGTAAAGGCGTATGCCACCACCTCCCGGCTCCTTGTTGTTTGAGAGAGGGTTTCCCTGTGTACCCTTGGCTGTCCTGGAACTCACTCTATAGACCAGGCTGGCCTCAAACTCAGAGATCTGCCTGCCTCTGCCTCCTGAGAGATTGGATTCTGCTTTCGGAACCCTGGACTCTCCATCACCATGTTTGGCGTGTCAGACTCAAGGCTCTCCCGTCGAGCAGCTATTTCGATATCTCCTCTTCTGCTTCATCATCTTAAGCTGGAGTTGGAGGGTACCACTCTCTCCGATGCCCCCTAGTATCCAGCGATTACATCCCTTGCACTTACCTCCACAGCATTCCTGTCCTTTCTTTTTTGTTTCCCTCTTCAGAGCATTGTCTGGTTCTGATACGATTGCTGCCTCACCCGTGTGACATCTGGTGTGTGACTCTGGCTCAGCCAGAATCAGCATAAAATAAGCCAGGAGAACGTAGACAAGGAAAGAGTGTAACGCCAAGGTTGGGGAGTCAGGGAAACCAAGGGGCCAGTCCAGAGTGTGGCAGAGGTGGCTGGGAGACGGTAGACCAAGGCCAAGTGGTTATCCTGAGCCAGGGAGATGGAGTACTGAGCCCTGTCCCTGGGACCCTGAGAAGCACGTCCTGCTGTCACAGTTCTGGTTCTCTGCCTCTTGCCTCTGCCTTTCAAGAGCTTCCTAACCAAGAACCCTAAAGGCAGTTTAGTGTGTATGTGCGCGCGCGCGCGCGCGTGTGCAAGCCTGCGCCATGGAGTAGAGGTCGGAGGGCAGCTTCTGGGAGTCAGCTCTCCCTCCACCACCTGGGTTCCCGGATTAAATTAAGGCATCAGACTGAAAGGCAAACACTTTTGCCTACTGAGCCGTCTCCCCGGCCCTTAAATATTGCAACTTCAACCTTCATTTTGTTAGCCTCTGACTTCAACCTTCATTTTGT
>NW_026596088.1:1038205-1071373 GCF_907164565.1 Psammomys obesus
TTGTTAGCCTCTGACTTCAACCTTCATTTTGTTAGCCTCTGACTTCAGCCTTCATTTTGTTATCCTCTGACTTCTGATCAAAATTCTGCCAGGACTTCTTGTTGCCAGGCGAGAGGGACCCAGCTCTGAGCTCTCCTCCAAGCCCAGCTCTGCCTGGCTCATTTCAAGACTCAACCTTTTCTCCCTTTCCTTTCTCAGTACCTGAACCACAGGTTCCACACTGTCTACCACCTCTCCAGGGCGTCTGTGGCCTCTCTCTGCGGTGGAGCATTGTGTCTGGTTAAAGTCCAACCTGTTTTCAGAGCCAGCCCTTTGCAGCCTCCTCACCTTTGCCCCTCACACTCTGATCATCTTCCTCACCCTCAAAGCCTGTTCACTGCGCCAGCACTGGGTGAGAGGCCAGTTTTTTCTGTTTCCAGGGAAGTGAGGTTATTGGAAGAAACCTAGCGGGAAGCTGCAGTGTGGACCAGCCTCTTTCTCCACCTGGTGTTTTCCGAATGAATCAACAAATAAGCAGAGGGGACAGCAAAGCTGTGAGACCGGAATTCTGAGAGTTCTGACAGTGGCGCTGGCCCCCAGGCCTGGTCTCACAGCAGGCAGCCCTGAGACCCTCACCTGGAGTCAGGATTGCAGTCAGGATTGCAGATGTTTCTGACTCATGCTCCGGGCCATTCTCAGAAGGCCAGGCACAGAGCGCCGGAGTCTTGCAGAACTCTGTGTTGATATGGCGTGGCCTGGCCCACCATCTTCTCTCTTTCTGACCTGGAAGGGGTTCTTGCCAGAACACTGTGGTTCCCTAAGGGGACTGCTCCAGTTCTGGTGCAGCCTCACCACCACAGACAGTGGCCCCATGGGAGGGTGGCGGGGCCTGGAGGGGCCGCTGCTTGAGGAGATTTGGGTCCTTTGTCTTCAGCCCTGTCCTTCCTGGGATCCGAGGTGACTGCAGGTTAGATCACTGCCCATCCCCCCTTCTTCTCAGCGGCACAAACCCACACTGCCCAGTTGTGAAGATTAAATCGTAAACACCCCAGTGAGAATCCTTTTGCATCTGTCTGCTTTATACGTGTGGGGGAGGGGGCGGTTCGTGCCGAGGGATGTTTGTGCATACGGAGGTCAGAGGTTAATCTCAGGTTCTTCCTCAGGAGCACCTTACTTGGGTTTTCTTTTTCACCTTACTTGGGTTTTCTGTGTGTGTTATGTGTGAGTTCTGAGGATCTTCATGCGCTCACAGCAAAGTGCTTTGCCTCCAGGCCATCTGCCAAGGCCAAAATGAAGACACCTTAAGGAGATACTTGTGCCTTCTCTTTGGCTGTGACGTTACTGAAATAATAACCTCCAAAAAGTTTGTTACGATTTTCTGGAAACTTCATGCTGAAGCTCAGGGGCAGCCGGAGGAGGAGGGCGTCTCCAGGAAGGAGGCTGCCTACAAGCTACTGCTCAGACTACCTTGCGGGCAGAGCCGCAGTGATGGGTGAAGGCAGCCTCGGTCAGGACTGCTCAGTTTAGCATGCCTCTGCCACGTCTGATGGTTCAGGCTGGCCTTGAAGGCACACTCCTCCTGCCTCAGTATCATTAGGACCTAGAGTGTGGTCCACACCACCACACCTGAAACACCTTTTTATTTTATTCATTAAAAAAAAAAAAAGTTCTCATAGCCAAGGCTGGCTTCAAACCCTTTACCTTGCTGAGGGTGACCTTGAACTCCTGATCCTCCTGCCTCCATCTCCAAATGCTGGAATTGCAGGTGATTATGGGACCCAGGGTTTCCTGCAAGCCGGGCAAGCACTCCTCCAAATTAGCTACATCTCATCCCTGCCCTGTCAATTTTATCCGAGTTTTTGTTGTTACTTTTGTTTTTTTGTCTCCACCCCATCCCTCAGACAGGGTTACTCTGTGTAGCCTTGGCTGTCCTGGACTTGTTTTGTAGACCAGGGCTGGCCTCGAACTCACATTGATCCTTCTGCCTCTGCCTCCTTGCCACCACGCCCAGCTTTTTATCCGAGTTTTATTCACCACAGATAATCAATTAAAAAGGTATCCCAGGAGAGAGTTCACAGATAATCAATTAAAAAGCTGGGCGAGATTATCCTCTGGCAGTCCGGGTTCCTGGGAGGACCGTCTCCATGGAGAAGAGGGTGAGAACTGCAATCAGTCGGGCTGACAGCTGTGCCCTGCAGGCAGCTGGCAGCCCCAGCCCTGCCCCTCCTCTTCCCCCTGTAGCTTCCCTCTGAAGTCAGTGCCTTCCGGGGACAGCTGCTAATTAGGGGAGCCTGGGTATTCAGAACGTCTCTCAGGGATCTCTTTTGTTGGAAATGGCTTAAGGAACTCCAGATGTGTCCGTTTGTTCCCCCCAAGTGGAAACAGTGTGAACACCGGGCAGGCAGGGCTGCTCCAAGGTGGCTGTGTGGGGGAGGTGCGGGGGCTGAGGAGCTGGGCCGTCCTCACTGGATCGTCCTCAGGGAGAGCTGGATGGCAGCCATGCTCCAGTCGCTCTCCAGCTCTGCTCTTTAGGAAGTTTCTCTTTGCATTTTCCAGCCTCGATTTTCTGTCTGTAAACATGACTACTGCGTGCTGCCATGGGGGACTGTGGGTAGGATCTATGAGAGCACACAACCATGCCCTGGTGTAGCCACACACCAGTGAGTGGTAGCGATGGGTCTTCCCAGCCTCAGAAGCTCTGCTAGCCATGAGATCCCTGTGGCGTGTTACACATGGTCCCCTAATCCCTTCGCTGGGGCCCAGAGATCAATATTTTGCACAGCTCTCCATTAAGCCTGTTGTGCTAGAGACACAGAGACTCTAGACATAGCTCAGCAGTTAGGGCACTGGCTGCTCTTGCAAAGGCTTGGGGTTTGGTTCCCAGCACGCTCACAACCATCTGTGACTCCAGTTTCGGGGGCTCCAGCAACTTCTGGTCTCCTAGGGAACACACGCAGTGAACACACAGGTATCAAAGCAAACCACTCAGACACACAAAATAAATAAGCCTGAAAAAAGAATAGAAAAAGAAAGAGGTGTTTTGGATTCTAGCCATCATATTCCTTCAGCCCCAAGCCTTGGGGGGACTAGAAAAAGCGTTTGCTCTAACATCCGTTCTCGAGAATTTCCTGTTACTGGGAGAGCCTCTTGGGAGGGGTCGCCAGAAAGAGGCTGGGAACTTTCACCGTTTTCAGCTGTGCTCTGCAGAGGAACGAGCCTGAAGCCTCAGTTACTAATAACCTGTCAGACCTGCGTGAGGAATCCCTAGAGTTGCCAGGTGGCGGCCGCCTTTAATCCCGGGGGCACTGTGGAGGCAGAGGCAGGCAGATCTCTGAGTTCAAGACCAGCTGGGCTACAGAGCCGGTCCAGGACAGACCTTGTCTGGACCTCCCCTAGAGAATCCCTGGATTAAGGACTGGGGTGTACTTCACAGTGGGAGGCTTACCTGGCAAGTGGAAGGCCTTGGGAGGTGTTTGCATCTTTGCTCTGAGCCTACTCCTCCACATCCTCCTCCTCTCCCTGCCCCTCCCAGGCTGGCCTCAAGCTCCCATCATGCCCCAGCCTAGAAAACGCTGGGGTCACTGATGTGTACCACCTCTCCTGAAGGTTTCTGTCTTCTGAGTGCTGTCACTGTTAGGGGCATGGTTGGAGCGCGGCTGGAGAGCGGCTGTGACATTGGTCAGAAACTGGTTCCTGTTTACTTATGTACATATTGTTAGTATTTAGATAAAAACGCCATGCACACAACCAGTCTTAAATGCTCTGAGGTTTATTGGATGGAGAGAGAGAGACAGAGACAAAGAGGGGAGAGAAAGCAAGAGAAGGGAAGAGCAAAAGGCGAGAGAGCAAGAGGAGGGGGCAGTGGCCGAGAGGTCACTATGTACATGGCCCAGATGATGTCATAGGATGTAGGTAATGACTTGGGACGTTCTCAGGACCGCGAAGGTCCCTAAGGGAAGGCCAGTTGAGTAACACATATGGCAATGAGTTTTAGTAGCTTCACCGAGCCCAGCATCTTCACCCTAATAAGGTCCCAGCCGTGTTTTGCTCAGCCCCAGCGTCTAGCAGCCACTACCTTGACTTTCCGAATTTGCCTTTCCCGGCATTTTGTATCAGTGGGGTCAGATGGTGCCATATCACACGAGCACAGGGGTTTTAATGTTTTTTATACTATTTTATTTTTGAGACAGTGTCTCTCTACATGACCCTGGCTGTCCTGGACCTCAATCACAGACCAGGCTGGCCTTGAACTCACAGAGATCTACCTGTTGAGATATATTGTATATATGCTATATATATTGGACATATATATATATATGCCACACATACAACAGACTGGTATGAAAGATATTTATTGGATGGAGATGGAGAGAGAGAGGAAAAAAAAGCGAGAGATGGTGGGGGAAGAGGATGCAGAGAAAGGGGAGAAAGCAGAGAGGGGAGAGAGAGAGAGAGGGAGTGGCAGACTGGCCACAATGTACCTGGCCCAGATGATGTCACAGGACACAAATTCTGACATAGGATGTTGTCAGGACCCTGAAGGTCCCTGAGGACAGGCCAGCTGAATTGCCTGTATAACATAACACTACCTGCCTCTGCCTCCAGAGTGCTTGGATTAAAGACCTGTGCCACTATGCGCCGCTAATTTTTTAATTTTAAAAACGCATTTGTTTGTTTACTTGGGTGTGTAGCTCAGAGGATGGAAGGGGGTTTTCCCCTTCCGTCATGTAGACGCTAGGGTCGGAACTCAGGTGGGTTAGCTTGATGGCAAACGTCTCTGCCTAATAAGCCATCTTGCTGCCCCTAGCCTCGAACTTTTTTGTTTTTTGTTTTTTGTTTGTTTGTTTATTGTTGTTTTGTTGAGTCAAAGTCTTGTTCTGTAGCTCCGGTGGCCTGGAGCTCACTGCCACTGCCTCTTAAGCGATGGGGTTTAGTGGTGTGTGCCATCACGCCCAGCTGGCCTCAAATTTTTGAGCCTCCTCCCTTGGTTTTCCAGATTTGTGGGTTAGACCGCCACTTTAAGCCATTGACCTGCCTCTCCATCCTCCTCCTCCTCCTCCTCCTCCATTTGAGACAGCCTCTCTCTGTTTGCTCCGGCTGTCCTTGAAATCATTGTGTAGACCAGGCTGTCCTCATACCCAGAGATCTGTCTGCCTCTTCCTCCTGAGTTGCTTAAAGGCATAAGCCACGGTGCCTGGCTGCTGCCTTCCTCCTCTTCTTCTTTGTCTTCTTCTTCTCTTTATTTCTCCTCCCTTTTCATTCATGTTTATTAGTGTATGTTATTGTACAAAATAGAGTTTCCTACCTGACTAGAGTGTACTTTGATCTTTTCCACCCCATCACCCTCTTGTCCACTTCAGGCCTTTCTCTAGTCCCCATCTTCCCCCAAGAGCTCCCTTCTACTTTCATGGTTATTTATTTATTTCTAAACATCTAGACTCCACATCTGAGAGGAAACACGTGATGCTTGCCTCAACCTGATTTCAGGTTCTAACCGTTCTCCTGCAAGTGCTGTAATCTGTTTCCATTGAGGCGAAGTCTTCCCTGGCCATATCCAGCGTGTTTTCCTCATCCGCCTTCTACTGATGGGCGCTGGGGCTGACTCCATGATGTGAGTCTGAGAACTGAGCCCAGCCAGGATCTCAGGATCTGCAGCAGGCTTCGGCTTCATCCAGGTTCTTGATACCTCTGCCGATGCTGCATTTTAACATTCATTCTGTGTGTGTGTGTGTGTGTGTGTGTGTGTGTGTGTGTGTTTGTCTCTCTCTGTCATGTCACATGGAGGTCCGAGGACAACTTGTGAGAGTCACTGCTCTCCTTCCTCCACGTGGGTCCCAGGGATCCGCAGACTCCGGTCACCAGGCTAAGCAGCAGGCACCTTTAGCCCGTCAGCCATCTCGAGTGCCAGAACTCTGCTCTCAACCTTCATATCCATCAGTCTTCGTTGGGACTCGAGGGGGACTTGGGACACCTACATGGCTGGGATCTCCCACCCCAGGTTCTGACACAGCTGGTCTACAGCGAGCCTGGGCAGCTGGGAGTTCACACAGCCTTTCCACAGGACTCCAGCCCCGCTGCCACTCTGGGTGAGCAAGGGTCTTCGCTCAGCACCTGGAGCCAGCGGCCCACGCTCACCGCCTCCACTTCCTCACCGAGTCAGTTTTGACTCTGACCTTGGGACTCTGTTTCCATCACACATCACCCCAGACTACTTCAGCCAAGGCCTCTTGGTCGCTAACTTGCTAAGTCCAGTGACCTATTTTCTGTCTTTCACTTGCTCTGCCCATGCACTATTTATTGACTCTTCTCGCCACAACCCCCAAACATCCGCTATTGACTCCTCTCTGTGCGTCAGCCACACCTCTGCCTGCATTCTCCCCCAACCGCCCCCGCTGTGCTGAGACACCATGCCCACAGTCCCTCCATACCCTCACCCCAGCATCTCCTGCGAGCGGACCCATCTTCCTACTGTGTCTCTAGGCACCACTCATGTGTCTCGTGGGCATCTACGTCAACACCCTCAGGGAGCCACCTGCTTCCCTCCCCGGCTGTGCTGCGAAGCCTCGCCACAGGAAACACTGACATTTGGCTTCTGTGCTTTTGAAATGGGAATGACCCCTGTGGGGAGGCAGGATGTGTTACCCACACACCAGGGACTCCCGGTGTTCACCCACCTTCCCCGGATGTTCCTCTTGCCCCAAACTTCTCTCCTGGGATGGCTCCTGCCGTCTGTGTCTGGAACAGAAAAATCAACGTTTTGATACCTCATGGCCACCAATTCAAGAGTATCCCATGTCAGAGGCAAGCTCCCCCATCTACCCTTCCCTCCCTTCCTACACTGCTGGATAAGTTCAGAGCCTTGCTGCTGGCTGCCTCGGCCTCCCTTTGACTCCATCCTCAGTTGGTGGCTCAGGTGAACCTTCTAGAAAAACCCTAACCACTGCACTTCACTTCCAGGTTTTGTGGTGGCTCATGGGACGGGCCCAGACTCCCAAGCTAAGTGCTTCAATCCTCTTAGACTCTGGCTCGCCTCCTGTTTCTCCAGTCTCACCCGAAGCCCTCTTCCTGCTTCTCAGCTTCAAATCCCCACCACCCCAGCCACCTCTGCCTGGCAAACATGACTCATTCCTCTCAGGGGCGCAGACGGTTATCTCCTCCGCACCCAGCATGCTCGGGGAATGCATCAGTGGTTTCGTTAGCCAACACAGCTGCTGTTTGCCAGACAGCATCCCTCCGAGCTTAGGAACCCAGCACCTCGGCGGCAGCGTTCCTGTCACAGGCAAAAAGAGGCTGAGGCACTCAGGTCCTGGCCTGGAGTTGTGTGCTGAGTTGCTCCACCATGTGGACTCTCTGATGGCACAACTACTATTGTGTATTTGCCACAGCTGTATGAACTGCTCAGTGTTTGTCCATTTCTTTCACTTGTTTGTTTGTTTGTTTGTTTTTAGACACGGGATTCTGTGTGTGCCTGACTGTCCTGGAACTCTAGACCAGATTGGCCTCCAACTCACAGAGATCTGCTTGCTCTGCCTCCTGAGTGCTGGGGTCAAAGGTGTGTGCCATCACACCTGACCATTTGTGCAAATCTGAATAGCTCAGCACACTGGGCGTTTGGTTGCTTTATTTTATATTTGTTTGTTTGTTTTTAGTTTATTTAAGTTTATTGTATGGCCATCGGTTGGTGTGAAGGTATCAGATCCCTTGGAACTGAAGTTACAGACAGTTTTGAACTGCTGTGTGGGTGCTGGGAATCGAACCTGAGTCCTTTGGAGAGCAGACAATGTTCTTAGCCACTGAGCCATCTCTCTGGCTCCTGTTTGTTCTTGAGGCAGAATTTTACACAGTCACCCAGGCTATTCTGGAACACACTGTGTATGTAGCCCAGGCTGGCCTTAACTGGAAATCCTCCCACCTCACCATCCCACATGCTGGGATTACCGGCCTGAGCCTCCTGCCGGGACAGGAACTGGAATCCTGCAGAAGGCTGGACAGGACGGTGGTGCACATTGCTGGAACCATCTCACCTAGCCCGGGTCTGTAGAGAGGTCAGAGAGGAAGCTGTGACAGGAGAGAGGGAAGGGACTATGAAGCCCAGACACAGGGATGAGCCTGATCGGGAGTGTACCCATCTCCCTGGCAGCCCTCAGTCAGGAGTTTCAAAACAGCGCGTGGGCAGCGGGGTAACATGAAGATCGTGGCAGGGGCAGAGGACAGGCACTGGGGCTCACAGTGGCAGAGTCTTCAAACACAGCAGAAGTGGCCGGCCGGTGGTGGGGCACACCTTTAATCCCAGCACTCTAGAGAGGCAGAAGGGGGCGAATCTTTCTGGTTCGAGGCCAGCCTGGTCTACAGAGCAAGTTCCAGGACAGCCATGGCTACATGTAAATCTTGTCTCGGAAAAAAAAAAAAAAAAAAAAAAAAAAAACAGCAGAAGAAGGCAGGAGGCGAGTGATAAAACAGTCGTCTGGAACTCTCAGTGTAAGGCAAGAACTCAAAACAGAACTGTAAAAACTGTGTGGTCAAGTAGGAATCCACAGCCCAAGAGCACAGAAGGGGTCAAAGGTGTCAAAATTACTAACAGGAAATCCTGGGGGCGGGGGAGGGGGGTGTAAGGAGGCGTTCTGGTTAAACCGAACCAACAGGATTCTCGTCAGAACGGCAATTCAGAGACCAACATGGAGATCCAAAAGTATTTGGGAAAGTGAGGCATGACTGGTTGGAGTTCAGGGCCAGCTTGGGTTCCATAGCGAATTGCAGGACAGCAAGGGCGAAATCCCCGGAGGAGGAGACCAGACGAATTGCGTGAAGGCTGCGGTTCTTCTCCAGGCCGACAGGTGGCAGCGTTGTACCGCCTCTGCGGTGGCCGAAGGCTGGAAAGCGCTTCAAGTTGGTGCCTCATGCTGAGACCTTAGAGAAACCATGCCTCTGCCCCTTCTTCGCATCTCTGGAACAGTCCATGACCGAGCCTAGTTTGCAGCCGAACGAAGGCTCCTAGTTCAGAGCCTGCGTCCACACGGCTGCCTGGGGCCTCTGTTGTCCTCTGTTGCTGCAAACACCTGAGCTTCCGGCTTTATAACGCTTGGTGTGGTAGAGCAGCTTCCAGGAGCTCATCGCCTGCTGGAGGGCTTCAGAGCAAAACCAGCTAATCCTTCTTGGACCGCAGAGGCGACCTTCAGGTGTGCCCAAGTCAGGTGCCCATGCAGTTAGGTTTCGGGGGCTCGGTGCTGGGTGTCTGCAGCCCCGGCATTCAGGAGGTGAGGTGCCTGGGCGTCTAGGGTATCCTGGGCTAAGCAACCAATGTCTCCAAAGAGCAACAGGATATAAAACGTCTCGTTGGTGAATTTAACCCAGCGGCGGGTTCGATACATAAAATACAAGACGCCCAGTTACATTCAAATTCTAATACCAGGGCCATGTCTACTTACAAGCTCTTCGCCTGGGACACACTTATACAGGAAAGTGATCTGAGTACCTGAGTACTCAGGATTCATAGCAGATCGCAGAAGGGCGGGAGGGGGAGGGGCAGCTGCTGTTCAGGGCACAGAGCTTTAATCTGGGCTCAAATGTGTTAAGGCGGTTTGCCGTCCGTTGTTTCTTTTCTGTCTTTTTTAAGATTTCTTTATTATGTATACAGTGTTCTGCCTGCATTTGTGCCTGCACGCCAGAAGAGGGCACCAGATCTCATTACAGATGGTTGGGAGCCACCATGTGGTTGCTGGGAATTGAACTCAGGACCTCTGGAAGAGCAGCTAGCGCTCTGAACCTCTGAGCTATCTCTTCAGTTCCTCCCCTATCCCCCCCCCTTTTTTTTTGAAACAGGGTTTCTCTGTGTAGCCTTGGCTGTTCTGGGGGGGGGATTTCTATTCCCTCTGACAGCCTGGTCAGCTACCAGGCTCTGCCCGAGCCTGGCCCCTGGGGGTCCTGGCTCCACTCTGACTGGCTGTGGCCATGCTAACCCTGGCTATGAGGGAATCTGGCGTCACCTCTGGCTACCAGGGAAGAATGCACAAAACCGACAGAGGTTTCTCCGTTGCTCCCCAGGCCTCCAGCTCCTGCTGCCCCCTACGACCCTGGCAGCCCTGGTCAACAACTGGCTACAGGAAGACTGCCCTGGCCTCAATTTTGCATCCTTGGTCACGGGGTCTGGCCCCTCGCAGGCCGCGCTGTGGGCCAAATCTCCCGGGGTTCTGGCAGGGCGACCTTTCTTCGACGCCATCTTCACTCAACTCGACTGCCGAGTGACTTGGCTCCTCCCGGAGGGGTCGAAGCTGGTGCCCGTGGTCAAGGTGGCCGAGGTCAGGGGACCCGCCCACCACCTGCTGCTGGGGGAACGGGTGGCCCTGAACACCCTGGCCCGCTGCAGCGGGGTCGCCAGCGCGGCGGCAGCGGCGGTAGAGGTGGCCAAGGGCACGGGCTGGACGGGACACGTGGCGGGCACGAGGAAGACCACGCCGGGCTTCCGGCTGGTGGAGAAGTACGGGCTCCTGGTAGGCGGGGCCGCGGGCCACCGCTACGACCTGGGAGGTCTGGTGATGGTGAAAGACAACCACGTGGTGGCAGCCGGCGGCGTGGAGAAGGTGAGTGTCCGGGCTGGCTGCCTGGGCCACTGTCCTCACTCTGGTCCGCCCCAGACCTCCAGCTCAGGCGCTCCACCGGAGACTCCCAGCCCCTGCCTGGTGATGGGTCTGTAGATGGGGGGGTTGAAAGCCCAGTGCGCCCCCACCCCAACCCCACCCCCCAGGCTCCAGGGCCGGGCTACCCAACCTCCCCCTCTCTCTGATCGGCCCGGCAGGCGGTGCTGAGGGCTCGGCAGGCGGCCGGCTTCTCCCTGAAGGTGGAGGTGGAGTGCAGCAGCCTGACGGAGGCCTTGCAGGCCGCCGAGGCCGGGGCGGATGTGGTGATGCTGGACAACTTCAAGCCCGAGGTGAGTTGGGAGCCGGCTCCCGGGCGGGGCCTGGGGGGTGAGGGTGGGGGGTTGGGTTGGGGGCTCACCTCCCCTTGGCCTGCATCCTCCAGGAGCTGCACCCCACGGCGGCTGCGCTGAAAGCCAAGTTCCCCCGGGTGGCTGTGGAAGCCAGTGGGGGCGTCACGCTGGGCAACCTCCCCCAGTTCTGTGGGACCCACATTGACATCATCTCCTTGGGGATGCTGACCCAGGCTGCCCCCGCCCTGGATTTCTCCCTCAAACTGTTCGCTGAAGGGGATACTCCAATGCCTCATGCCCGCCGGTCCTAAAGCCCAAGACGATGCCACCGGAAGGCATGACTGTGGCTGGCTGGGCCCCTCGGGTCACACGTCTTTAGGTTCAGAGGCCAACAGGACACACCTGGAATTTACCTGGGCTTCCCAGCCAGCCCCAACGCCTCCAGCTCGTGTGACCCGCTGGGGCTGACACTGATTTTGCTGGCCTCAGTTTTCTCCTCTGTAAAATAGGTCTAATAAATGTTCCGCCTCCGAGACAGCTACCACACAGCAAACTGGCCAGCGAAGGTTTGACCTTGAGCACCGTGCATCTATTCTCAGACACACGCTCGTTTCTGATCCGGGCCTCCTGGACAGGTTGCCCCCTTTGACAGGTGGTGTTTCCCAGCGACACCCAGGCAGCCGGCAGCTGGCATCGTGTGGCCTGTTTGTGTGCCTGGGGACGCAGGACAGGAAATAAGCCGTTGGTGCAGCCCAGAGTGCACTTTTCTCTTTCCGTGGTGTCCGAGGATGGAGCCGGGGCCATCGGGCAAGTGTTCTAAACACAGCCCTGGCCTTCCCCTTCCCTTCTTCCCTGCCTCCCTTCCCCACCCCCCCACTCAACCTCATCCTGTAGCCCAGGCTGCCCTTGTAGCCCTGGCTTTAAAGGCACTCCCGTCTCAGCTGCTCTGACTGCGCTCTGCCCCTCACCTAAAGCAGCTCTTTGCACACGCGGAGAGCAGAAGGCGCTGGTTAGAGTGCAGGGCAGTGTTCTTTTTTTTAAATACGTGTACCTGAAGGTGTGTGCCATCAGGCTGGCCGCCCCGCTGGGACACTCCCCCTGGCTGATGGCTCAGGTGCTACCCTGACCTCACCTAAGCCTCCCTCTTTCTGAGGCAGGTCCAGGAGGAAGGTGGCCGGGAGAGGGCCTACGTGCCGGTGGTCCCTGACATGACTCCTCCAGGGGCTCCCTCGGGAGCTTCCTCTGCCTCTCAGAGCCCACAGTTCTCTCCCTTTGCCCAAGGACGGGAGAAATTCAGCTTTTGCCCCCAAAGGCCCTGTCCTCAAGGGTGCTAGGCTGCCTGAGAGTATTTCCTGCCCAGTGTCCCTTAGGGGACTGACGGAAAGGCAAACACTAGGCTCGGTTCACAGTCTGAAGCCCCCTGGCGGGCTGTGTGTCAGGAGGCGGAGGTTCACTTGGTAGAGATACCGGGCAGAGTGACCACTCTTCGGAACCGGAACCGGAGGGGCCGTTGCCATGGACGCCGTCTGGGGGTGCCACAGGGGATTGCAGCCACCCTCTCTGACCCCTCCTCATCCCATCCTTCCTCCAGGGACAGCACGAACACTGAGAATACTCCAACTCCGGAGACCTTAGGTCTTTGAGAGCCCCAGCTCCTAGCTTCTGAAGAGGGGAAAATGAGTCTTCACAGAACTGGGCACTGCTGGGTCCCAATGCGGAACTGTGGGCCCGTGGACCTCTGATAACCAGAAAGCCCCAAACTGAAGGCCTGGGTGCCATCAGCCTGAGAGGGGCAGCAGTGAGGAAGGAGCGTGTATCGGGGACCCCGACGGCGCTCCATAATCTCACCAGTGAGTGAGGCTGCAGCAGACAGGGCAGGGGTTTGCAGCCAGTGCCCGAACCTTGCATCCTCCACACGACCCTTCCACAGCATTGCCGTTTGTCACGGCTTTTAGATGCAAGGCTGGCCTGGAACTCACTAGGTAGCCAAGGCTATCCCTGAGCTACTGATCTCTAACTCCTCATCTCCCAAGTGTTGGGATACAATGAGCCACCGTGCCTGGCTAGGGTTGCGGTTATTATTGTTATTTTGTTTGCTTCTGTTTTTCTGAGACAGGGTTTCTCTGTGTAGCCTTGGTTATCCCGGACTCGATTTGTAGACCATCCTGGCCTTGAACACACAGAGATCTGTCTGCCTCTGCCTCCTGAGTGCTGTGGTTACGGGCTTGTGCCTGGCTGAGTTTTAAGTGCTGTGGTTACGGGCTTGTGTCAGGCTGAGTTTTAAGCTCAGTTTTGAACTCAGAAACGGAAAGGCGCTTCCAGGACTCTCTGAAATCTTCCAACTGGGAAGGGATTCCATTACAAGAGAAAAGCAAATAGATGCCAGGCAAGCCAAGGCAGGGCATACTCTCTCACATGAGGGAAGCAGAGGCCCAGAGGTAAGGAATGGCTTGCTTTGTATGCTGAAGTAGTTGAAGCTGGGCCCTGGAAAACAAGATGACTAGGGGATGGACTGGCTCCAGACCACAAAATGGCAGGTCAGAGGATTTGGAGTCTGTCCCGAGAACGATCAGATTCCAGCTAGAAAATAAGATAAGCCTATTTTCAGCGCAGACTCAGGCCCCTGAAGAAAGATGTTTGGAGCGTGGCAAGGTGGCTGCGGGGGGGGGGGGGGGGGGGGGGGAGAATGGACGGAAGCCGCCTGGGTCTGGACGGCAAAGCGGGTGCCAGTGTGGGTGGACCGGTGGTCCTCAACCTTCCTAATTTTCCACCCTTTATTGCAGCTCCTCATGGTGTGGTGACACCCCCCCCCCCAACCACAAAGTCATTTTTGTTGCTGCTTTATAACCGTGATTTTGGTAGTGTTATGAATCATGCTGTAAATACGTGATATGATATTTACTGATCTCTGACCCCCCGTGAAAGGGTCATTCAAACCCCAAAGGGGTCGGGACGCACATGTTGAGAGCCCCTGGGGACAGAGGATGGCGCCTCCTGGAGATCTCGGGGTGGGGGTGGGGCGGGGTAGTTTAGGGAGCTGGATGGAAGAGCTGGCAGGAGGGGAGGCTGCCTTCCCACCCGGTGGTTGGTTTCTCGTCCAGCCTGGGATTGGGGCTGGAGCCTTTCGGAGCTGCCCGGCGTGACACCCATTTGACAAACGGCCAGACTGACTTGCTAAGTTTAGACCACTGCCAACGGGTGTGCAGACGGGTGGATCAGAGAGGAAGAATCGGGGACTGAGTTCTCTGGCCCCAAAGGTGTATGTCCTGTGTCAACACGGTGGTGGAGCAGGATCCGAACGCGCTCTCCACTCCTCCCGTGGACGAGAGGCACTGTTCTGGGTGCCGTGGGTAAGGCGATGAGCAAACAGGCGGACGCATCTGTCCTTGTGGAGACGGGGTCTGAGCGTGGGGTTGGGCGGAGCCTCGGAGAACAATAAAAAAGCTCTTCAGGGAAATTCATGCCAATGCCCTTCCGACCACCAGAGGGTAATGCAAGCACGTGGCTTGATCTCTGCCACCTTGGGGATCCAAACAGACAAAAGGCGGGTTGGCTGGGGCTTCCGAGAACAGCGTCTGTTCCTGACGATGGGGCTGTGCCTGTGTTCCCAGCATTCACCTGGCAGAGCCGGAGGATTGCCAGTTCGAGGCCACTCAGATCTATATGGCCAGTTCTAGCCCAGCGTGGACTGGAGACTGGGACCCTCTTTCAGAGGAAAAGAAAGCCAGGCCTAGTGTCTGAAGCCCGTCATCCCAGAACCTGAGAAACTGAGGCAGGAGAATCACATTTTGGAGGCCAAAATGGGCTGCACGGACCTCATCTCAAAGAACTGAGAACGAAACAGAAAGGCTTTGGGCAGGGGAAGAGAAAGCCAGAGGAATTCCTCCACCTACTCGGCAGCTCAGCCTTGTTACCAGATCTCCAGGCCGCTGTCAGAGGTAGCCCAGGTTCAAAGCCCAGGTTCAAAGCCCACGTTCAGCTGCAACGCATTCCCTCCCAGGCCCAGCAGCGCTCCCATTCAGTCCCCTGCACACATTTGCCATCTAAACAACCCAACTATCCTACCCCCCCCCCCCCCCCCCCCTACATACTTACACTTTCATCTCCTCAACTCTGGTTCCTACCACTCAATCCACTCACCTCACATAAGGCCAGAGCAGGAGGCCTTCCATCCAGGACAGCAAGAGGTCAAACGTCGTGGAGAGGGATTGCCTCCTCGAGTGTGAGCTGGCGCAAGAGTTTTTATGCGCCAAGGCCGATGAAGGGGGGAGGCGTTAAAAGCCATCAAGACCTTTTAGCCAGCCAGAACGTTTCTGGAAACAGCTCTGCGTTCGAAAAAGATCTCACTGTCCTGTGGTGGCGCGGACACACATTATCGATCCCCAGCTCTCTCTCGGGGGAGGTAAACGCCTGCAAATGTTTCAGCGGCTCCCTGCACCGTTCCTGTGGTGTCGTCCCCAGCAGTGGATCCGTTTGGCAGTTTCTCACATTTCAGCTCCGCTTTTCCGAGGCCTCGGCCAGCTCAGCACCGTAATGCCAGACTCCGACCTACAGAACATCTCATCGAGGGTGGTAAACGCGCACCTCTCCCTGTGCGAGGTTGCTCAGGTGGTGCGCACCGTCTTCGACGAGCTGCTGTTCCAGCCGGTGGACACCGCCCTGCAGGAGCTGGCAGGTGAAGGGGATCTTGAACACCTCCAGTGTGGTGGGCCCTGGGCGGCCCCTTCCCCAGAGCAGCTAAAAGATTCAGGAGGCCTACAGACTGGCCCCGGGCCCAGCATGGTAAAAATCAAGGCCAGCCCGGAATACAGAGAGAGCCAGTCCCTCTCCAAATAATAATAATAATAATAATAATAATAATAATAATAATAATAATAGCTGGGATGTAGCTCAGTGGCAGAGTACATCCAGACTGACATACACACAGGTGGTGCATATACATACATGCAGATAAAACATCCATACACATAAAATAAAATAATCAAAAATAAAACAAACAGTAACAAACAAACAACAACAACAACAAAAAAAAACGAGTGTTTTGCCCGTGTGTGTGTGTGTGTGTGTGTGTGTGTGTGTGTGTGTGTAAACTCACACACATGCGTGTCTGGTGCCTGTGGAGGCCAGAAGGCATCAGATTCTCTGGAGTTACAGACAGTTGCAAAGAATCATGTGGGTGCCGGGAACTGAACCCAGGTCCTCTGGGAGAGCACTCAGTGTTCTTTAACCTCGGAGCCATCTCTCCAGTCCCTAGAGGGATTCTTGACTCTAACAGAGAAACGGATTTCATGAAAAATCAGAATGAAGTCCCATTATCACATTTATTAAGGGTGTGGTGGTATACTCCTTTAATCCCAGCACTCCGGAGGCAGGTGGGTGTTGGTGAGTTCGAGGCGAGCCCTGGTCTATGAAGTGAGTCCAAAAAGACGAGAGAGAAGTTTGGCTAAGATGGCACGTGCCTTTGAACCCAGTACTTGGGAGGGGGAGGCAGGGGCATCTCTTGTTAGTTTGAGGCAAGCCAGGGCTACATAGTACGATCCTGTCTCAAAACAACAGGATAAGGAATAATAGGCCTTTGGTGTTTAAGTATGAACACTGAGAATGAGAGGGAGAGAGCAGAGAGACATCCACTAAGGGACAAAGAGCCTGGGAGACTTGAGACAGGGCAGTGTGCACTGAACTCAGGAGACCCTCGACAGTTCCGCTTTGGTGTCTTTACGGTGGCTAGAGAGGGTCTTGCCATTTTCCAGGTTACAATTATTCAAAGGTTGTCATTTGAAACAAGAATTAGACTGTTCCACCACCTGGGTTTCAAGGGTTAAGCCTGGTGGCAAGCACTCTTAGCAGCTGAATGATTTCACTGTCTCTAGCTGGTTGTGTTGTTTTGTTTGAGACAAAGCCTCACTGGGTAGCCCTGGCTGCCCTGAAACCGGGCGATGCAGAACAAGCTGGCCTCAAACTGATTGGCCTGCCTCTGCCTCTGGAGTGCTGGGACCAAAAGCAAGCGAGCCTCGCTCTGCTAGCTTGTTGCTTTTAACAACCTCATTGGAGACCTCTGGAGGAAAGCAAACGTTATCTCTGTGGCTAATCTTACCCCAGTCTCAGGGGCCTCCATCCCTTCCCGTGTCTCTGTAACTTCCATCTTTCTATTTTGCCCCCAGTGTATACAATGTAATGGTTGAATTAAGCTAAGTGCGAGTCCTCTTAAAGACTTGCCGATTTCTTCTGCCTGACTCCAGTCCTTTAGCCACACCTCCCACCTCCTAACCCCCAGCCCAGGAGTCCTCCCTTCTACCTTGCACTTCTGTGAGCCAGACTGCTATTTCAGACAGGGACTCTGTGTAAAGGAGAGTGTGCCTTCGGCTCCTCTGCCTAGCTTCCTTATGCTTTGTAAATATTGACCCCGTATCGAAGGCTGCTTGCAAATATTTTCTCCCGGCCCTGTATTGTCTCTTCAGTCTGCCTCCTTATCCTGCTGATCTTCTATTGCTCATCAGATAAACACCAGACCTATGTATGCACAATCCTTCTGATTATGAACATCTTTATGATAAGGAGCGTTCGATCGTGGGTTAGTCATCCCTGAGGCGAGGCTTCCCTGAATAGCCTACCCAGAGTCTCTCGTGAATGGCGTGTCTGTTCCGGCTGGAGCTGCCCTGGGCTTTGTGTCAGTCTTGGCACTGATCTGGTTAACCCTGCAGGTGGCTCTTTCCCTGGCCTTGGGTAACTTGTTCTCATGCGCGCGCATGCACACGGACACACATGCACAGGCACACACACTTATCGATTCCTTGCTGGGCATCTGAGAGGAACCCTCTAAAGACTGGGCCTCCAGGCCGCTCAGCTCTCTCTGGGGAAGCACCTCAAAGCCTCTGCTGCTGGCCTCTCCCTCCACTCTCAGCCCGCCCTGACTCCCCAGCTCAGAAAGTCCTCTGGGCAGCTGCCTCCTCATCCTGCTTGTCAGATAAACACCAGGCCTTCGCACCATCCTTCTGACAGGGGTGTTCGCTCATGGGGCGCTCATCCCCACGGCTGAGGCAATGTGTTGGCTCACTTTCTTTCTGGAATTTTATTGCTCTGATCACTGCCGATGGTTGGTTGCTTCCTGAATTTTTGGGTCTTCACTGGGGTAGCTGCAAAAATCCAGCATCCAGGATCCAGGAGTAAAACTGCAGACGATTCCAGTGTGCTCTTGAGGTGAGCACCACAAAAACGTTCTGTCTTTCCTGCCTCAATAGTTTGGTTTTGTTTGTTTGTTTGTTTTGTTTTGTTTTCCCATCAGAGCCAGCAGTGGTGGGGCACACCATTGATCTCACCGCTTGGGAGGCAGAGGCAGTGGATCTCTGAGTTTGAGGCCAGCCTGGTCTACAGAGTGAGTTCCAGGACAGCCAGGGCCACACACTGAAACCCTCTTTCAGGGGGGTGTCTGGAGGACACCAAAACTTTTTCTCCATTAAATAGAGGCCTGTTTGGTTTTCCCCCGTTTCCATTTCCTCTGGTTTTACTTCTTGGAAATTCTGCCAGATGATATATATTGAACGAATTGATCTATCAGTGCTTTTTTTTGGGGGGAGGGGGAGGCAGGGTCTCACTATGTCGCTTTGGCTGGCCTGGAGCTCACTATTAGACCAGACAGGTCTCCAACACACAGAGATCTGCCTGCCTTTGCCTCCTGTGTGCTGGGATTAAAGGTATGTGCCACCAAGCCTGGCTATTCCCCATTTTTAAAAACCATTTTCTCTTATATCATAAAGAGTGTTGGAAAATATTTCTGTTTGGATTCAATCTCCAGTACTACTAAAATTACTGCAGTCATTGTTATTTTCGGAACCTTCCTTATCTTGGTATCTGAGTAGGTTGCATGCCGCTCAGGAAGTTGGGTGAACTGGTTAAAATGTTCCATTTCAGTCAGTGGCTCTTGCTTCCTCCTGTACCAGGGGGACATTTGGCAGTGTCGCACTGTCACAGCTAGGAGGAGGCTACTGGCTCCTAGCTGGTAGAGGAGCTTTGAAATGCCAGGAGGGCTTGTCACAAGGAAGAAGTATCCGTTTCAACATGTCGGTAGTGCAAAAGTGGGGTGCAGTGATCTCAGAGCGGCTGTCCCCATTCTTACCACCAAAGGTCAAGACAGGGAGGAAAGGATGGACACCTACTTTCCAGACAAACTGTTCAGTTTTGTGCAGAACAGATAGACCTGTGATTGACGGTTGACAGGATCCCTAGGGCCAACATTTGTCCCCTCTGGATCTTAGAGGTAAAGATTTATAAACATTTAAGAAATTATTGTTCTATCTTACTTTACCTAAAAATCTATGTCTATCCTCTCCTAGAAAAATCAGGGGGATGAGCTGGTACCTGTCTATGATGGAGGCAGGAGGGTCAAGAGTTAGAGGCCAGACTGGGACACGTTGTGAGACGCAGGAGAAGGGTTGGGAGAAGCTCAGTTAATACAGTACTTTCTGCACAAACATGGGGACCCGAGATCCCTAACATCCACCTGAAAGCGGGTACGAAAGCGTTCATCTATAACCCTTGAGGAGGGAGCCTGGGGAATCCCAGGAGCTCACTGGCCAGCTAGCTTAGCCAAACCAGACAGTTCCAGGCTCAGTGAAATACCCTGCCTCAAAAAATAATGTGGAAAGCGCTTGAGAAAGACATATCATCACCTCTAGCCTACACACACACACACACACACACACACACACTTGTCTCTACATACATATGTGCATACAGTCACACAAACATGCACAGAGATCAAAAGACAGGGAGAGGGAGGCGTGTTTGTTGAGACTTAGGGGGTGAACAGTTTTAGCAGGCTCAGTTTACACATGGGGTGGTTGACACTTGCTCACGTGACAGGATCTAGGACCATCTTGAAGACAAACACGTCTATAATGGGGTTTTTAATTGGCTTGAGGGAGGGAGGAAGACACGCCCTAGCTGGGGACAGCAGCTGGGCTGAATAAAGAGGAAAAAGTGAACTGGAAACCAGCTTTCATTGCTCTCTGCTTCCTGACCGGCCCAGTCACTCTTCTGTTGCTGTGAGGAGGCACCACGACCAAGGCTTATAAAAGGAAGCATCTAATCGGGGGCTGGATTACAGGTTCAGAGGGTTAGCCCACAACCCTGACGGCAGGGAGCATGGAGGCAGGCAGGGTGCTGGAGCAGTCGCCGAGAGCTTACATCCGAGCTTACTCAGGCTCAAGGCAGAGAGACAACCGGCAAATGGCCTCGGCTTTTGAAATCGTATCACCCAGTCCCAGTGACACACTTTCTCCAAAACGGTCATACCTCCTAATCCTTCCTCAACAGTCCACCTACTGGGAACCAAACATTCCAACAGATGATCCTACAGGTGTGGATATAAACATGTTTTGTTTTGGTCCCAGGTGTGGGCTGTGGGACTGACTCAGATGGTCCACAGCAGCAGACTGTTGGCCTCGTGTGGGCGCTGAGGGGAGCTCTTTGCCAGCTGTAGATAGTTTAAATCTGAGGAGTCTGGAGAAAAAATAGACGCCAGAGCCCAGAGAATGGAGATAAGAGAAAGAACAACGCTGCTCCTGCTTCCACCTTGCTGCTCCTGGTTGCTGTTGCGAGACAAGAAGGTGGAGATCTCCTGAAACGGGGACTGGACTGGCTCCAAGGAACCCGATGACCCTAACCAGCAGGAAGCAGCTAAGAAAGAACTGCGCCCCCTCTCCCACTAACCCTTTCTCTCTCCTACCTGGTGTTGGGGTGTTGGAAGGGATTGGGGTGGAGTAGGGAGAAAAAAGATAAGAAATGTAAATAAAGGAGTTTTTAAAAATGTATGCCAACATACGGGTGTCTCACTCAAGCCATCATGCCGACTCTGGGGTGAATGGGAGCAGCTGCTTTGTGTTCCCTGAACCATGCTTGCCCTTCCATGAGGGACCATATTCTCAAACTGGAAGCCCAAACAAAGCCTTCCTCCTTTAAATATTTTGTGGCCCGGTGTTTTGTCACAGCAATAAGACAAGTGACTAACACAAGATACAATGTGAAAACTGAAGACAAGAAGGTAACCAGGTACAGTTTAGTGAACGGAGTGACCTCAGAAAGCATGGCTCACATAGAACCAGGAGGCAGGGAGGGAGGGAAGTGGACAGAATATGGACCATTTGGGATGGTTAGGGTGGGGCACGAAGGAAGCCTCCCTGAGTGTGCCTAGGAAGAGTCATGCACCTGAGATAATTGTGAAGGAGTGGTTAGGTGTATCTAGGAGGTTCTTGAGTTCAAGAGAGACCTGAGGGTCTGGTCCCTCACGGAAGGGAAAGGATGTGGCTGCAGGAACATGAAGCATTTTAGTTAAGGCAAAGGTTTGACTTGAGGCTACAAAAACCCACAGTGGCAGTGATTCATATACAACAAAATGTTAGTTTTTAATACGAAGTAGCACTAAGTAGGCAATTCAGGGCTGGTGTGGTGTTCATAGACTGCCCAGTTCCTTCTGTTTAGCTGTCGCTAAGATATTGCCCTCATCTGTGATGTTTCGTACCATGTCTGGATTCTAACACAGTTACATAGCCGTTCTTAGCTGCAAGGGATTCTGGGAAGTGTGGCGCCTTCCTTTCGGAAGCCTGTTACAAACTGTACTGTTGTTCCTGCAGAATGATGGGAGAGTAGATTTACAGGGACCGTGTCTGCCGCAGCTGGAGGTAGAAACTCTAGGATCATTCAGGCAAAAGGCAGTTGAAGTTTGTGACATCATGGTCCGGGGCTTTGTACTACAAGATTGTTTGACTCCCTGAGGCCTGCTTGTTTGTCTCTTATGAGCAAACTATCACATATTCCAAGTAATGCTGTATATATCACCTTGCCTCCGTGTTTGACCAAGAAAAGGCCTACACCTAGGCAGGGCAGAAATAAGGTGGGTGTGGCTAAGGTTTGTGAGCTCTGAGGACAGAAGGAGTGCGGAGGAAGAAGGCAGAACCACATTGGGGCAGCATGGAGAGACGCACAGGGCCGGATTGGCATGGGTGGAGGAGAAGCAGCAGCAGGTATTTATGGGATTATGGATGGGAAGCAGGCCGGGTAGAGAGGATTAATGCCGATGGCTTGAGATGGGGCTGGGAGACAGAGAACTGGTAAATCCGCCCAGCCCAGGTAAAATAAAACTCTTCTAAAATGCAGCAAATGTCTATGTCTTTATTGGTAACAGATTGGATAATACCACTGTAGTAATGACAGGTTTTAATACTGAACGTTATTAACCATATTCTTATATTTTCTACAACACATGCTCATCACCGCTGCCCTCCACCCCACCTAAGGTGTCTATTAATCCATGCCCTGATTCATTCCTCCCTCACTGAGCTCTTTGTACGCTGTGGCTCACGGTCTCGATTTGAGAATATAGAGAGGGTTCTGAGGATAGTAACTGGACTTTGCCTCGGGAAGATCATATACTTTCACCCTTTTATTCGTGCACCCATTTATCTGGCGTCCACACAGCTCTCCCCCCATCTACTGAGCTACAGCTCAGGTTAAGATTTTCTCTTTTCCACGTGAATACACAAATATACAGATACACAGATATACACATAATTAAAATAAATCTTTAAATATATCCATACAACCCCCCCCCCCCCCGTTCATTCGTGCTGGCTTGTTTTATGTCGACAGGACACAAGCTAGAGCCATTTTGAAAGAAGAAACCTCAATTGAGAAAATGCCCCCACCAGACTGGCCTCTGACCAAGCCTGTGTTGCATTTTCTTAATAAGTGATTGGTACAGGCAGGGCCCAGCCCATTGTGGGTGGGGCCGCCCCTAGGGAGGAGGTCCTTGGTGCTGCAAAAAGGCAGGTGGTCCAAGCCACAGGAAGCAACATTCCTCCATGGCCTCTGCATCAGCTCCTACCTCCAGATTCCTGCCCTGTTTGAGTTCCTTCGCTGGGTTCCTTTGACAATGAACTGTGGTGTGGAAAGTAAGCAAAACAAGCCCTCTCCTCCCCAAGCTGCTGTTCAGTCATGGTGTTTCATCACAGCAACAGAAAACCCAGGTAACACTCATTCTTCCCTCTGTTCATCCATGCATCCTTCCTTCTATCCGCCCACCCATCTAAACTCTACACCCCATGCCTTCTGTGTCCCCAGTGAACTGTTCGCCCTCCCAAGCAGAACCCAAAACTCGGTGTCTTGCTGACCATGAGTGAGAAATGACTGTTCTCCAGCTCATGAGTTCCATGAATCTGTTCCTCCTTGCACCCATCCATCCATCCATCCATCCATCCATCTATCTATCCTTTATATTATAGCACACCTCTCTAGTTTCACCACAGGAAACTCCCAAAAGGACATTTGTTCAACTCGGGGCTCTTACTGTCCAGACGTGGAATATGGGACCAAAACAGACAGAAATCACCTTTCTGAAGTCTCCAGGTGAACGGTAACAGAGTCGGATCAAGATCCAGGAGTCTTTCCTGGGTTTACCTCCTACACCCTGACACCTCACCTGAGTAGGTGTAGATGGACAAGCTCTAAAACCCCACACCTCCCTTGCCCCCGTGAACTGTTCACCCCTCACAGGCAGAACCCAAACTTCAGTCTCTTTAGCTGATGATGAGTGAGAAATGACTGTTCTTCCAGCTCTTGAGTCAGAGTGCACAGGAACCCCTCCCTTCCGTCCTCTGTCCCTCCCTCTTTTCCTTTCTTCCTTTCCTCTGAGACGGGGTGGGGGATGGGGTGTCTTACTAAGTAGCCCAGGCTGGTCTTGAACTTGGGATCCTCCTGCCTCAGCCTCCAGAGTGCCGGGATTTCAGGCATGGCTCATGGCCCCTGGCTCATCCTCTTTTATTTTAACCAGGAGCAGAGTTTGAGGTCAAAGTCTCCAGCAGGGAACACTGGGACTCCATTGTCTACACTGTATTTATTTTTCCTCGTGGCAAATAATACTGATTTTCCAGTTATAGGGGCCATACGAAACAAGACTCACCTAAAAACAAATTTATTAGGCAAACGGCGATCCGATTTAAGTAAAAATATAAAGTAAAGAGTATAACAAGAGGTAAACTGATACGGTAAAATCTTCATATTCTTGACTGGTTTGGGAACTCTATCGCTTTCCCCACTGCTCCTCTCCTCAATTAGGGAAAGCAGACGATGGGCACATGATGTGCAGAACTCCCTTTCTGTGCGATGGATCGTTTAAGTAAGTCTCTTCTACAGCAAGCCTGCCTCTCTGGACCGCTCCACCAAGGCGGAGGAAAAGGTGGCAGAGGCCGTGTTCGGGGGAGCTTCCCTTCTCTAGGACAGTCTTCATGTCCATACTGGCACAAACTCGGTTCTCTTCAGTCCGAGCTCTCCTGAGCGTGGAATACTAAAAAACTGTGTCACAGGATGCGCGCAGTCACAAACCGATGAGCAGAGGAGCCTGTTGATCCTTTTTGGGTCTACTTCCTAAATTTGAGGAAAGGGGCAGCCTCTTTGGGTGGGCTCAGCAAATTCCATGTCGCCATTTACTGTGCAGTCACAGACTCCTCCTGGACTGGTCCTCTGTCTCCTGACTCACAGTGGTGGCTGAGAGAGGGTGGGCACGGATGGGGTTTTCGGCTCTGGAGACGAAGATTGCGGCCATCGCCTGCCCACATGCCTGACACTCACAAACACTCGAAATCACCAGCTCCAGACTGTTGGGGTGTCAGCAGCCCGTACAGGACCTCTCCACTCTGACACTGAATCCTAGGTAAGTTTGTACCTTGAAGATGACAGAAGGCCATTTTGAAGCCTTCGGTCCCACTGTCAACTAGCCTTGCCGCCAGTTCTCAGAGTCACAACCGGGGCATTTTAATCAAAGGTGGACGTCAGTGCCAGCCCTGGAGCACAGGCTGTCCCGACTGACACTCAGCCTGCCCACCAGTCAGGCGCCGAAGTCAGAAATTCCCGAACAAAAGGCCGGAGTGAGGGCCAGGCCTGAGGCTGGAGCTGAGGGGGGAGGCCAGCCTTACAGGTTCCGAAGATTCAGAAACCCACACTGGTCCGGCCTTCCCTCCTCCAAAACGCTGAGATCTGCTCCAGGGTGACCCGAGGCTGGAGGCCCCAGTCAGGCTCGGAGCTCCCTTGCCTCAGCCTCCAAGCCCTGGGGCTCCCGACCTGCATGCCAGGCTCCAGCGTGGGCTCAGGCCCAACCCTGCCCACCATGCCTGATGCCTGAGGCCTTTCCTCCTGCGTCTGAGGCCTCCAGAAGGTGCTCTGGGCTGGGACTTCTGGGGGAGTCTGGGGAACCAAAGAACCGGGCGAAGAGGGTGGGATTGAAGGGGCTGGTGGAGCGGTTGCTCTGCCCTCCAGGGTGCCCCCGGGAGTCGGGGTATCTGGAGGCCTGTCCATCAGCAGGGGCACGGAGGAGCCGTACCAGTCCTCAGAGCGCTCCCGGGCGCTGCCTCTGGGCTCAATCCACAGCTCCCCTCCAGGGCGCCAGACGAGGGTGGGCGAATGCTGGCTGGGGTCCGGGTGCGCGCGGCGGAACAGGCGTTCTGCCAGTACGGCGGTGGTCACGATGAAGAAGGCCGCGAGGGAGGCCAGGCCCAGCATGATGGGAACGCAAGGCCCGCACGGGAGCACCGCCCACATGGCCGCCTCCGCCGTGGGCTCAGGGGGTCCCTCCGTGTGCCCCGAGGGCTGCTGGGAAGTCGTAGGCATCAGGGAGACTCAGTGGCGAGGAGAGGCAGATGAAGCAGGGACCGTCCCTGCTGGGAGAAAGAAAGGGCACCGGTCAGAGGGGAGCCGGGGTCCTGCTCTAACCACTGGACCACCTCTCAACATGAGCCAGCGGGTGGGTGGGCCGCATCATGGCCGGGTCTGCAAACCCTCAGCGTTCTCCTCAAACTGTAGTTTCACCTCGGGACATCAGAGACAGACTCGAGGTGGGGGATGGCAGGACCTCTTTGCCCCTGTCTGCAGGGCCTGGCCACACTGAACAAATCTGCCTTTCCTGCTTCCTCCCGCTGCCGGTTTGGTTCACCCGATCGGCATGTTGGAAACGGAGAGCAGCAAAGCGGGCCGGAGAGGTCAAGAGCGAGCCACGGCAGGGCAGGCCGGAGAACGAGCCGGCCGAGGCTCCCCCCACACCATCGCGGGCCTCACTTCCCCTCCCAGGCCTCAGGTTTTGTTTCAGCCTGAAGAAAAAGCGAGGAGCCGGGTGTGGTGGCGCACGCTTTTAATCCCGGCGCCTGGAAGTCAGAGGCAGGCAGATCTCTGTGAGTTTGAGGCCAGCCTGGTCTACAGAGCGAGTTCCAGGACAGCCAGGGCTACACAGAGAAACCCTGTCTTGAAAAACAAAAACAACAACAAAAGGAGGAGGAGGAGACAGGGAATGCGAGAGAACCTTCCTTGCTCGCCCCTGCCTTCTAAATGTACCCTCTCTTTCAGCCTCCTTACGGCTCTTGGAGATAGTTCAACGGTTGTCCCTGTTGTGCTTTTGGTTACAACAGGTCCGTGGCCCGGGCACCTAGCCAGCCTGTCCAGCTGTGCCTCAGTCACTGGCCTGTCTGCCTCCCTTGTTGGTACCTGCCCGTGTCTCTGCCACAAGCCCCCCATTTGCAGCTGCGTCTGCGCCCCTCAGCTCACCTCACCTCGGGTCAACCTTGGATCCCTCTGTCTTCGGAGCTGCTCTTCCCAGGGCATGCCGGGAGGGTGTGCGCAACCCTCTCAAAGGCCCTGGGGGGGCTGGCCTCAGAAGAAGGCGGAAGGGAGGCTACCACCTGTTGCTGGGCGACTGTGCCTCAACTCTTCCTGCCCCCACAGAGTGTTTCCAAGGCAACCTGGGGATGTGGTCAGTGCGGTGAAGGGAGCACTTCCTGAGGAAGGTGGAGCCCCAAGGAGCAGCTGTCAGTCAGCCTCGCCCCTTAGGCAAGCCCCAGACCCCAGCACGTTCACCCAGAGGTCACGAGGACTGCAAAGAGCAGCTCAGCGGCTGCCTGTGCCGCCTCCTCCAGCCTGCTCCCAGGAAGGTGCCCAGTCTGTCCTGCGCAGGGCTTCAGCAAACCTCTCCCGCCCGCTGGCCCCCTGCAGCCCTCTTACTTCACCCAGCTGCTTCTTGTTTTGTTTTGTTTTGTTTGAGACAAGGACTCAAGGTGTAGCCCAACTTGGCCTTGGATCTTGTCCCCTTTAGCCCTCCGAGCGCTGGGATGGCAGTCCTGTGCCACCACGGCCCCTCATGTCTCTGTTACTCCTGACACCCGACACAGACAGTGTAAATACTATGAGAATAACTGTCACCTGGCACCGTTTACGCCATTTGGTGTATGCGGTGTTTGTGTGGAGACCAGTGGTCTGTGTCATGTCTACTTAATTGATACCCACCCAGCCCCACCCCTTTGTTTTTCTGTGTTTGGGTGCTTTCACTCGCCTGCACGTGTGTTACCACAAACATGCCCGTGTTCAAGGAAGACGGAGGAGGACAGCAGACCTCTTGGAAGTTGAGTGATGGGGCAGTTGTGAGCCGCTTTGCAACGCTGTGAATTAATTGAGCCCAGGTCCTCTGCAAGAGCATCGGATGCTCTTAACCGCTGGGCGAGCTTTCTACTCCAACCTTATCTCTCTATCTCTCTGATCGTGGAGCTCTGCGAGTCTTCAAAACCAGTTGTCCTGTGAGCCCCAAAGAGCCTGTCTTCTTTTCCGGTGCTTTAAAAAGCAATACCCTGCTTGTAAAAGTGGGTGTTAGGGTCTAAACTCAGGTCCTCACACTGGTCACATAGCACTTTTCAAATGAGCCATCCCCCAGGCTTTGTTCTCCTCCTTCTCCTCCTCTTTCGTTTCTCTTTCTCTCTCTGGCAGGGAGGAGGAGGGTGTTTGTTTGTTTGTTTGTTGTATTGTTTGCTTGTTTGTTTTTGTTTTTTGAGACAGGGTGTCTCTGTGTAGCCTTGGCTGTCCTGGCCTCACTCTGTAGACCAGGCTGACCTTGAACTCAGAGATCTGCCTGCCTCTGCCTCCCAGAGTGCTGGGATTCAAACCAGCCTGGTTTACAGATTGAGTCCAGGACAGCCAAGGCTACACAGGAAAACTTTGTCCCAAAAAAACAAATTAGAAAAAAAAAAGTTATTTATTAAGCCAGGTGGTGGTGTGAACAACTTTAATCCCAGTACTCAGGAGACAGAGGCAGGCAGATCTCTGAGTTCAAGGCCAGCCTGGTCTACAGGGTAAGTTCCAGAACATCCGGAGAACACTGTCTCAAACAAACGAAAAGAAAAAGGAGGAGGAGGAGAAAATGGACAAGATGGAGCCTAGTGTGGCGGCACACACTAGGGAGCAGAGGCAAGAAGATCACCAAGGGTTTGAGACCAGCCTCGTCCGTCTAGCGAGTTCAAGGGCAGCTAAAGATCCATTAGCAAGAGTCTGTCAGAAAACAGAGAGGTCAAGACGGCAAGCTCTGTATTTTAATATGAACAAAAGATGTTTTAATAATAAAAAAAAAATCCAAATAGAAAAAAAAAAAGCAGAGTGGAGCACAGTCCTCGGGAGGCAAAAAGGAGGATTGCTGGTCTGGGCCAGGAAGCAAGTGAACAATTCCAAATAAATAAACAAGTGAAACCTGAAGTGTTAACACTGGGTCTCTGTGGAGAGAGCTGGCCTCCAGCTCACTCTGAAGCTTGAACCTCTGATCCTCCTGCCTCCACCTTCTAAGCGCTGGAGTTAACAGGTGTGCACGCCACGTCTTGTTATTGTGATGCTGGGACTTGAACCCATGGCGTGGTGCAGGCTAGGAAGATGGGTACTCGGTTAGCTACAGCCCAACTCTCCTTTAATTACTATTTAATCATGAAAGGAAGACAAACTTCCGGAAGAGGAAAATCGGACATGATTTTCCTGTTGCTAAGGTATCAAGCTGTCTATTTCCATTCTTATCTTCCATTGCTTAAGTTAAAAAGTTTGGCAGTTTTTACTGATTCTTAAAAAAAAAAAAAAAAAAAAAAAGAACATATCATATGATGTAGGGGCTCCAGGTATGTATATAGAAACACACATATACACACACACAAAAAGAACTAGAACTAGTAGATTTTGAGACCAGATGTTGGTATATAGCCCAGGCTAGCCTTGAACTCACTATACTCTTACTTCAGCCTCTTCAGCGATGTGATTTCAGGTGTGTGCCACCATGCCTAGCTTCTGTGGCATGGGGACCGGAACTTAGGTGTCTTCACTCACAGACATCCACCCAGTCGTGAAAGTGTCCCTGAGAGGAAACAGGAAGTTACTCAATGAGCATCTGCAATAGTGGCTTCTGGCAGAAGTCTGGGCAGAAGGCGGCTCCTGTGGTAGATGTTCGGGAATCACCTGGTCTAGGCTTAAAACCCTTATTTCCCCATTGATTAAGGGACCGGCACATCGGGGCTGTGGGCTTGCCATTTGCTGAGCTAAGCAAGGCTGTGGACCCTAGCATTCTGGTGCTCTTCAGCCTCAACTCTGGGCGACTGGAGAGACGGCTCAGCTGCTAAAACGATGGCGCCTTCAGAGGGTCCAGGTTCGATTCCCAGCACCTTCCTGGTGGCTCACAACTGTTTCTAACCCCAGTTCCAGAGGCTCTGGCATCCTTTTCTGACCTCCACAAGCAACACACACACACACACACACACACACACACACACACACACACGCACACACAGTATATTGATATATATGCAGGTAAAACACTTGCACACATAAAATAAAAGTGAAGAAGATGGACTATGGTGGTGCATGCCTTTAATCCTGGCCCTCGGGAGGCAGAGGCAGGCTGATCTCCGAGTTCAAGGCCAGTCTGAGTTCCAGGACAGCCAGGGATATACTGTAGAGAACCCCTGTCTTGAAAAACAAACAAAATAGAAGGAGGAGGAGGAGGAGGAGGAGGAGGAGGAGGAGGAGGAGGAGGAGGAGGAGGAGAAGGAGGAGATGTATTTTCAAAATGTGGTTCAGAGGTAGTCATGGTGACAAGCCTGCTATCCCAGCACTTGGGAGGCTGAAGCAGGAGGAATCCAAGTCCCGGGTATAACTGGGCTACACGGTTAGACCCTGTCCTTTTATTTTTATGTATGTATGTGAGCACATATGCCATGCAGAGTGTGTGTGTGTGTGTGTGTGTGTGTGTGTGTGTGTGTGTGTGTGTAGATATCAAATGATAATTTCTGGGAGCTGGTTCTTTCCTTCTATGGTGTAGGACCTGGGGACTGAGCTCAGATGATCCAAGTTGGAGTCATTTTGGAAAAGGGACCGTCCAAAAGGTGAGCGTGCCATTACTAGATTGGCTGTGGGAAAGCTTGTGCTGTGTTTGCCTCGTTGATGACTGAGGTGGGAGGGCCCAGCTTACTGTGGGCGGTGCCAACCTGGGCTGCCGGTCATAGGTGCTATAAAAAGGCAGGCTGAGCAAGCCACGCCAGCCTGCAGCCTCTGGGTCAGTTCTCACCTCCAGGTTCCTATCCTGAGTTCCTGCCCTGACTTCCCTAGAGGATGTGCTACAAACTGTAAGATAGACAACACTTTCCTCCTCGACTTCCTTTTGGCCATAGTGTTCTATCACAGCAGAGGAGATCTTAACTAAGACACGCCCCTCCCCACTGTGCTGGAAGTGGAGATGTGAGTGGTTATGACCTGCCTCGTGCACACTAGGAACCGAAATGGGTCTTCTGCAAGAGGAGCAAGTGCTTTGAGTCCCGGGCCCTCTCTCTAACCATCATCCCTCACTCTGAAGTTAAGCCAGTGAGTGCAAATATACGTAAATCCCAGGACCCCTTCCTAGGCTCCAGACCAGAGTTTGCAGTTAGATCCCACAGGCCGCCCAAAGGGAAGGATAGGAAGTGGGTCAGCGAGATGGTAGCAGATAAAGGCCCCTGCCGCCACTCCTGGCAGCCCGAGCTCAAACCCCAGAAATCACATGATGTGATCAAACTCAGTTCCCAGAAGCTGTTCTCGTATCTCCACGGGTTCACTGTGCGTGCACAGGCCCCCCACACACACACGTAGAGTAAATAAAGATTTTAGGGTAGCGTTGTTATTTGTCATACAGCTCCCTTCGTTTTTGTGCTTCTCTATATTTGGGTAAGGTTTCATCAGAACAGGTTTTGGAAACGCCCACCATTTTCTCCCTCTGAGCCTGCTCTGGCTGTTTCCTGGAATCAGCAGCATTGTGACCTGGGCAGCTTGCAGAGATAGAAATGGGTAAGATGTCCAAGCACCCCTCTTCCTCAGCAACCTCCTGGTCCGGACGGTGACATTTGTAAACTCATCCCTGAGATGTGTGTTTCCACAGCCTCCCGGTGTGGCTCCCTTTCCTCTCCTTTCTTTTTCATCTTGGTCTTTTCCAGGACAGTCTATTTAAAAGGACGGATCTGGAGCCAGAGTGATGAATCAGCAGGTGAAGGCATTTGCGACAAGCATAATTACCCAGGTTTCACCCCACGCCCCACGTGGTGGAAGGAGAGAATTAACTCTCCCAAGTTGTCCTCTGGCCAACTATGACATGGCACATATGCACGCCTGCACACGAATAACTACATGCATACCCCAAAACTTAAAACAGAAACAGAAACCAGATACTGGAGAGCAGGCCCCACACCTGGCCTGGGCGGCACAGTAGAGCTGGCCCTGGCAGCGGCTGCAAGCTTCGGCGGTGTGGGTAAGGGATAGACGATCCCCCCACCCCCCCTCATCCCCCCTCACACATACCCCGCTGCCACCTTCGGCAGGTGGGAGAGTTGTCCCTGAAGGCATGTCAGCAGGAGAGCTGGCTCTGCCCCTTGCCAGCTGCAGCGCTGGGTGAGCTAGGCGAGGCAGGGCTAGAGAGCTCGCCCTGGTGGTGTGGGCGAGGGAGCGCTGGTGGGCTGACCACCTCAGCTACCACCCAGGGCTTTGAGCTGGCCCACCCTGGAATCTACCCCATCTATGACCTGCTGGAGCATGTGAAGGGCCTGATCTACAGGTCCAGAGCGGCAGGATCTCCATGACACGGGACAACAGGGTCTCTGAGAGGAGTCCCAGTGGGGATCCAGTATTGCCGCTGTAGCAGAAGCCAGAGGCCTGCAGCCAGACCAATGACTCACTGCGATGAACGTTTGCAGGTAAAGATGTGAGGACAAAAGGGTGCACTGTGGGACACGCTACACCTTTAACAACAAATTTAAAACATAGATAGATAGATAGATAGATAGATAGATAGATAGATAGATAGATAGATGGATAGATGGATAGATGATAGATCTGAGCCCATTCTCTTGCTCTAAAACGAGAACTCCAGACCCTGCTCCCCCTGCTCCCTGGTTGCTCGGATTATGGGCATTGACCACCACGCCCACCCGCCTAGGGTTGGAATGCTTGGCCCGATCTTACCGCTCTTACGTGCCAATCAAGACTCAACCAAAGCATCATTCTTTTTCCAAAGACTGGTAAGGGACAGGGTTCCCTCAGTGTTGGGCAGAAAGGGAGCACAAGGAAGGCTCTCAGGAGTTAAGCGATGCTTCTCTGCTCATCCGGGGCCTCCTACCGAATGACTCCGCATCTGGGCTTGATTTCAAGAAATTGTCCTGGGTTTCCAAAATAAAAAAAAAAATGCAGTCAGTCAAGTTCACCAGCAAAAACATGATGGTGTAAGAGGGGCTGATGCTGTCAGGGGACTTCAGATGAGAAGTCAAGGGGTGTGTGTGCGTGTGTGTGTATGTGTGCGCTCGCGCGGGCACACACGCACGTGTCTGTGCTCCTCTGTGTACGTACACAAATGTGCTACCACCTTACTGTGTGTGGCCAAGTGTGCCCCCATCTCCGTATGTGTACGAGTGTCTCCCACCTCACTGTGTGTTCATGCGTTTGTGCTTTTACGTGCCCAGGGTGCCAGGATCCCCACTGACAGACACCGGCTGACGGGGCTGCAGAGGAAGGGCAGCCATGGCGGTGCTGAGGAGGCGTGGCTGCCCTCCCTCCAGTTAGAACCCTGCTGCTCCAGCTAGGCTTTCCTGGTGTTCATGACCAGATGCGCAAGAAAAGCAATTTAAAAGAGGAAACAGAAAAAAAGATATTTGTTTATTTTACATGTATGAGTGCTCTATCTGCATGCACGTCTACAGGCCAGAAGAGAGCATCAGATCCCAGCATAGACGCTTTGGAGCTGCCATGTGGTTGCTGGGAATTGAACTCAGGACCTCTGGAAGAGCAGCCGGTGCTCTTAAACTCGGAGCCATCTCTCCAGACTGGAAACAGTTATTTTGGCTCATGGTTTGAAAGGACTTTATTGTCATCGTGTGTGTGTGTGTGTGTGTGTGTGTGTGTGTGTGTGTGTGTGTGTG
>NW_026596088.1:1071383-1106432 GCF_907164565.1 Psammomys obesus
TGTGTGTGTGTGTGTGTGTGTGTGTGTGTGTGTGTGTGTGTGTGTGTTTAGGGGTGGAACCGGTAAAAACAGTTGATATCAAGGCATGGAGTGGGGGAGAACACAGGAAGGGGGCCAGAGCTAAACACAGCCCCCAAGGCCACTTCCTCCAAGCGCTGACCTTTCACTGCTTCTCAGTAATGGCTCCGTGTTACGATCCATCAAGGTACTGAGTAGGTCACAGCCTACTCCTGGTCTAATGACTTTGGGAGCACCCTGACAGGCATGTCCAGGGCTGTTCCTTCTTAATCTCCTGGGGAATTCTTAATTCAGCCAGGCTCACAATCACGATTAACTTTCGAACTGCTCTCTGGGGTCCCCGTCATTTAGGAGAGAGCATAGGTTGTGGACTCTAACCTAAACTTTGGCCACCTTAGCCTCCAGTAGAACTATAAATTTGAACGGTATTTTTTGCGCACCTACTATGCGTCAGACACCAGATCCCAGCGAACAAGCACACACAGGCTCTGCACTCAGGGGGAGGCAGCAACAGAGCAAGGGCAGGCCAGACTCTTGGCTCCTAGCAACCAGTGCAGCCCAAGCTCCTGCTGGTCCCTGCTCTGCTAGAAGTTCAGGTGATGATCTGGATGCTTCAATGATCATCTCATGCATGGGGCCTGGAGAGGTGGCTCAGCAGTTAGGAACGCTTACAGAAGACCTACCCGTGCTGAGCGGCTCACAAATGCCTGTACCGTCTCTCCCAGAGGACCCAGCATCTCTGGCGAGTCAGGCACCTGCACACACAAACTCACACACATACATCATTAAAAAAAAAAAAAAAAAAAAGACTAAATCTTAGAGAAACCGTGGACTGGGCTGGAGAGACGGCTCAGTGGTTAAGAGGTTAAGGCAGCTCACAACTGCCTGTAGCTCCAGTTCCAAGGGATCTGATGCCCTCTTCTGGCCTCCTTGGGCACCAAACACACAAACGGTGCAGGGACAAACATGCAGGTCAAACACCTGCACACATAAAATAAAATGAAAGAAATGAAAATACAGGCCAGGTGTGGCGGCACACACCTTAAATCCTAGCACTTGGGAGGCAGAGGCAGGTAGAGGTTTTGAGTTCAAGGCCAGTCTGGTGTACATAGAGCATTCTAGGCCAATGAGAGCTAAATAGTGAGACTGTCAGAGAGAGAGAGAGAGAGAGAGAAAGAAAGAGAGAGAAAAAAAGAAGAGAGAGGCAGGAGAGGAGAGGAAGAGAGAAAGGGAGGGACGGAGGAAGGGAGGAAGAAAAGAAAGAAAGAAGGAAGGATAGAAAGGAGAGTCGTGTTTGGGCTGGTAAGATGGCTCAGTGGGTAAAGCCACCTCGAACCAAGCCTGCTGATCCGAGTTTCACTCAGGGGGCCCACATGGTTGAAGAAGAGAACTCACTCCTGCAAGCCAGCCCCTGACCTCCACATGTATACATCACACACACACACACACACACACACACACACACACACACACACAAGATAAATAAACAAAGTGCTTTTTTATTTTTTTTTAAGAAAAGAACATGCTTACTCCTTCTTGCTGGTTATGCGGAAAGGATCTAGAAACTGGGCAGGCAGCCAGGCTTGCTGCCCCCGGGCCCCGGGAAGCGCCGTGCCTGGCATGAGCCCAGGGCTCTTCGCCTTGGTTCACACTGAGCGGCTTTCAGGGAAGTCACTGTCTGGGCTTGGGATGTCTGGGTGAACTTAGGGTCCTCACGAGAGCACCCTAAGTGAGAACCGCCGAGACGGGAGTGCCATCGCTCTGTCTGATTCCAGAGAGTAAGCGGAGGGCACACTTTGTGTAGCCCACGCTACCTCGTTTCCTTGGCAACCGCTGGCCGGGGACTTCTAAAGTCAGGCTGCTGTGTCAGAGGACCGGTGATCTGGAGCCGTGCCAACCTGAAGACCGTGGTTCACGAGTGGTGGCGCCCATTTGGAATCCCAGCGTGGGGGACGGAGGCCGGCATGGGGTCTCTGGCCGGCCAGCCCAGTCGACTCAGTGAGACACAGGCCAGTGAGAATCTCTGTTTCAGCACTCAAGGCGGACGGTGCCTCGGGGAAAACCTGAGGCTCCTCTCTTGTCCGTGTGTCACGAGCGCGCACGTGCGCACACACACACACACACACACACACACACACACACACACACGGCTGTGTGTAGTATTTTCTTACGTTTTGTTTTTTAAATTGACTTGTTTTGTCTTGCTGGCATTCTGAGACAGGATCTCAGTATGTAGCCAGGCTGGCTTTGAACTCAGGATCTCCGGCCTCCACCCCGCCCCGTACCAGGATTAAGAGCATGTACTACCCTGACTGGAAACACTGTTTTGTTTTGGGGTTTGGGCTGTTGTTTTGTGGTCTTGGGGTTCAAGTCCACAAGCCCCCTGCACACTTGGCAAGTACTCTACCTCTGGGCTGCACGTCCAGCCCCACTGACGTGTGTAAATTACATACATGAGTGGAGTTCAGCATGCCTCCCCTCACCCCATGAGGTGTACTGCTCAAGTTCCCTCACCATTTATCTCTCTCTCCATCCTCAAACCTTCCCCACTAAAGGACAGATCTTGCTAAGCTCCCTGCTAATCTTTTTAAGCTTACTATTTTTCTGTTCTTTTACGTGTAGAAATGTTTTGCCTACACGCATGTAACGCATCGTGTGGGTGGCCAGGTGCCTGCAGAGGTCAGAAGAGCTTGTTAAATTCCCTGGAACTGGGGTTAAAAATGGTTGGCCGAAGGGATCCCACGGAAACCGCAAACACCTCAGGCTGCTTGCGGAGGCTGTTGGCTGTTTCCCATAAGCTAGTGGTCAGGCCCGGTTGCTGAAGATGACACTTAAGTATCTCCTTAAACACTGAGAAGTTGAGCTGCTGCCTGCGTAGAAGCTTTGCCCACACTCACTAGCCTTCATGGTTCTAAAGGCACTTTGCACGCTACCGGAGCTGAAAGGTAATCGTTAATCTAGCTACAAGCCCTGAGACCCGCAAGAGTGAACTGCCTTCAAAATATGCTGGTGCATCGGTATCGCAAACTTTGTGGGCTCTGTGTTTGGTGGCAGAAGGAGATAAGGAACAGTAATGGGTCATGCATGCATGGCGGTGGCCCACGCCTCCAATCCCAGCACTTGGGAGGCAGAGCAGGCTGATCTCTAGGAGTTCAAGACCAGCCTGGCCCACATAACCAGCTCCAGGACAGCCTGGCGTGTATCTGCAGAGATATACAGTAAGACTATGATTTGTTTTTAATTCTGTGTGTCTCTCTGTCTCACTGTGTGTGCGTGTGCGCGAGAGCGCACGTGCGTCTGTTAGGACACATGTAATCGCAGGTACCCACAGAGGCCAGAAGAGAGAGTCAGATCCTCTGCATCTCAAGTTGCAAAGCTGGTTGTGAGCTGCTTGGGCTGGTTCTGGGAACCACACTCAGGTCCTCTGGAAGAGCAGGAAGTGTTCTTACCACTGATCCATCCCTGCAGCCCCATTTGATTCCCTTTTATTTTTGCAGAATAGTGTATGTTCTTCACTCTGTTTCTCTGTTCACCGTTTGATGGACATGTGAGCTATTGCACTTCCTGGCCACTGTGAGCACGACAGTGAAAATCCACTCGAGTGTCTTTGTGAGAATATCTTTTGTCTTGGTGTGATAGTATGGTAACAGTCCCCATAGGCTCATATATTTGAATGCTTGGACCTCTGGGTCTGGATTTTGTTACTTTGTGGGTTCTTCTTTTCCCACCCTTTATCCTTCCCATCAGTAGATATGAGTGAAAGGAGAGGAGAGAGAGATCCTTGAATCTAATTTCTTTCTTCTTGTTTCTTCTTTGAGGACTGCTAACAAACCACAACCAACCCCCTCCCTACACACGAAAATGACTACCAACCCCACTTCCTGGGGTTCGAGTATTTATGTGCCCTCTAAAAAGTTCCCAGAATTCCAAACATCACACAACCACAGAAACTAGCTGCAGCTGGTAAAAACCACACCTCTGCTAGAGCACAAGGCAAATCATAGCTGCTGCAAAGCAGCCCCTTGTCCCCACACCTGGGATTAAAACGAAAACATGTTCTTATAATATTTCTATGCTTTTTAAAGGAACCAGAGTTTCAGAATTCTGACTACAGCTCTCAGTTGGTGGAACTGTTTGGATAGGATTAGGGAGTGTGGCCTCATGGGGGGGGGGTGTCATTGGGGGTGGACTTTGAGGCTTCAAAAGCCAACCCTTGCTGCCATTCCTAGCTGGCTCTCTGTTTCTGCCTCCTGCTAGTGAGTCAGGTGTAACCTCTCAGTTCCTGCTGCAGCGCCTTGCCTCGCTGCCTGCCTGTTGCCATCCTCCCCACCCCGACGGTCATGGTCTCACCCTCTGAAACTCCAAGTCCTCAGTGAACTCTTTCTTCTGTAAGTCGCCCTGGGCGTGGTGTCTCTTCACAGCAATAGAACAGTAACTAAAAGCTTGGGCACGTGTCCGGGAGTGCTTGGTTCTGTAGAGGCCGTGAAAAGCTGTGAGTGAGCACCTTTATAACATTCACTTCCCACATGTCCCCAGCCCCAGAGTGTGGAGGCCAACAGACTCGTGCAAGAAGAGAATCGACAGCAGGTGTGGGGACAAGATAATCCTTCCTGGAGACCGGCTCTCTGTTTGTCCATGCTTCCTGTTATGGCTGAATCGTGACTATTTTTCTTTCTCATTTTTTCTCTTTCTTTTCTGTCTGTTTGATCCTTTTGTTTGTTCTGTTTTTGTTTTGGTTCTGTGTATATTTGGAGACGTCACCTAATGTAGCCCAGGCTGGCCTTGAACTCACTCTATTCAGCTAAAAATGATTTTTTTGAACTCTTGATCCTCCTGCCTCCACCTCCCAAGTGCTGTGATTACAGGTGTGCAGCGCCATGCTTGGCTCTGTCTTACAATTCTACTGTGAACACCCAGCTCCCATCTAGCTCACTTCCGTGCTGGGTCTGATGTGCCTGGGCCTCACTATACATCTCTGGTGATGGGGCACAGAAACAAAATATAAGAGAGAGGGGTTGCGGTTCAGACAACAACCTGAGCAAAAGCTAAGACCTTCAAACACAACGTTTGCGGAAAGTGCTCTAAACGCTTTTCAAGAGTTTAGCTTCAGCAGACACAAGCAACTGTGGCCAGCCCTGAGTTCTTTCTGTGCTTATGGAAGTCGGCACAGGCCCTGCCCTGGCATTCTCTGGAAAGGCACAACCCGATGGTGAAAATCAGCAGAAACGGAACCCAGATCTGATAGCTTCAAAAACCCCTTTGCTGAGTGAATTCCTTTCGAACCTGCCAATCACGTGACATGTTTGGGTCTTCGGCGAGGAGAGTCCAGGTACTTCTTGTATTTTCTTAGCCCTTGTCTGTTGTAGAGCCTAGCCCAGCAAATAGCTCCAGCCCCATGCTGGGTCTTCTTGCTGCCAGTGGGAACAAAGCCAAGGCGGGGCTCCGGAGAGTTCTGTCACCACATGTCTGCCTGGTTACCTTCCAGGGTTGTCCTGAATTGGTCATCAAACTCCCCAGGCTCTGAGCCTGTTCTGCTCCACCTGCTGGCCTGATGTACCTCTTTCCCCTGGAGGCCATTCATATACTAGATGGAGTCGCCATGGACAGATACTCCATCTTCTCTGACTCTAGCCTGCCTCCTCTATAAAGGACAGCCTTATCCTTAACACACGCTCTGCCATAAAGCATTGCACTAGCTTCCTTTTGTCTTGTTGCCAGGTGAGGACACCATCTCTGGATGATCCCCAGCAGGAAGACATGTCCCACTGTGTCCCCATCGCTGACCTTTCCTGTCCAGAACCTCCCACACTACCAATCACAGCTGGAACCCAGAGTGAGTCTATGTCCCTGACAGTCTTGTCGGCTCACCTGTGTATTTCCTTCAGTCCTGTAAAGCAAACCTCACTCTTCCTTTAATCCAGGCCTTGTGCACAGTGGACAAGCCCCACTGAGCAAATTCCCCTGCCTTTCTTTGTCCTTCTTCTACTGACACAAAAACAGGTGGACATTTTCAAGAACCGGCTCCAGGCGACCGAAGTGGACTTCAGCCTGCGTTTTTCTATGTCTTGGTTTACCCTCATCTGTGTTAGTGGATAGATGTTCCCATCAGCCTTGTGCAGGCAGCCCCACTAGCCTGCCTCTTAGGGCCCTAGTACCTCCGAAATCATCACCTGCCGCCATCGCAAGGTGCGCCACCAGGTGTGTGCCGGATAAAAAGGATCCACTCTCCACCCCTCACTCTCTTACTCTCTTTCTCTCTCTGTTCCTCTCAGTCTCTCTCTCTCTCTCTCTCTCTCTCTCTCTCTCTCTCTGTGTGTGTGTGTGTGTGTGTGTGTGTGTGTGTGTGTGTCAGGGGTGCCCTCCTCTCTCTCCCCTCTTCCCCTTTCCCACAATAAACCTCCTTGTACCAAATAGGTTGTGTGGCATATTCATCATTACTCTAACAATCGGACCCTAAGGGCCAACTCTCCAGGGACCCTTGGCAGTAGGCAAAGCGTAGAGGGGACAGCAGAACAAGGCCAGTGAATTTTAGAAGCAATTTTTAAAATCCATATAGATCCCAGAGAAGAGAGGGCCAATGGGAAGGGGCTGTGCGGCGACCAGCCGATGACAGAGACCCAGCGCCACAGCCTTTATTGGAGTCTCTGTTGTTACCCAGATTTTCTGGGGAATGCTAACTATTGGGTTTAGTGCAAGCAGGTTCTAAGAGGTCCCACAGCACCTGAGGTGGTCACTGTAGCATATCTGCACAGAGCATGCAGAGTGAGCGGGTCTGTGGCGGGAGTCAAAGGGGAGATGGTCACCGAGAGGCAAGCATCTCCATCAATCACACTGAGGATCTGGGAGGAGGGGGAGGACAGGGCAGTGCCAGGGCATCTAGGCCCTACTTGTGCAAAGAGGAAGTTAAGCATGTTCAAAATGGATGCTGAGACACGGAAGATCATAGGACGTCCAGGTTTTCTGACGTGAGGCTGAAACCCTTTTACTCTGTGGTCTGGCATCTGGAGCACCCTTCCCGGGCACGGGCAGGGTCAGCCCCATGCTGTGTGTGGCTGTGCCTGAGCAGATCCCTGTGCCGTGAAGAATTATCTCGTGTCTGCCCTTTGGGAACCCGTGAGCCCTCCCTCCGAGGCAGGAGAGTCTTCCCAGGGTTCTCAGAGTCCAGGCTGCCTTGGCCTGTGTGCTCGGCTCTGTGGTTTCTTGAGCTTTGGGTCATTATTCTTTTTTTTTTTTTAAATGAGTGGACATACGCAAGCTGAGAGACGCTCGGCAGTTAAGTGGACACGGCACAGGGCTGAAGTTTATTACAGGGTAAAGTGAGGCACCTTCAAGAGATGGGAAGGACAAAAGGTCACTGCAGAGGGAAAACACCATGTGGAGTGAGGGGGCTGGGAGGGCCCACGACCTCAGCCAAAGCCACCAGGGAGGGCAGAGATTGTGTGGGGGCTTATTCCGATCCAGACTTGGGGGAATGAGGTAGAGGGCCATATTCCTATCCAGGTACTGGCAGAGCCTATTAGATGGACTCTGTTCAGTTGGAGACTCCATTCCTCTCTCCATCTCCAACTCCGGCTGCTGGGAAAGCCTCTGAGGCCCAGTTCCACATTCCTGACATTCCTGACGGCTATACCAACCCACTTCATCTGAAGATGCCAACCACTTGAGCCCCACCCATCCGGCACCCATATGCACTCGAACTTGAACACACACACACACACACACACACACACACACACACACACACGCACACACGCAGTTGGTCTTGCTATTGCCAGTGTACAGAAACAGAGCTCACTACATCTTGTAGTGGGTAATTGGCCATGAGATGTTCCCATCCACTTAGAGTTTAACATTTTGACCAGGGCCTTGTTCCACAGAGAACTCATCACACAGAGAACCTTAGAGAGACCCAGACATGGGGAAGAGACCAAGGACAATGATTGGACAGAAGTCTCAATAGCACTTGATAGCTCAAAAGCTCTGCCTCGCCTGTTTATTCAACGATCGCTTATGGCCTGCCTTCCCTGCCAGGTGTGATGCCTTAGGTTATGTTGGCAATGCCGAGGTGACTCAGCATGGCCCCTGCCTCCCGTGAGCTTGGTTTAGTGGAGGAGGCCTCCATGTAAACAGATAAATTACGGTGCCGGGTAATTAGAACCGTGGTTGTTAGTTATTAAAAAAGCATGAGGCTGGTCAACCGATATTCTCTGCAAGAGGTTTATTAGGAGGGTATCGAGGGAGGGGGGGCAGGACATGAAGAGAGAGAGAAAAGGGAAGGTGTGTCCTGAGAGAGAGAGAGAGAGAGAGAGAGTAAGAGAGGAGAGTAAGAGAGTGTAAAAGTAAGAGAGAGTGTAAGAGAGAGACCACGTGTCATCCCTTTAAGGGGCAAGGTAACCATGCCTTCCAGGTGTGGCCACCTGGCTGGCGACACATGATGACATGTGTCTGGTTAACCCAGGAGCAGGTTGTGTTCCAAAATACTAACAGTGGTAAAGAAATGTTGGAGTCCAAGGAATGTATTTGAAGGGCAGGGGCCAAGAGGCCTTTCTCAGGCAAGGTGGGGGCAGGGTGGTGAGCACTCTGGAGCGACCAGGAAAGCCGAAACCAGGGCATCTGAGGTAGCTGGCTTTCCAGTAAGCAGAGCACAAGCTGGGAAACTGCAGGCTGCCACGCCCCTGAGCTTGGGAGATCGGACCTGGGACAGAGCAGGCCCCTCTTCAACTCGGCCAACCTGCCTTTGCTTGCTAGGATTGTGTATTTGCTGGAGCAGTGGAGGGAGAACAGAAAAAGCAGTGTCCGCTTTGGCTTTGGCGAGACTCCCTGCTGCTCTTTATCTGTCAGCCTGTTGTGTAGAAAAGGAAGTAGAAAGAGCTTTCCCTAAACAGGAAACAGGTCTCTCGCTGTTGGGCAGCACATTTATTTGGGTATGGTATGTTCTTGGTTTTGTTTTTGAGACAGGGTCTTGCTCTGGCCTGGAACTCCCCATGTAGACCAGGCTGGCCTCTAACTCAGAGAGAGAGAGCCGCCTGCCTCTGTCTCCTGAGTGCCGGTGCCTCCCCCACTGTATTACATAGAAAGAGAAACCCGGCTATCACATGAGCTGAGGGTGATCTTCTTGCCTTTCTGGGGTTTGATCTTGCTCACGTAGCACTCTCTCTTCGCCTTCCAGCACACATCCTTCGCTCTGCCTCGCAGGCCCAGCCTCGTGCCCTGTTGCAACTGCTCCTCTGGAAGCCTGCTGCCGTGGGCATTCTTTTTCCTCTCACCACACTGTAAGTGAACAGGCGATTCTGCTGGCCTGCTTGGGTCCTGGCAACCTCTTACGTCATCACCTGCCTCCGCCGCCAGGTGGGCCGGGTGTATGTGGGGACAAAAGGACCAACCTGCCACCCCAGCTCCCTCCATCTTTCTGTGCTCCCTCTGTCTCCATGTTTGGTCTCTATGCCTTTCTCTGCCCTCATGGCTCTGTCCCCGTCTGTCTGTCGCCTGTCTACATGTCCAATCATCCACCTCCACCTCCTGGAGGCACTCACTCCTGTCCCTTCCCCTCTCCCCAAACAAACTTTCTTATAACCAGCTATGTTTCATGGTGTAATCATATATCATAGCATGTATTTCTTTGGAGTTTTCTTTGATTGTTTTTTGTTTGTTTGTTTGTTTGTTTGTTTTTTAATTTCTTCCTCCTCAGGCGTCAGCCTGGTTCCTTTCCTGTGGCTCAAGGGCCAATGCATAATGGGACTCTACCGCCGTTGTTACTGTGCGATGTTAAAGAGCACCATGAAGTTCTCCATCAGGATTGTTATTAGACGCCATCCTTTATTTGCTAGTTCAATAGTCCCAGAAGTATTTACATGCAGTCTCGAGGCTCAAGGTACTTCTTATCACCTCCTGGGACTCTGACTGGGTATATGCTGTGAGGGCAATCTTAGCGTTGGCAGCAGACTGTCCTAGCTTACACTTCCATTTCCTGTGGGGGAGTTTCTCTTTCCCCTGTCTTGTGGTACCTGGGTCAGTTGTCTTAAGAGGTGTCCATAGATTGTCACTGGCTGGAAAGAGCCTTCCTCTTTTTTAAAAGATCCATGTTCCTTGATGGGTGTGAGCGTACGTATGACACGTGTATGGGACTGCCCATGGAGGCCAGAAGAGGGTGTCAGATCCCCTGGACCTGGAGCTGCAGCTGGGAGCTACCTGACGTGGGAAACAAACTCGGGGTCCTTTGGCAGAGCAATATTTACTCCTAACTGCTAATGTGTCTCTCCAGCCCCTTGTTTGTTTGTTTGTTTTAAGGCGGGTTTCATGCAGCTCAGGCTGGCCTCAACCCAGCTAGGTAGCAGAGGACTGACCTTTAACTTTGGGTACTCTTGCCTCTACCTCCAAAGTGGTGGAATTACAGATAGGGGCCCCACAGTCAGCTTGTGTGGCAGTAGGGAACAGCTTTATGCCTCCTAGGTCTCCATGCTAGGCAAGCACTCTATCAACTGAGTCTAGAAAGGGATTGCCAAGGGCCATTCCATTTTGTAGGATAGTTGTCCTGGTCATACAGGACACAGGGTCATGTTTTGGGGTTTTGTTTGTTTGCTTGCTTGCTTGCTTGCTTGCTTGGTTTGGTTTCTGGTTTTTCTAGACAGGGTTTCTTTGTATATCTTTGGCTGTCCTGGAACTCACTCTGTAGCCCTGGTTGGCCGCCTGCCTCTGCCTCCTGAGTGCTGGGATTAAAGGCATACGCCACCACCTCCCGCCCCGAGGTTATGTTTTGACTTGGGGCATGGGTCCTTAGCTGTTTTAACCTTGTTTCTGAACATTCCTAGAGAAGGTGGTATAGCCTTTACAAGTGGACTTGAAAGTAGAAATTCTTGACTCTCAGGGCCTGGAGGGATGGCTCAGCGTTTAAGAACACTGGCACAACCATTTGTAACTCCAGTTCTAGGGGAGCTGATGCCCTCGTCTGGAGTTCACGGGTGCCAGGCTTGCACATGGTGCACAGACATATATACAGACCAGACACTGATACTAATACTAATCCTTGACTCTCAGCCAGGGAGACATGGAAACTAGATCCAGAGTGGATCCAGTTTTTTCTAATATCAGGGTTTGGCAATGGTTGGAAGCTGGTCTTCTGGGGCTGGTTTTTTTGTTGTTGTTTTGTTGTTGTTGTTTTTTGAGACAGCCCTGGCTGTCCTGGAACTCTTTCTGTAGACAAGCCTGGCCTTGAACTCAGATATCTTCCTGCCTCTGTCTCCCGAGTGCTGGGATTAAAGGCTTCTGAGGCTTCTTTAAGCTGAACAGAAAATAAGGACCCTGCCTATCCAGAGATCTCTGATCTAAAGGGACATGAAAAGGTCCAGGCTTAGAAACTAGAGGTTCATTATTCAGTAGATGGGCAGGGAAAGATGCCATTCTTGAGACTAGTCAGACAATGAAGCACGCAACAGATTGTTAAATGTAATCCTAAGGCCAACACACACACACACACACACACACAGAGAGAAGATATACTACTTTCCACTGAGAATCTGAGAGGACTAGGCCTGATCCGGCACCCCAAAAGTCACCAGTCCCAGGAATTAGTCCATAGGTCACCAATTCCAGGAAGAAGACAATGGCGTCCCTGACCCAGGGAATAGCCTGGAGAAAACCACAAGAATGGGAAGGTATCTTATCTCAGGGTGGGGCATCTATGCTGGGCAGCCCACCGACCTGGTAGCAGAACTTTTATGGCACAGAAAATACCTAACATTCCTGAGGTCTATAGATAGCTCCCTCGCTGTTAGTTATGTTAGTTAGCCAATCACTTTGTAACAAGCTTGCCCTTGCTGAATGTCACCCAATCCTGTAACTGCTAAACTAGGAATTCCCAGTCCTTCCTCAAACCCCAGTAAAAACCCTGCCGTGCAGCTGCTCAGGGCTCTCCTCTCTGATCCACTGCATTGCTGACGATGGAGAGACCAAGCCTAAGCCTGAATAAAGCTCTTTGCTCTTGCATATGTGGTCCGGCTCCTGGTGGTCTTTGGGGACCCTAAGATCTGGTCACAACAAACCATGATGCCAGTAAAGAACTAAAACTTAAGGTGTGTTGTAGGAGGTAGGGTTGGGGGTGAGACGGCTCAACAGGTAAGGCACTTGCCACCAAGCCTGGCAACCTGAGTTCAGTCCGTGGGACCCAGGAGGTGAAAGGACAAAACAGACTCACTGCAAGATGCCCTCTGACCTCAACATATGTGCTGTGATCATAAATAAATGTAAAAAAATTAACTCAAAGCATACCTAAGGCAGACAGTCCGGTGAGGCTACCGAAACATCAAAGGCAATTCAGTTTTGTAAGGTCATTGACCGTGCTTAACTTGACTTCGGAGTTTCTGAGTAAGGATCTTTTGTGCATGCTTGAAGGCTCTGTATGGAAAATTGCATATTATATGCTTATTTGAGAAATAAAAATAAAAGCTAAACGGTCGGTCATGGCAGTGAAGACAGACTTGTGATCCAAGAGGCTCCCAGGGGGGCTTACAGTTTTCAGTATTCCTGCCATTCAACGGCATCCTAACTCATACCCTCACCCATCCCGGCCCAATTTCAGCTGGAATTTGCTACCATAAAGCATTTGATGCCACTAACATCAAGCTGCCTGACTCCAACTCTCCAGGTCCAACTAACAGTAATCCAAAACGTGTTTATTTTTACAAATACTGCCAAAGAACATCTAGCAGCAAGCGTTCATTCTAACTGCTGAGAAATTCCCCACCAAGACTCCCACCTCAGCAAAGCCAATGCTTTTGTTTCCCCGATAAAGTGGAGCCAGCTGATTCATGAGACTTCGGTAAGGGTTCTCTGTGTGTAACCATCCCAGGCCTTCAAATATCTTTATGGTTAGCCTCTAAAACTCTCAGATCTGTAGAGCAGAGCCATGTAATTGGAGTTTACCACAGAATAGGCTAAAATCTTCTCCTATGGCTGGATTGGTAAACAGTAATATTTATAACCCACAGGGAAGCACTCAAGGTTTTCGGCTGTTTGAAGTATGGTTGGCTCTCATTGTCCATCAATAGGTCTTTAGAGCTATAGCCAGTCATGGCAAACCAGAATAATTAGAAACACAAAGCCAACAGGCATCTCTGCCAGTGTCTCCAGCACATTTCTGAGCCCAGTTTAAAAGGAATTTGTCTCAGGGTAAAAAGGATTTGGTGGAATGAGGGTAAAGAATTTTAAAAGCTTAAAAACCTGTTGATGTGTATGCTGAGAATGTGGCAAAATCCAAAAGAAGAATCCCAGGAAGAAATCTGGTGGTGAAATAGGTTAAGAGGGAAACAACACACATTAGTAGTGGCTGAACATACATGATTGCATTAACAGTGCCCCAAAGGACAACAGAGAGAGGGACAGCAAGACGCCCCAACAGGGGAAGGCTCTTACTGCCATACCTGGCAACCTGAGTTCAGTCCCCACACTCTATAACAAAGCTGTAAATCAGGGTGGAGTGCGGTGGCCTAGGCCTATAATCCCAGCGTCCCAGAGGATCAGGAGTTCAGGATCATTCTCAGCTACCTAGAAGTTTTGAAGCTAGGCTGAGCCACATGAGATCCTGTGTCAAAGTAAAACAAAAATAAAGAAAATTAGATCAAAACACAAAGGAGCTGGTGGGGAGGGCGGTTGAGCGGTTGAGCTCTCTGGCTGCTCTTCCAGAGGAACCAGGTTCCAATCCCGGTTTCCACACGGTGGCTCACGACCATCTCTAACGCCAGTTACATAACGCTCTCTTCTGGCCTCTGAAGGTACTGCATTCACAAGGTGCATAGACATACATGCAGGCAAAACACTTGCACATATAAAAAACTCTTTAAAGCACGATGTAAGGCTCTAATCACCATCAGATAAGTGACACCTATCTTTGCATCTCAGCGTTCAAGGCGGCCTTTTCTCTTGGCTGGAGAGGACTCCCTAGTCTGCTAGTGGCTTTGAACCTGTGCACTCCTGGCCTCAGTATGCTCCTGAGCCTGAAGTTACCCAGGAAGGTCAGATTTGGTTCTACAAACATGGACCGACCCCATGAAGATTATCCCTAAAATCCAGCGCTGGTAGTGCAAGATTGCCACTCAAGCTACTTGGGAGGCTGAGGCAGGAGGATTAAAAATTCAAGGCCTGCCCGGATTCCAGAGGGATACGTGGGAAATCAGTTCTCTCCTTCCACCATTCGACTGCAGGTGATCTAGTAAATAAAAAGCGTAAAGTGGGGTGTTTAGGGACCATGTTAAAAAACCTAGAGTGGGATAGGGGGAGGAGAGAAAGAAAAAAGTCAAAAAGACCTGGCAAGGGAGGCCTTTCTAGTTAGGGAGAAGCCGTCAGATAGAGGCACGTGTTTCCGGGCTTTCCTCCATCCCCGATGCTCAGAGCGGGTCCCTCTCGGTTTGTTCACGCTAACCCATGCCGGCTCTGCCTCCTCCTCTCCTTTCTCTCTCTGCCTTCTCCCATCTCTCTTTCCTGTGATCTTTCTTCTCCCCTCCAAGCCCGTAAACCTGGGGCCCACTTCCCTCACCTCTGCCCTGACTGGTGTAAGCACTGAATCAGCCAATCAGGGATAATTTGGACAGAAGGTTACACAGGATAATTTTGGGCACCTTAGGGTTTGCTTGTGGAACAGCAAGATGGGGGGGGGGGGGCAAACAATTAACGTGGCAGCTCTCGGTCAACCCCACACACAGGTCTTTCTATCCTCTGGTTCTGAACTTCTGTTCTTTCCCCGATAAAGGAGTGGCTACAGAAGTTGATGCCTCTCTTTCCAGGCGTCATGGGTCACGAAGTGCTTTCCTCATTTTCCTCTGATTTGCTCGGGGCACCAGAATCTTATGTTCCCCTGGAGCCATTTTCAGCCAGTCTGTGACCCCTGCTTCTGCATAGTATGGGTCTCTAAAACGTGAGGCAAAAGTTACCGCACCTCGGTGACCTCCTGGGGTGCTGTCCGTTTTCCCGTGTAAGGAGGGAATTGCAGTTCTGGCGTCACTTAGAATGCACTGTTGCTACCTGTGTGGACAGCCAGATAGCCTCTCAAAAGGAGAAAACAACAAGGCCATATTTAATAGGAGAGATTTTCCCTGATAAAAGTCTTCTTAGCCCATGTGGTGGTGCGCTCGGGAGGTCGAGGCAAGAACATCAGGAACTCAGTGCCCACGCTGGGTGCACGGCCTGTCCAAGGCCAGCCTGGCCTACATAAGACCCTTCCTGAAAATAAATAAATAAACAAACAAAATCATGAAATCTCTTTTTTTCCGTGTAGAAATTCATTAAGGACAAAAAAAAATTAAATTTATATTTATCTATTGAATTTTATATTTATCTATTTGGATTTCTGTATCTGGGTGTTTTGCCTGCATAAGTGTATTATATACCTGCCTGGTACCCGAAGAAGCCAGAAAAGGGCATCAGATCCCCTGAAACATAGTCCTGAGCAACCATGTGGGTGCTGGGAATCGAACCTGGGTCTTTTGGAAGATTGTTTGTTTGTTTCTGTGTAGCCTTGGCTGTCCTGGACTCACTTTGTAGACCAGGCTAATCTTGAACTCACAGAGATCCACCTGCCTCTGCCTCCTCAAGTGCTGGGATTACAGGCGTGTGCCGCCGCGCCTGGCTTCAACAGGTGCTCTTAACCACTGAGCTGTCTCTCTAGCCCCTATTTATTTGTTTACTTATTTATTTGTGTGTGTATGTGTGTGTGTACATGAGCAACTGTAACTGAAGTCATTAGGCTTGCCAGCAAATTCCTTTATACGCACTCTATAAGCCATCTCTACAACGTTAGTTGAGCCTTTTGAGCTGAAACGTTGAAAGAACCTTGAGCTAACCACTGCATACCCCCTCCACTCAGGTAAAAGCGTCCGTCTGTCAGCCACCCCACAGTGCGTTTATCCCCACCTCACCCTAGCCCAGCTGTGCTCCACAACAGGCTTTTTCACTCAAGGTTGGTTTTATTTCTCTTGACACGTGGCCTGGCTCTCTAGGCCTGCTGGTCTGGAACCTGCTGTGTACGCCAGGCCGGGCTCCAAACAGCTTTTCCGACAGGCTTGAATACACAATGCTAGACTACACTTGAGCGACCCCTGCACCCTCATTTGTTTCTGGAAGCGAAGGCAAAGCCGCTCAGCATCTGGCAAACTAGTTTAGTTTGGTTTAGTTTAGTTTGGTTTAGTTTGGTTTAGTTTAGTTTAGTTTGGTTTAGTTTAGTTTAGATGTATGAGTATTTTGTCTGCACGTATGTCTGGTACCACGGGCAAACCTGGCTTCTTTTCTGTTTGGGGTTTCTCTAAGAGTCCGGGTTTTTATTTGTCTGGGGAAAATCATGTAGTATTCCCTAGACACTGGCTCTACATTTTTCCCCCCTGTCATTATTTCTTTGAGCCTTTTGGACGTTCTCTATTTTATTCCTGTTGTTGAAAACTCCAAAAGTCAATCTCCCCCTGCCTGTCCATCCATCTGTCTGTTCACACATGTGCTGGCATATGAGATTCAGGAGACAATTTTCCGAATAGGTGCTGAAACTCAGATCATTAGGAGTTCACAGCGAAATGGTTTCAGCTGCTGAGCCATCTCGCCAGCCTCTCAGAGCGTACAGAAGAGCTGAGCCAGAACTGTCGGCATCAGCTGTTTGCTTTTGAAGCATCTCCTTGATGCCTGGAGTAAACTGACTGACAAAATATGTAGCAACATCCGGTCCTTACGATAAGCGTAGCGACGTGCACCTCGAATCTCAGCGCTCAGGAGGCAGAGGCAGGTGGATGTCTGTGAGTTCCAGGCCAAGTCTCATCTACACAGTAGACTGTGCCTCCAAAAAGGAGGGGTGGATAAGGATAAGGCTAAAACAAGGGCTGTAAGCTGGCAGGATGGCTCAGAGGGTGAGGGCAGCTGCTGCCCAGCCCGCCAAGCCTAGTTCAGTCCCGGAACCCAGAGCAGGCGAGAACCAATTCCCACAAGTTGGCCTCCGGCCTCCACAAGCACCCCACGGCAGGGCCATACATGTGGGCAGGTATGTACACTTGTATGATTACACACACCAAATAATTCGTCAGGTTTTTTTAAGTGGTGGAGATGAAGGACAAGGGGATGGAGTTGGCGAGGGAGTTGGGAATGGAGGTTCTGCAGCTTCTGAATTGGAGGCATCGCCCAAGGGTGATCTTATTCAAAGGGTTCCTGAAACAGCCCAGCAACATATCCCGTGAGGTTCTCTGCTCTCTCTTAGGAGCTCCGCAAGCAGCAGGACCTCCAAGCACACGAGACTAGGCAGGCCTGTGGTACACATATGTAAATGCCAGCAAAACATCCATACACATAAAATGAATTAAAATGCTAGGGTATGGTGGCTCATGCCCTTTAACCCCAGCACTCGGAAGGTAGAGGCAGATGTATCTCTTGAGTCCAAGACCAATCTGGTCTATATAGAGAGTACCAGGATGGTCAGAGCTACACACACACACACACACACTCTCTCTCTCTCTAAGTAATCAATAAAATATCAACTTGAGGCCCAAATTTTCTACTTTCTAATTTTTTTAAGGCAATCCACATTACAGAAAAATAGAGTGGTTCCTTTCTTTTATGTTGTCTGTTTGAAGTGGACCTGATTGCGTAAGATGCAGTCCAAAGGTGAGTTCTCTGGGATTACTAACCTGTGCTCCTAAGAAAAAAAGGGAAAGGAGAAGGGAAAGCTCAGAAGAAACTCGGGATACCCAAGTCATGGCCCCTTCCATCCTCTGTTCCAGGCATCTCTGTGGCCAGACTCGTCAGGGTCCAAGCCTGGGCCCTGACAGCCTGTCAAGCGAGGCTTGGCCCTTCATCCTCAACCAACTAATGAGGGCTATAGAGATGGCTTTTCCAGCGGAGCCAGGTTCAATTCCCACACAGGAGCTCACAACCATGCGTAACTCCAGTTCTAAGGGATCCAAGCCCCTCTTCTGACCTCCTCAAGCATGGGGCACTCACTCCCAGTCATAACAGGCAAAAAACCTACATGCAAATACACAAACAAACAGAAAAAGAATACGGAAGTAAACCATGACTTCTGTAAAAATTAATATAAAGTAAACCACACTGTTGAACATCGGAAAGAGGATCTTTACTCCACGTGGACACAACAAACAGAGGCATAAGGAGACAACTTCCTGAGTCCATCTTCTGGATGCTCACATAAAATTTAGGTTTAAATAAAGGGCAAGAGACGTACATAACTAAGCTTTCCTGGCCGAGGGGCGGCCCTCCCCCGTCATTGCCATCACTGTGTGGATTTCGCTCTCTCTGGTAGGACTGTCTGACGAGATGTATGCGAGCTCTTTCTGGATTCAAGCGTCTCCTTCAGCTGAGGTGAGGCTTTCGCTTTTTTAATTTCTTTTCTTTTCTCTCTCTCAGCACAAGCTTCTGGGGGAAATTCCAGTTGCTAGGGCTTCTCTTTCAATGGTTTTGATAACCAGAAGGCGGGTCACAGGCTTTCTTTAATAGTTTTTCATTTGTGCCAGGACAGCTATCTAGCTGCCCTGCGTGCTCTGTTCTACTATGTTGAGGGTTCGGGAGTCCCCGAGGCTCCAGGGTCTAATTTTCTTCCAGGTGTCTATGGGGATCTCTAAGCAAATGGACCATAGCCTTTTAAGAGACATTGTTAGGCTGGCATGGTGGCACACACTTTTAACCCAGCATTCAAGAGGCAGAGGCAGGTGGACCTCTGAGTTTGAGCCTAGCCTGGTCTACATAGCACGTTCCAGGACACCCAGGACTTTGTTGAGAGACTCCGTCTCAGAAAGAAAGAAAGAGAAAAAGACATTACTACGTAAGGTAAAGGCTGAGCCCCCTACATCTCATGAAATGAGGAAAACTGTGGCCTCTACATTTGTCCATTCTGGCCTTGGGCTCTGTTGTTTATAAGATGGGAACAAGAGAATTCTCTGGAGATTCTTTTATTATTATTATTATTATTATTATTATTATTATTATTATTATTATTATTTCAAGCCATGTTGTGACTTTTCTGTTAACATCAAAGAGTTGGTTGTCCAAACGTGTTTTAGATCCCAAATGCGCAGTCAAGAAAAGCCCACCAACATACTCAGAAGGATCCCAGAAGCTATCCCAAAGAATCTTGGTACAGTGGTGCACACTTACAAAAAATCCCATGCTTGGGAGTTAGAGATGGTACCAGGGGCTTCACAGTCTTCTTCACATTGAGTTTGAGACTAGCCTGGTTTCCATGAGGCCTCGTCTCAAAATAATAATAATAAATTTAAAAATAAAAGAGAAGTAGCTGTCAGGGAAAGAGGCAATTCAGCAGTGCCAGCCCCGTGTGAAGCCCGAGGTGGTCCTCCAGCTGGAGTCCAGGCCTTGACTTACGAGGCAGAAAATTGGTTCAAGCTGAGGCCACAGGAAGCAGAGAGTGCAGATCCACAGAGCAGAGTGCAGGCCTAAAGAAAAGGATACGTGTGGATTCCTTAGCAGTGACAGCATGAGCCAGGCTCCAGCATTGGCGTGCCCACGTGTGTCTATAAGCCCAGAAATGGTGGAAAGAAACAGATAGATCTTGAAAGCTCTGGCCTAGCCAAAATGGTAAGCTTTAGTTCAGTGACAGATCCTCTCTCGGAAGACTAAAGCAGAGAGAGCTAAGGAAGACATACAAGGTCCTACTTTGGCCTCTGCATGCAACACACACACACAATTAAAATGTAAAAAACCAGTAGTGGCATTTAGTTTATATTCGTCAAAGATTGTAATCTAGATATTTAAAGATTAAAGAATTCCTAGTGTACACAGGACACGGGATGATAAGGCCTGTTTTGCTCTTAAGCATGGCTGTTTTATTTTTTCTGCTTTACTAACCCTGTTTGTGATGCTTTGATCAAGTGTGTCAAAATTCTTGGTTCTTGGCCAATGAGAAATGTAACCTAGATGCAAAAGGGTGAGGGGCTCTTGTCCCCCTAATTTTTCGCCTTCCTATCTCATGTTCAGGTAATTGTAACACATACAATGTTTGGTGAAATAAAGTGTTGCCTGATCCTAGGAATGCAAACAAAAGCCAATTAACACCTTTAAACTACAATCGTCATTTTTGGTTCTTATATATTTTTTAAACATTTATTTATTTATTATTCATACAGTATTCTGCCTGCATGTGTACCTACATGCCAGAAGAGGGCACCAGATCCCGTTATAGATGGTTGTGAGCCACCATGTGGTTGCCGGGAATTGAACTCAGAACCTCTGGAAGAGAATAACCTCTGAGCCATCTCTCCTTACTTCTGATAGGGTGGGAGGCAGACCCCTACCATGGGTCTGAGTTTGCACCAAGAGGCCTGGGCTGTTTCTCATACAGAGGCTCTAGTCTTCAGGGCGATTCTAGACGGGAGAATGTCCCATGCCTGCACAGGCTGCCGGCTGCCACCAGCTGCGCCTGAGACGCTGCCTCCTGCTGGCTCCCCTTGCACACTGCCATCATCCTACCCTCCTTGCTCTTCCAGATTCACACACCCACCACCCAGGGCTCTGATGCTTCTCTCGTGATCAGTGTTCGCCCAGACATCTGCCTTTCTCCTCGGCACATCAGTCTATTGTCTTCCCAGTTGCAAAGCAGAGGCGCCTTCCTGCTCTCCAACCCGCTTTCCCTACCCCCTCCCTCCCTTCCTCCATTCTCTCATCCCCCCCTTATTTCATAGCTGCAGAGTGTTGACATATTTTATACTAACATCAAACATCCAATTCCTCTCTCTGGAAGAGAAGGCCTTTGAGCTAGGCTGTTGGCTCTCCCGCTACCTCGCTGGCAAATGGGGCCTTCAAGGTAGTCATCAACACGGGCTGAGTGGGTCTCTTTCCTAGGCGGACAGAGGAAAAGGAGAAACGGCAGTTTCCCCACAGGAGCATGAAGCTTTGGAAGGCGTTGGCTACTCATTGCCTGTAGAACCAGAGACAGGGTGAGGTTTACAGCGTGTCGTCTAGAATTAGTGGCCAGGTGGGCTCTGGTTGGACCGTGGTTTACAGGTGAAGCAGATCCGTGGAGGATGCTGGGACAGCAGCCTGGAATGCTACTTACCGCCTTTTCTTTCACTGACTTTTGATGCCTCAGTCACTGTGCCAGATGGAATCCTAGAGCTACCTACCATCGCTGTGCGACGTCTGAGCGGACCAGGAAGGGACTTTGAGATCTGTCCCACCAGAGGGATCTCTTATACTTGGAAAAGAAGGACTCGCTGTAAGGGACCTGAGGACAGGTTGGGGGCGGGAGGGGGGGGGAGTGTGTGCTCATGACTCTACATAGCAGTAGAATGAAACTGTGGCATGTTAGGTACACTTCTGTCCCAAAGGTTCTGGATAGGTCGTATGAGAAATACAAGAGCATTCTTCTGGGGTTTGGTATCGGACTGTATAATGTGCCCCTAATAACAGAAAGGAGAGCTAGATGACAGCGCAAGGAAAGAGGCTAGAGGGAGCGCTTGGGAGAGAGAGAGACGCAGGGGCAAGGGGGAGAAGAGTCAAAAGGGGTGTGTCTAGGGAAAGGGAAAGAATATAAAGAAAGAACCTTAGAGCAGGAAGTACAGGGGACCATGAAGACCTAAGCAGAACCGAGGAGAAGCAGACAGTGCAATGACATAAAACAACGGCAGTGGAGCCAACGTGCTGTCACCAGGGCTTATCTTGAGCTTGGAAAAGGAGAGGAGGGAGGGGTGAAATGCTGGCTGCCATCTGGCTCTATTCCTGGGATCTGTTATCTCTGGGAACCCTGCCCTATTTCCGGCTCATCGAGGCAGGACTCCCTTGCTATCTGGGGTGAGTTCTCAATCCCAGATGGTGAGCCTGTAAGGGAAGGGGCGGATGCTCTGAATGCCTGACTGCAGGTCACTCAGGGCTGATCCTCTCTGCTGGGGTGCATGACTCAGGGGTATCATCAGGCTGGTCTAACAGGGACTCAAGGACTAGGGCTCAGGGGTCAGCTTAGGGACTTCAGTGAAGAGGAAATCGATGTTGGAGCATCGCTTACTGGAGTGTTTTGGACCCCAGGAGAGGGGCCAGTTCACTCTGGTCTATAACCACAGTTCCTAGAGGTCCTGAGGGCCCAGAGCCCAGAACTACTTCACATGCCCATTGGACTGACTGTTTCTGGAAGCAGAGATGAGGAACCCACAGATTTAGTGTCCACTTGTAGCCCCAAGTTACCCTTCTCAGAAAGAAAAGGCTTGAGAAGGGTCTGGACCGAGGATGGACAGATTGAGGACAGACAACCCAGGCACAGCAAAATATCAGTCACAGCAGACTCTGTGACTGACAGGTGTTCACTCTATAATTTTTATTTGTTTGTTTTCTTCTTTGTTTATTTATTTATGTATTTTGGGTTTTTTGAGACAGGGTTTTTCTTCGTAGCTCTGGCTGTCCTGGAACTTGCTCTGTAGACTAGGCTGGCCTCAAACTCAAGAGCTCTGCCTGCCTCTGCCTCTGCCTCTGCCTCTTAAGTACTGGGGTTAAAGGCCTGCACCACCACTGCCCAGCCTAACTTTTAAAAAAACTTTGATTAGATTTTTTTTTTTTTCATAATAAAATGTCAACAAATACAGAAAATTTGTCAGGCAAATATTTGGTTCTGCTCAGTGCTGAAAGTGATTTTGTATTCTAGAAGAAGGTATATTACAAATGACTGCAGAGGGTAACAGTCACCCGACAGAAGGCAGGTCTCAGGCCAGAATACTCACAGATCATTTATGGTAGGGAGCACCGTCCTCCAGGCCTCTTGGGTTGCATTCTCATTTGCTCATTTGTGTTTTCAGACAGGGTCTCATACTATAGCGCAGACTGGCCTTGAACTCATGATATCCCTCCTCAGTCCCCTTCCTCCTGCCCAAATGTTGACATTACAGACATGAGCCACCATGTCTGGATTAACCATTCTCTTTAGATACCAACTGCTTTCCCCACCCTTCAGCTGGACTTTCAGCAAATTTATTCTGTCTCTTCACAAATCTGGCACGGTCTAGAGTGGGGCCCACCTTGCTACCTGTGACCCCTGTGGGAGAGACAGGATAAGATGTTCCAAACTCGGTTTGACACTTGACCCTAAGAAATTAGTCATGTTTGCTCAGCAGGTGAGGCTCATGCAGGAAAGAACAGTGGGAGGGCTTGCACCTGCTATAAAAGGTCTGGGAATTTCTGGAAGCTTTGCATCTGAGGCTGCTAGGGGAAAAGGTGAGTTGGGGGATATTCAAACATGAGCTAGAGAAGACAATGCCTAGGCTGTATCAAGGAAGACCTGGGGAGCAGCTCTCGGATGAGGGCAATTTTGGGGTTGCAAAGAGGTCTGGTTTCAGCTAAGGGATACTCAGCCAGGATGGATACGGACAGGCTTGGCTGGTGGAGGCAGGGTTATGATACACAGACGGGTTGCTGGGGTCTGATGTCACGCTGGGACATTGGCATTGGTACAGTGTCCTCCACTACCTCCTTCGTTCCTGAGATGACAGAGAGACCTACCTCTAAAATCTTCTTTGCCTTGATTTAAGAGTAGAATGGTGCTCGAGACTTAACTCAGATACCTCATGAACCTCACAAAGCTAATTTCAGGCAGGCTTTGCCCAGACTCTTGGGTTGGTCAACTCAGCTGCCTCAGTACTTTAGAGGTAGCCTTTACTTCCTCTTCAGAAAGCTCTCTCATGCTTTGTGCCCGGATGGAGGGAGGCCTAGCAGAACACAGATGGAAAGTTAGAGTTATCTTTTGGATTGGGAGAGAAAAGTAGCTACAGTCAGATCTCAGGGAGAACGAGAGGGGTTAGGGGCTCAGAAAATGATACTTGGAAGGAACAGGACAGTGGGCAGTTTTCTCTAGGCTCTAGGGGGGGGCTAGGTCTCCCGGATCTGAATCGAAGGATCAAAAGGCACCAGTCTGTATTCCAGGCCAGAGATACCTGGGCAAATGAAGTCCAGAAAGAAAAGAATGAGCCTCCTTTTTTCTGCTTTTTCCCACCGCAGCGTCAGGATGTTGACCATCGCTCTCCTCGTCCTTCTCTGTGCCTCCGCCTCCGCCAATTCCAGTAAGTGAACTGCCCTGGACCTTGTAATGGGATCGTGGGGAGGGACCCCGTGAGCTGCCAGCTGGTCAGCATCGACCGAACCTGGCTTGGGGTGGTGGGAGGAAGGAGGGTAATGGAGAACAGCCGTGCTCCCTCCGGGCCTTTCTTTCCCGTCTAGTTCAGTCCAGGTCCTCCTCTTACAGCGGGGAATACGGAGGGAAAGGAGGAAAGCGATTCTCTCATTCTGGCAACCAGCTGGACGGCCCCATCACTGCCTTCCGCGTCCGAGTCAACAGATACAACATAGTAGGGTAAGGGCCTTCGTGTTCGGGTCTGTCTAGGTCCTTGCTAAGTTGGGAAGCTCCCGTTCACTCTGGATCACAGCCGTTTAAGTCAGTAAGCCACAGAGAAGGACTGCGGGAGCTGGGAGCGTGCTAGGCCAGCTCCCTTGACGCACATGACCTTGGCAAGTCCTAACCACAAACTCCCAGGAACCTCACACTCCCTGGACTGGATCTCACCTAAACCTCTTTCCATGCTTCTGTCCGGCAATCCTTATCTTAGCTTGCCGTCTGTCCCGGGATAGTCCCATCCCTCCCTCCAGCTGGAAACTTCCATGAGATGCAGAGCCAAATGCATTTCCTTCTGGTCCTCCGAGTTCCGGACCCTGAGACAGCGCTGGCTCGTCTCTTCCCTGTCTCGCCTGGATGCTTTCCGGTGTTTGAAAATCCTCGGGTCTCTTTGAAGTGGGTTGTGGGTGAGCTCAGCCGCTTGCTGTCCCCAAGCCTATTTGCCAGCAAAATGAGGGGCTGAGAATCTCCACACGGTCGCCTAGGGTTCAGGCAGCCCTCGTGTCTGGTGGAATTTGTCACCAGTTTGAAGGCCTCAGCATGTAGACTGAGAAGCCTTGATTTTAGAAGTTCTTTTTAAACGTTTATTTATCTTGTGGTGGTGTGTGCATGTGTGGGTGCTCAAGCGGCCCCGCCGCGCATGTGTAGGCCAGGGGACAACTTCTAGGAATGGGTTCTTTTCCTCCACCACGTGGGTCCGTGGAGCTGACTCAGGTTGTCAGGCAGCAGGCATCGCTGCCGGCTGCGCCATCCTGTAGCCCGGTCTCGAACCGCGGCAACCGTGTTCACTGTGCCCTTCTTCCCTTCTCGCCGCCGGCCCCAGCCTCCAGGTGCGCTATGGCAAAGTGTGGAGCGACTATGCAGGAGGCAAACAGGGAGACCTGGAGGAGATCTTCCTGCACCCCGGGGAGTCCGTGATCCAGGTGTCTGGCAAGTACAACCGCTTGGTGAAGCAGCTGATCTTCGTGACAGACAAGGGCCGCTACCTGCCTTTTGGAAAAAACTCGGGCACAAGTTTCAACGCTGTCCCCTTGCACCCCAACACCGTCCTCCGTTTCATTAGCGGCCGGTCTGGCTCTGCCATCGATGCCATTAGCCTGCACTGGGATACCTACCCGAGCCACTGCAACACTTGCTGAGGCACACCTTCCTCTCTGACAGGGAGGCCATGGTGGGCGTGAGAAACTCCCTTAGCACCGGGCCCCATGCAAACACACAGAGCTTAATAAAAGGATGTGACTAAAGACAGTGTTTGTCCACAGCCTAACTCTAGTAGAAATGTGTGAATCTTGTCTCTGGCTTTTTACATTTTTAAGTTTAAAACAATCTGGGGGCGGGGGTGGGGGTGGGGAGGAGCTGGAGAGATAGCCAAGAAGTTAGGAGCACTGGCTGCTCTTAACTGACTCTGGAGTTCGGTTCCCAGCACACTCATAACCGTCTATAATGAGATCTGGTGCCCTCTCCTGGTGTGCATGTGGTCAGAACCCGATATACCTAATAAATAAATAAATAAATAAATAAATAAATAAATAAATAAAAAAATAAATAAATAAATAAATAAATAAATGAATGAATAAATAAATGCATCGTTTTTTAAAGTTTTAAAATATATGTAAAAAAAAATTGGGTTGGGGTTGGGGGAGAGACAGGGTTTTTCTGTGTAGCCCTGGCTGTCCTGAAACTCACCATGTAGACCAGGCTGGCCTCAAACGTCCGGAGATCAGCCTGTCTCTGCCTCTGGGGTGCTGGGATTAAAGGTGTGTGCCACCACACCTGGCTATATCTGGCTGCTGTTGGACATTAATCTGAGGAAATGAGAGGGTGAGGGAGAGAAGTGCTGGGTACTTTTCTTTCATTTTCTTTCTTTTTTTTTTTTTTCTTTTTCTTTTTGAGACAGAGTTTTTCTGTGTAGCCTTGGGTGTCCTGCAGCTCACTCTGTAGACCAGGCTGGTCTCTGACTCCCAAGTGCTGGGATTAAAGGTGTGTACCACTAACAACCACCTACCAGGGCTTTTTGTCATATGTTATCGAAAAGAGACAATAGTGTCCTGCACCATCTCATTCCCAGGACCGCCCGGGATAATTTTTCCTAAGAGTTCATAGGTTAGGGTAAGGTTCAGTTGTACCAACTTGTCAAAACACACTCTCTAGCTCTCCTCTATGCTATGCCTCACCTTGGGATTCTGATTTCCTGCCCTAAAATGTCACCTTACTCTACTGACATTAAGCCACTTGCTGTTCAAGGTGAGGCCATTATCCTCTCTTCTTTCCAGAATCCACTTAACTCTAAAGTGTAGCCTAAGGGCTTGACTCTGTCACCCTAGCCCAGTTCCTCCTAAGGTTACTCTCAGGCCCAGGTGTCCTTAACTTAGCTGTCTCAGAACTGGGACTCTTTCCTCAGGAAGCTAACACATTCCCAGGAGTGTGAACTTGGGCTGGCATGGTGGCACACAGCGTTGATCCCAGCACTCAGGGAGGCAGAGGCAGGCAGATCACTGTGAGTTCGAGGCCAACCTGGTCTACAAAGTGCGACCCTAAGTAAAAGGCTTAAGGAGGCAGAAAGATTGCCACGAGTTGAAGGCCAGCCTGGGGAGCATGTTGAATTCCAGAGTAGTCTTGGATACAGTGAGACCCTGACCCAGACACCTAAATACATGAATAAATAGGTAGATGGGTAACTCCAAAGAGGGGAGATTTTCTTTGTGGGTAGTTATGAATATAAGAAGTTGTTGAGACGGGGGCTGGAGAGATGGCTGAGGTTAAGAGCACTGCTTGCTCTTCCAGAGGTCCTGAGTTCAATTCCCAGGAACCATATGGTGTCTCACAGCCATCTATAATGAGATCTGGTGCCCTCTTCTGGTGTGCAGGTGTACATGCAGACAGAACATTGTATGCATGATAAATAAATAAATCTTAAAAAAAAAAAAAAGAGGTTGGTGAGACCAAGGGTCTCTAGATAGACTCAGCAAAGATACAAAGTCACTTTGTAAATCATTATTAGGATCTCAGTTTCAAGTCCTAGAATACCAACAGTTTTAGTGGGCAGAGGTAGGGAGCTTCTGACACCTAGGGTTACAGAAGTGTGGGACCACACCCCATCTATATGATGCTACGGGAACACTGTATCAACTGAGCTGCATCCCTGTGTCCTTTCTCTCAAACACTTACATGAAAGAGATTGTGCCATTTTTTATTTATATGTAAGTCACATAGCATAATATTCATTCCTTTAAAATACACAGATGGGGTAGGGCTATAGTCTATGGTGTGTGCATGTATAATGAGTGTATGTATATATGTGAGAGAGAGAGAGAGAGAGAGAGAGAGAGAGAGCGATGAGTGTGCGTGCTCACCTGTGCAGAGGCCAGATGTCCATGTCAGGGATCTGCTGTTGCTCTCTACCTTTTTGAATGTTTTTCTTTCCTTTTCCTTCTTTTTCTTTGCTCCTTTCTTCGTGTGTGTGTGTGTGTGTGTGTGTGTGTATTCTATATGTACAGGTACACACAGCTGTGTCCATGTGTGCATGGAAAGATCAGAGTCGCCGTTGTATCCTCCATCATCGGCCACCTTCCCCTCAGGCTCACCGTTTCGGCTAGGCCGGCTGCCCAGAGACCTCCCAGGGTCCACCTGTCTGGTCCCCAGTGCTGGATTATAGGCATTTGAATAGCCGTGACCGGCTCTGATGGGGTACTGGGGATTTGACTGCAATCCCCTTGCTTTCACAGCCAGTGTTCTTACTCACCCTCTCTTTAGCCCCCATTGTTAGATTTTTGCAAAACAACAACAAAACAAAAAAAAAAAACAAAAACAAACAAACACAAAACACCATGCATTTGAGGACATTTTTCATTTACTAAATAAAAAGTTTTGGGCACTGGGGAGATGATTCAGCAGGCCAAATTGAAGAGGACCTGGGTTCAAGTCCCTGTGCCTAAATGGGAGTTCACAATTTTCCTTATTCCCGCTTCATGAGATCTGATACTCTCTTCTGGCACACATGTAATATCCATATAGACATGCCGGCAAAACATTCATACACGTAAAATAAGCAATACTTAGCAAGCCTTTAACCCCAGCGCTGGAGAGACAGACTCAGGCAAACCTCTGTGAGTTTGAGGCCAGGCTGGTCTCCATAGTGAGTTCCAGGACAGCCAGAGCTACATAGAGAAACCCTGCCTTGAGAGAGAGAGAATTAGTTTTTTTTTTTTTTTTTTTTTGAGGAGGGGGGTAGCTTTGGTTTTGATTCCCAGCACTACAGAAAGCAGGGTCTAGCCCCTCATCACTTTATTCTTGATCTCCAGCTAGGCTCTCTGCCGTCTACTCCATCAAACTTACATCTTTTTTAAAAATTATTATTTATCATATATCATACAATGTTCTGCCTGCATGTACACCTGCATGCCAGAAGAGGGCACCAGATCTCATTACAGGTGGTTATGAGCCACCATGTGGTTGCTGGGAATTGAACTCGGGACCTCCGGAAGAGCAGCCAGCGCTCTTAACCTCTGAGCCATCTCTCTAGAACCAAACTTACACCTTAATTCTGAGAAAAAGTAGCCTGTGGACAAGGTAAACGGGCTGGTAGATGATAGGTACTTCAGAAAAGACCTGCTGGCTAGCAAAGTTGAGGCTGCTGTACCCAAGATGGCAGTGGTTGTGCTGTGGTTGAGCCATTGCAAAAGGGCAAGCACCACCCATGCTGACTGGCCCCAAGGTGTGCTACAAAGTCGTGGTGGACCGGGACCATCACATCCGCATGTTCTCAGTTATCGCTGTGGAAATCTGCCGAATGTTGATATTTTCTAAGACAAGCTTGAAATGTTCCCTTTAAGGACAAGTACAACCATCTCTGTATAGAGTTAATGAGACAGCTCTGGAGGCCTCCTGTAAGCTCATATATTTGAATGCTGGGTTGCAAGGGAATGGCACTATTTGAAAGGTTTAGAAGGATTAAGAGGTATGGCCTTGTTGGAGGAAGTGTGTCACTGGGGGTGGGCTTTGAGGTTTCCAAAGCCTATGCCAACGCCCCTCTCTGTCTATAGATCAGGATGTAGTTTTCAGCTACTGCTCCAGTGTCTGCCTGCAGGCTCCCATGCTTCCTGCCATGGTGATAACAGACTGAACCTCTGAAACTGTAAGCAAGGCCCCAATCAAATGCTTTCTCTTATTATAGTTGCCTTGGTCATGGTGTTTCTTCGCAGCAATAGAAGAGTGACTAAGACGTTGGTTCTGGGGGAGCTGTGGCCAGTGAGCTTAGGGCCATAACTTCACTGTGTTTTGCATGAATTCTATTGGGTGTTGATACTGGAAAAGGTTCTGCAGAACAATTTAAGGGTTTAGGCAACCGTATAATAAAAAAAATCAGCAAAACCAGATGGAATTGTTGAATTATAAAGATTAGGTTTAGTGTTTCAGTTCAGTGCACCAGTGTTCATTAAGCCTCTTATCTTTGAATTGAAGTGCCAAGGACAGTGGGCAGATCCCACGCCTTTAATCCCAGCACTCAGGAGGCAGAGGCAGGAAGATAGCTCTGGGGGTTTGAGGCCATCCTGATCTTCATAGTGAGTTCCAAGAGGCAGGTGGATCTATGATTCGAGGCCATCTTGGTCCACAAAGCCCAGGACAACCAGGGCTACACAGAGAAACCCTGTCTTGAAAAACAGAAACAAAAAGCTGCGCCTGGGAAGTGGGGGAGGGTTAGTGGGATCGCCTCACTTTTGATGCCAGCCTGGTCCACACAGAAAGTGCCAGTGTATCCAGCAAGACTGTATCTCAAACAAAAATGCAAGTGCTCCTTTATGAGTCCAAGAGTGTGTTGTTACTGTTGTCACCAACACTATTCTGTGTTACAGGGCTCTCGTTTCCCTCCCTTCAAAAGGAAGCTTTGCTTACATGGTTCGCCATCTGTCCGTTCCTCAGCCAACCCCTCCTTTAGCCTCTGAGGATCATCCTGAAAGATCCCCGGAGGGTATCTTTCGTCTGAGAGACCCCCTCCCAAGGAACAACGAGGCCATTCAGATGTAAACAGCAAGAGGCTTTTATTTGATACACGGGTACCCGGGGCAGCAAGGTCATTCGGATGACTTTGCGCGCCCCCTAGGTGGGAAGCTGGGGTTTTTATAGGGTTTTAGAGCAGAAGCGTGGGTATAGAAGCGAGAAGCATGGTTACAGGGGGCTGATTGGTACGTTTACATGAGACCACGGTTTGCGTCAAAGTTTGGCAGGGACACCAAGATTCCAGGAACTGGGTGGTCGAAACAGTCATGATGACCCCCTGACGTGGCTGCCACCTGTTGTTTTTTTTAGGACCCTTATCTTAACTGGAACAGTCTCACAGATATCCATGAGGGTGATTAACACAAATTGTTTTTAGCTCAACTGGGGCAGCCTGACCGCAGATATCCCAAGTGGATGACACAGCTGAGTGTTTCTTAGTAATTTTCCAGTTCCCCACCTAGTCTACAAAGTTTCTCATAGCTATGTTTAACTTGGGGTGAGGCGGGGGTCTTTCAATCCTATTTTCTACTCCCATGAGTTCAACATTTTTAGATTCCATATGTAAGTGAAATGATGTACTTTTTGCCCTTTTTTTTTTTTTTTTTTTTGAGTGGAAGAGGGCTCTGGCTTATTTCATTTAGCACAATCTCCAGGTTCATGTATGTTGTTACTAATGACTGGATTTAGGATTAAAGCAACAATAGATTAATGAAGTATTAGTGTAAAAATAATAAAGTTCCAGGGATGAAAAACTATGTAAAGTGAAAAGAAAGCTGTAGTAGAACCTGAGTGTATCAATACTTGCTGTTTGGTTCCAATAAGAAGATAATGGAGAGCTGGAGAGAAGGCTTAGGGGTTAAGAGCACTGGCTGCTCTTCCAAAGGCACGGAGTTCAATTCCCAGCACCCACAGGGTGGCTCATAACCTTTTATAATGAGATCTGGTGCCCTCTTCTGGCCTGCAGGTGTACATGCAGGCACAGCACTGTATACATAATTAAAAAAAAAAAAGATAATGGAGGGGTTAAGGAAGTAATGGACACAAGAATGATGCGCTGAACAGGAAGAGAGTGGCTAATACCAAGAAGTCCAAAACAGGAACAGTGCTCTCCACCCTTAGCAACCAGAAGGGTTGCATTTAGACAAAGTTTCTGGGAATTGGGAAAAGCTGAAGCTAAGATTTGGCTGATTTAGGAGTGACTGGGACGTGAGGAAACACTTTGGGACGTGAGGAAACACTTACAGCAGATGTTTTATCTAGAAGGCCAAACAAAAAGCCCTTGGGGGGGGGGTTGTTTGAGACAGGATTTCTCTATCTGGAACTCACTCTGTAAACCAGGCTGGCCATGAACTCACAGAGGTCCACCTGCTTCTGCCTTGGATGAAAGGCCTGTGCCAAGGGCAGTCAGCTGGGGACACTAGTTCTGGGTCCTTTGAGGGTTGGTCTGGTGCTATGCATTCTAATGCTTTGTTGTGTAAACAACCTGTTCAAGGTTAATTGGTTAATAAAGTCGCTGAAGCCTGTGACTGGTCAGAAGAGAGGTAGGTGGAGCTTAGGTTGGGGGGTTGGGGTTAGGGGAGATAGGGAACCTCAGAAAAATAGCTGCAGAGAAGCTCACCTTTGGAAGGCTTACTAGGACATTGCCAAGGAAAGTGGGCCCTGAGGCTACCCAGGAGTCATCAGACTGGCAAGAGATGAGCATGTTTGTAGGTTTTAAGGGTAGGAGGATTAGAGTATCTCAGAACCTGCCCAGCACGCTGTCTACAGCTTAACAATAAATCATAGTCTTTCTGTGTCAATCATTGGGGAACTAGCTGGTTAAAGAAAACTACCGCTGTCTTAATTCCCTGCATATATTGTTGGTAATAATCATCTTTCAGGGTCCCCTCCTCCTCTCATGAGTCCGTCTCTTTGTGTGGTTTGCTGTGTTGTGTATGTGCATTGCTTTCAGTAAAAATCTGGCTAAGCGGGCCTGGAGACAAGGCCAGAGACAAGGCTCTTACAAGTAGTAAGAGCACTGTTTGTTCTTCCACAGGTCCTAAGTTCAATTCCCAGCAACCACATGGTGGCTCACAACCATCTATAATGGGATCTGATACTCTTTATGTGGCATGCAGATAGGGTACTCATATACATAAAATAAATCTGAGGAAAAAAATCTGGCTGAGTGCTGAAAAAGAAAAAGTCAGTGATGGGACAATAAAAACATGAGCATGATGAAGCAGAAAGATGGAAGAAATATTTTTAATTTTTAAAATAACATGTATGATAGCTGGGTGTGGTGGTTCCTGCCTTTAATCCCAGCACTAGAGAGGCAGAAGCAGGGAGATCTCTGTAGGTTCGAGGCCAGCCTGGTCTACACAGTGAGTTCCAGGACAGCCAGGGCTACACAGAGAGACCCTGTCTCAAAAGCAAAAAATGTAATGGGCGTGGTGGCGCACACACCCAGCGGTCAGGGAGGCAGAGGCAAAGTGCTGTGAGTTGGAGGCCCATCTAGGGCTACATAAAGACACTCTGTCTCACAAAACCAAAACCTTACATTGTAATATCCCTTTGGCAAAGGGAACATAATCTCCAATCCCCCTCCCCCCGCATTTTTGTTGTTGTTTTTCCAAGACAGTGTTTCCCCTTGTAGCCTTGCTGTCCTGTGAACCATGCTGGCCTCTAACTCAAAAGAAATTCGCCTGCCTCTGTCTCCCCAGTGCTGGGATTAAGGGCATGAGCTACCACTGCCTGGCTTCTAAAGCCTAGCTTTATCAGAAGAAAAAAAAAAAAGAGAGAGAGAGATGATTAACTCAGGCTAAACTTCCATAAGCACGCGCACCACCACAGCCCAGCCGAGAAACCCTTTCTTGAAAACAAAAACAGAAATCAAGCACTGGGGAAGCAGAGACGGGCAGATCTTAGAGAGCTCAAGGCCAGCCTGGTCTACAGAGTGAGTTCAGTGTTGCTGGGTAGAGACCCAAAGACCACTCAGCAAGACCAAAATCCGAATTGAGAATCTGCGGGCGAATGCCTGGAAAAACACTCCTCACAGAGCGGCCGCAACTGCATTTTACAGGCAAAGAACACACACACACACACACACACACACACACACACACACACACACAAAACTGCATCCTGGTTGGCAGCTGCAGGTGCAGAGGAAAGTAAAGCAAGCAGTTCAACAGAAGCCAAAAACATGGAATTAGCTGAGGACATTTCATCCCAAATTTCCCACTGTAGAAAGAAGGCGGCGGCGGGTTTGGGGAGTGTTGTGTGTGCATGTGTGTGTGTGTTGTGTGTGTATCAAGTTCAGGTTAAGAGGAACCCTTGTCCTGTCACACCAGGCCTACAAAGAGAGATCCTGTCCGCCCCAAAAGGCAAAAAAAAATTAATTAAGAAAGAATCAATCGAGTGCTTTCAGATTCGTAGCTGATGAGGAAGAGCAGGGCGAAAGGTCCGCGTCTGCCCACCCAGCCTGGAAATTCAAAAGCCGAAAAACGCAGCGCCCCGACGCCCTCACCACTTAGCGACAGCGTCCAGGGCCAATCCCTGGGAACATTAGCCTTCGAGACCGGAAGCGGGTCCAAGAGGGCGGTACTATGGTGCGTTATGACGGCGGGCTTCCGGCGGTGCGGAGCCGTGATTGGTCGAACCTGAGAGGGAGGCGGGGCCCCGGCAATTCAAAAGAGAAACGGGCCCGAAGACGGGAGGAATATGGATGTCGGGACGAAGGCGAGGCCGCGGCGGCGGGACACGGCGGCGGCCAGCTCAGGTACGCGGCCCCGGAGGGCCGGGCATGTCTGTGTGAGGCTTGTGGAGTAGCGGTTGGCCCGGAGGGTCCTGGTGGTGCGGGGCGGGAGGGCGTGGGGCGCGGCCGGAGGGCGCGGGGTGGGCGCCGCGGGGCCCTGTTCTCTCTCTAACGGCGTCCACGGGGGTTGAGAGCCCTTCCCCGGGCTCCCCGGGAGACGAGGTGTCCGGGTGTCCAGAGATCTCGGGCCGGCTTGAAGGCTCCTCGCCGGCGTGCCTGAGATCCCACGGCGAAGGGAAATCGGAGACGGTGTCCCCTCCCTCTAGCCGTGGGATTGGATGCTGTTTTCACCCTGAAGAGGCTAAATTAGGAGATTCAGAATCTTTTTCCAAGAGGCTTTGCATAAGCGTGTCCTTCCTCTTTCTTTAGACCGAATTTTGGCCTTTGGGGAAACAGACTTTAAAGAGAACGTCTCGTCCCAGGCACAGCTCCAAGCATTTCGTGACGAACCATTTAATGTTTGTACAGAGATCTGAAGTGCTAATGTCCCGGGCTACATAGTGAGACCGTAGGACAAAAAACAAAGAGGCTGGAGCGATGACTTTCGGGTTAAGGGCGTTTGCTAGTCTTACTCTTGTTGTTACTGTTGTTTTTAGATACTTTATTTTATTTTATGAGTATGAGTGTGTTCACCTACATGTATGTATGTGCAACGTGAGGGCGCCTGGTATCTTTTGGGGTCATCAAGTTACCCCAGGACTGGAGTTATAGACGGTTGTGAACTGCCACATAGGTGCTGGGATTAGAAGTCGGAGTCTTTTGCCAAATCAGTAAGTGTTGTTAACTGCTGAGTCTACTCTGCAGCCCCACTTGTTGCTCATTGTTAGTTTAGTTTAGTTTAGTTTAGTTTAGTTTAGTTTAGTTTAGTTTAGTTTAGTTT
>NW_026596088.1:1106442-1113395 GCF_907164565.1 Psammomys obesus
TTAGTTTAGTTTAGTTTAGTTTAGTTTAGTTTAGTTTAGTTTAGTTTTGTTTTGTTTTGGAGACAGGGTTTCTGTGTGTAGCCCTGGCTGCCCTGGAACTCGCTCTGTAGACCAGGCTGGCCTAGAACTCAGCAGAGATCTGCCTGCCTCTGCCTTCGAGTGCTGGAATTAAAGGCATGCACCACCACCTGTCTGTATCATAATTTTCTACTCTACATTTTTACCTGCTTTCTCCTGACTTTTACGCTGTCATAAGCAGCATGAGAATGGGATGTTGAAATGCTTTGTAAGTTCGGGCTGTAGCGTTTGTCAGATGAATTTCAAACAGCCCACCTGTTTATATCTGTCTTATGTGTAGGATTCTTCCCAAGATTAATTGCTGCCTTTTTTTCTTGCAATTTCTGTGTTGGACATACACAGCAACCATTCTTTTCCTTAGAGATCTGTAGCTCTTGGTAGCCAGCTGCTACTCCCATCAAAGGAGGAGAAAGTCTGCTAAGAGCTTTTTTATCTGGTACCCAAAAGGGAGACAGTACATCAACTTTGTTAAAAGGATTTGGGGGCCAGCTACGGACACATAATCTCAACATTTGGAATGTGGAGGCAGGAGGACCAGAAGTTCAAGGTGGCGGCATTGAAGGCCTTTAACATCAGTTCCCCAGTACTCTGAGGCTGAGGCGGGTGTGTGTTTGTCACCCTGTTGTGCAGCTAGCTTAAGGCTGTTTGTATGTAGTCCTGAAGTCCTGTCTCAACAAATAAAATAAAGAGATCCGGGCTTGGATTTTGCTGTTAACTGAGCTTTGTTAACGCTACTTTCCAAGATAAGACAGAGCATTTCTGTCCTTGGAAGATCTGGCTTGTTTGTTTGTTTAACCTAACATAATTAGAGGCTTGTAGCTGGAGAGGACGCCCGTTTATTAAGAGCTCTTGCTGCTTTTCCAAAGGGCTTGAGTTGGGTTCTCAGCACCCGTGTCAGGCTGCTCACAATCTCCTATAACTCTAGCTCCAGAGGACCCGACTCTGCTCTGGCCTTGGCGCACCCCAAACGGATGGGGCGTGCATTCATCCAAGCAAACACATTTCATAGATAAAAAGAAATCTTGAGGGCTGGAGAGATGGCTCAGAGGTTAAGAGCACTGGCTGTTCTTCCAAAGGTCCTGAGTTCAATTCCCAGCAACCATGTGATGGCTCACAACCATCTATAATGAGATCTGGTGTCCTCTTCTGGCGTGCATGTGTATACATAATAAATAAATCTTTATAAAAAAAAAAGAAATCTTGAAAATATTTTGTGCTTTTTTGACAGTAAAAAATAATTTAGGATTTTTTTTTTCCAAGACTAAATCATTGGGAACACATAATTGAAAACTTTTTACTTTCTTTGCTTGTTTTTGTTGTTTTCAGTATTTACTAGATAATCAGCAAGTCATTTCAGTAAAACCTGTGATTTTGTTTTTTTTAATTGGTGTGTGTCTGTGTGTGTACATGTGTGTCTTGGTGCCCATGGAGGCCAGGAGAGGATATTAGCCAAAAACTCATGATGATCCTCCTGGCCTGGCCTCCCACATGGGTGCCGTGAACCTAACCTGGGTCCTCTATAAAAGCAAAAAGCACTCTTAATCCCTGAGGTCTTAGCCTTAGGTTGCTCCTTAGGGGTGTGCTGATAACACTGCTTTGGCAGTTCACCTTCTCCGGTCCGCACCATCCGAGACCATGTTGGAAAGACAAGCTCACCTTTTCATCCAGAATCCTTTGAGCCATTTACAGATCTGAACAAAATCTTCCCTGTTTATGTATATATCACAGTTGGGCAATTCTGCTTTCTACCTGACTTACCCCACTTGTAGAGCAGAGAAGGGGTTGGCTGAACATGGGAGAAGCCCATAGCACAACCATTGTGAAAAGAGCTTCCCCTTAAGTGAGAGGCATGCTCACTTAACCAACCAGCAAAGCTGGTTCCAGTTTCTCTATGCTTCCACTAAATTTTAACACCTAAAACCGGTCTCTTCCAGGAGCTGGTCGCTGTCCAAGCAAGGGAGGGTCTGGCCGGCGCCCACCTCCAGCTCGAGTAAAGGTGGCTGTACGACTTCGGCCATTTATGGATGAAAAAACAGAAACGAACGAACCCCCCTGTGTTCGAGGCATAGACAGCTGCTCTCTTGAGGTAGCCAACTGGAGGAATTACCAGGAGACGCTCAAATATCAGTAAGGTTCAGACTCCTCCTTGATCTCAGCCTACTCATTCTGTCACTTCCTCAGAGTTTCTGAGACCTGTCCCTTAGGATCCTTGCTGGGCAAAACTTTGTTCCTCAAACCTTCATTTGGTTATTTAGATATAAATGGTGTACAGGAATACTGTGGAGAAAGACTAGAGGTCACAGAACCTAATATATTTACTGTCTATACTTTACAGACGTTTTGCTCCAGTTCTGAGCCGTTAATAATGTGGCTTCTGTTCCTCTCCAGCCTTCTTGTCAATATAAACTAAGTTCTGAGTCACGGTGTAGTGGATGAGTTGTGTTTCAGTCTGGACCGACCTGTTATCTACCCTGTTTCAGTGCTACCGCAAAAAAATATTGGGAAGCCCTTTCACACCACGCTGTGTGCCACCTTACTGGGGAGATACATACAAATGTCTGCTCACCCCAGAGTGGGAACAACCACAGACCTAAGGAGGCCAGTAGCATCCAGCTTGGTGAACAAACACATTTTATTGGGGCTACTTGCAGGAATATAGGTTTAGGCACAGAAATGACTCAGACAACTGCATCACCTAAGCCCACATCAACATGGCTGACAGCTCACAAAGCTGGAATCCTGGCACACACTGCACAGCCTATAGGCAGTGAGCCTCTTCCAAGCAGCTCAGCCGGCCTCTGCGTCTCCAGACTGCTCTGCTGGTCTAAGAGTGTCTCTCAGCACCCTCTATTGCTTTCTATGCTTGTGGGAGAGGCACCTCATTTACCTGGTCACTTTCAGGGACTTACTGACTTAGGCTCCCCTCCAAGATGGAAATTGGATGAAAACCGTGTCTTGTTTCTGTGTTCTTTTGCTTAGCAATGCTCCCTTCTGCCAGCAGAACCATTTATTTTTTAGTATATTCTTGTCTTTGTCTCCTGAATCATTACAAAATAAGGGTATATGGCCTACCAGATTGCAATGTGAGATTAATTTTGTTTTCCTAACATCAGTACAGTGACTAGAATACAGAAGGCTTTCCAGGGACAAGGTTGAACATGGTCAAGGTCTTTGTTCAAGAAATGGGATAGAGCCTTTAAAGCCAGCATCATTGGAGCCAGGCATGCCTTTAATCCCAGCACTTGGAGGCAGAGGCAAGAAGATTGTTCTGAGTTCGAGGCCACCCAGTATAGCCAAGGCTACACAGAGAAACCCTATCTTGAAAAACTAAAGAAAAAAACAAAAAAAACCCCAGCATCATTTAGGTTAGGTACCAACAGAACATCCTGCTAATGCCCTTTTATTCTGCCTACAGGTTTGATGCCTTCTATGGAGAGAAGAGCACTCAGCAGGACATCTATCTAGGTTCAGTACAGCCCATCCTAAAGCACTTGCTGGAAGGGCAGAATGCCAGTGTGCTTGCCTATGGGCCTACTGGGGCAGGTGAGAAAGCTGGCAGAGAAGCATTCATGAGAGAGCTAGGAAAAGTGAGGGGAAAACTTCATATCTCTCTCCACTCTTTTCCCAGGAAAAACACACACCATGCTGGGCAGCCCAGAACAACCTGGAGTGATTCCTAGGGCACTCATGGACCTTCTGCAGCTTACCAGGGAAGAAAGTGTGGAGGGCCGGCCATGGGACCTTTCTGTCACTATGTCCTATTTAGAGATCTACCAGGAAAAGGTGAGGTGTCAAAATAAGAGGACCTGGAACATGAAGCTCTCCTCTAATGAGCTGTAGTGAGACATAGACAGGGTAGGGTAGCAGGCGAAGAACTCTTGACAGTCCAGTAGAGAAAAGAAAGGACCCTGATCCCATAAACCAAGAACCTGCTCATGGAGAAATGGGCTTATTGTCCCTGCTTAAATAGGTGTTAGACCTCTTGGATCCTACGTCAGGAGACCTAGCGATCCGAGAAGACTGTCGAGGGAACATCCTGATTCCAGGCCTCACGCAGAAGCCCATCACTACCTTCTCTGACTTCGAGCAGCACTTCCTGCCAGCCAGTAGAAATCGAGTTGTGGGGGCCACCCGGCTTAACCAGCGTTCCTCCCGTAGCCATGCGGTGCTCCTGGTCAAGGTAAGGCCCACTGACAGAAGGGCCTGGTAAGCCCCGAAGCCTGCCTGAGTCTGGGCCCCTTGTTCTTCCTCAGGTGGAGCAGCGTGAACGTTTGGCTCCGTTTCTCCAGCGGGAAGGAAAACTGTACCTTATTGATTTGGCTGGTTCAGAGGACAACCGTCGCACTGGCAACCAGGGCATTCGGCTCAAAGAGAGTGGAGCCATCAACACCTCCCTCTTTGTACTGGGCAAAGTGGTGGATGCACTGAACCAGGGGCTCCCTCGCATTCCTTACCGGGACAGCAAACTCACTCGCCTATTGCAGGTCATGTCCACCCTTGTTGGCTCAAAAGGGACAGAAGAAGGCTGCTCCTTGGGCCTATGGTTAGGGTAGGGGGCATTGTTGTTAAGAAGTAGGAAGGTTGGGAGACTGACCCATACTTTAATCCTCACCCCTCAGGACTCTCTGGGTGGCTCAGCTCATAGCATCCTCATTACCAACATTGCTCCTGAAAAATGCTTTTACCTGGATACAATCTCAGCATTGAACTTCACTACTAAGTCCAAGGAGGTGATTAACCGGCCTTTCACCAATGAGAGTCTACAGCCTCATGGTAAGAACTAGGGAAGACAGAGATAGAATGGCCAGGGCAATTTGGGAGTTTGCCAAAACCACCAAGCACTAGCGTCAAGGCTAACCACGGTGATTCTCCCTTCTATCCCTCCAATCGTCTCAGCTTTGGCCCCTGGTAAGCTGTCTCAGAAACAACTGCTGGGCCCATCAGAGGCAAAGAAAGCCAAAGGCTCTGAAGAAGAATCGGCTAGGAGCCCTGAGACTGTAGCAGCTCCAGCCTCCGCCTCCCAGAAACTAAGGTGAGAGTCAGGCCTTCCCTGCAGACTCAGGACTAGCTGTAGGTAACAATAGCTTTCCCAATGAATTCACTCTAAAATCTATTCTAGAGTCATTGAAGGGCCAAACTGGTATTCTGGATAAAGGCAAGCTCAGAAATGGGGCATATCAAACCTTGACCTTGGGGATTTATTTTTAGGAGATGGGGAGCCTAGGTTTTTAAAGCCAAGTAGATAATACAAAAAAGAAAAGTGGGGGCTGGAGAGATGGCTCAGTGGTTAAGAGCACTAACTACTCTTCCAAAGGACCCAGGTTCAAATCCCAGTACGTACATGGCAGTCACAACTGTCTATAACTCCCAAGATCAGACACCCTCACATAGATATATATACATGTAGGCAAAACATTAATGCATATTTAAAAAAAAAAAAAAAAGGAAAAGTGCTGAGTATTGGTGTGACTTTAATCCCAGCACTTGGGATTTCTACTGTTTGCCCTATGCTTTCTGTCTAACACTGCTCTTCTAAGGCTTGAGCATGAAGAACAGGACATGTTTGGGATCTTTGAGAGGCTAGTTCAGTATAACTGGGCATTATCAGAAATGTGGCATCTTCTCTTTGAAAGACAATTTCCACCAAAGGTGAGGGTAAAGATTCCAGGGAGAATGCTGTATGATTGATAGAAATTACTGTGCTCAGATAGCCAGGACTCCACTGGAGTGAGACTTGTGTAAACAGCCTTCTGGATAAAGGCTTCTCATCTTGTCTCTGGTAGCTTTCCTGCTAATGAGTACCTCTTCTATGAAGCTTTCCAAATGTCCAAGCCCTCAGCTCCTATTCCTTTTGTGTTTGTGGTGTACATGGGTGTGTCTACATGTATACATGGAGGCTTGAGGTTGAAGCTGAGACTCTTCCTCAGTCACTCTTGCACCTTATTTGCTGAGGTTAGGTCTTCCATAAGACCTAGAGCTTCCTGTGTAGCTGGTGTCCCTAGACCGCTTGCCTGCTTGCTTGCTTGGGTGGCCTATGTCTGCCTTCTGAGGCTGGGATTATAGTCAGGCTGCCATACCCATTGCATTTCCTGTGGACTCTAAGGATCCAACTTCCAAGCCCCTTGATCACATGGCAAGTACTTGAACTGCTGAGTGATCTCCCCATCCCCCCCCCCCTTTTAACCCTCTTTTCACAAGTGACTCTTAGACCGGGCAGTATTGTGGTCCCTGATGTGTGCCATTCGGTGCGTATTAACACTATCAGCTTCTCATCTGATAGTCTGGCATCCCTGACAGTTACTTCACCTGACAGTTACTTCACCAAGACACTATACCATACCAGACTAGATAACTGAGTTCCCCTCAGGATCCTGAAACAGATAAACCAAGTTAAGGACTATAAGGGTAGTCCTGCTGCTGGAGGCGATGAGAGAGAAGACAAATGGGAGTAACCTTTTTCTAATTCAGCCTCTTGCAGAAGCTAAGCAATATGGATCCGGCCATGTTGGAGAACCTCCTGAGTTTGGATCGTTTGCTGGCCTCCCAGGGGAGCCAAGGAACACCTCTACTGAATACCCCAAAGCGAGAGCGAATGGTACTCATTAAGACAGTAGAGGAAAAGAACTTGGAGATTGAGGTAAATGTTGGGGAAAGTGGCCAAAAATTCCCATCAGCTTTGAGAAGCATTCCTAGTATCTTCAGACAGGGAGGGGCACTTAGAAGCTGATCTAGAATCCAATTTTCATCTAATTCTGGAAGTTACTTCTGCTTGAATATTTTTTTAATTTATTTACCTTTATTATGTACATTGTATTTTAACTGCATGTATGTATGTATGTATGTATGTATGTATGTATGTATGTATGTATGTATGT
>NW_026596088.1:1113405-1117061 GCF_907164565.1 Psammomys obesus
TGTATGTATGTATGTATGTATGTATGTATGTATGTATGTATGTATGTGTGAGTGTCAGATCTTGGAGTTAGACAGTTGTGAGCTGCCATGAGGGTGCTGAGATTTGAACCTGGGTCCTCTGGAGAGTATTCAGTGCCCTTACTTGTTGAGCCATTTCTCCAGCCCCTGCTTGAATATTTTTTAAAAGATGTATTTATTTTTATGTATATGGGCTTTATGCTGGCATGTGTAACTACCCCATGTCCTCAGAGAGCAGACTAGGGTGTTGGACATCTTGGGTCTGGAGTTAAGAGGTAGTTGTGAGCTGCCGTGGTGGTGTGGAAATCAAACCTGGGTTCTCTGGAAAAGCAGCAGTGCTCTCAACTACTGAGCCATCTTTCTAGGTCCTGCTTAATATGACTGAAGCCTAAGAAACAATAGAGACAAGAAGGGAAAGGCATTCAGATTAAAAATACATTACCTGAGGGAGGGAGCTACGGCTGGGATGCCATGTGAATAAACTGTAATTAATGTAAGAAAAATTAAAAAGCTCTTAAAAAGCTCAGTAGTTAAGAGCACATATTGTTCATACAGAGGACACTAATTCAGTTTCCAGCACCACCTCAGGCAGCTTATAACTGCCTGGAACTTCTGGGAGCCGACACCTCTGAAGTCTTTGGGCACATACAAAGACATGCAGCATACATGTAAGGAAATAGTAAAAATATTATGCAGGGCTACAGACATGACTCAGCAGTCAGGAATACTGGCTCAATTCCTAGCAACTATATGGCGGCTCACTACTGCCTGTAACTCCAGTTCCAGAGGATCCAACCATGTCTTCTGACCTATAAAGCATCAGGCACACACATGGTACACAGATGTATGCGCAGGGAAAACACCCACACAAATAAATAAAAATGTATAACCTGCCTAGAGGCAGGTGGTTCTCTCTGTGAGTGAAGATCTCTCTGTGAGTTTGAGGCCAGCCTGCTCTACAGAGGGAGTTCCAGGACAGCCAGTTTCACAGCTTGTCTTGAAAAACAAAACAAACAAACAAAAAAAAAAAAAAAAAAAAGGAAAAAGAAAAGGGGGGAGAGGGGAAGAAAAAAACATTGCAGACCAGTCTCCTACTGGTCGTGCCTCTGTCCTTTTGGACCTTTTCCACCACTCACTTTCCTAATCCACTGGTTTGGGGCTAGAGCTGAGTCTCATCTCTCCATGATTCCTTCCACCAGAGGCTTAAGATGAAGCAAAAAGAACTGGAGGCCAAAGTGCTGGCCCAGGAGGCACTGGATTCAAAGGGGAAAGAGAATGCTCTGATGGTTCGCCAGCCTCTTCCCAGGGCCAGCACGAAACCCTTGAAAAAGGCTGTGGTGATGCCCCTACAACTCAGTAAGTTTAGTTTCAGGGTCCTAGAAGAACCAGCTGAAAAGCAGATGTGAACTATACGCATCCTGTGGCACTCATCCTCTCACTGGATGCGAAGGAGCCCTGGATTCTTGTCCTAGGCGGTCAAGACAGTGGGGTAGTGGGTGGATTTGGAGGTGCACACGAGGGCGAGGCACAGTCGTGTGGAAACAGACAAAAGCTCAAGGGTGGAGGGAAACTGAGGAAATTGGACAAGGGAGAAGCAGATGGTTACCAGAAAGAGAGGGAAGGAAGGAGGTCACTTGTGCCCCTGACCAGTTCTTAATTCTTGCTTTCAGTTCAGAAGCAGGCAGCATCTTCAAGCACGGATATCCACATTCTGAAGAGAGGCCACAAAAGGAAGGTGAGCCCCATGCTGCCCCACCCCCAGTTTTCTAGCTGGAAACCTTTTGCATATGGTGGTCCCTTAACATTTTGCATGGAATGTGGGTGTATCCAGTTTCCTTCTTGATCCCCCAGCGCTTGGATTGGCTGCTGGCTGGATCTAGTGTGTAGCCTGGCTCCTGCCCTTTGTGAACTGTAGAGCCCATTTAGGGAAAGTGACATAAAGTTCTAATCACACAAAATGAGCATGAGTAGCCAAGTTGCCCTCCCCCCTTTTGTTACTGTTTTTCTTTCCTCTTGTACTCGAGATTGAACCCCAGTCCTCAAGCATGGTAGACAGGTGCTCCACCACTGAGCTATACTCATACTAGTCAGACTTGATGTGTACATTCATTCATTCGTTGCATCTTCGCAGTAACTGAGAAAGCCCAACAAAATTAGTGGCCAGAGGGAAGAGGCTGGAGAAGGTGGGTTAGGCGCCTGGTCTTGGCACAATCATCCACTGGCCTTTGCTGCTGTTTCTGTTACATCATAGCTGGAGCCATCAAATGCGTCAGAGGCTGTGGAAAAGGCTGAGGACTGCTGGGAGCTACAGATCAGCCCAGAGTTACTGGCACATGGCCGAAAAAAATTACTGGATTTGCTAAATGAAGGTTCGCTTCAGGATCTGCGCAGCCTGCATCACATTGGCCAGAAGAAGGCCCAACTCATCGTGGGCTGGAGGAAGCTTCATGGCCCCTATCGTGAGGTAACAGCCTAGGAGGACAGGTGGGAGTGGGGTGTCCCAGGTCTTGGCCCACCTCCTTCCTATTGCCCCTGCCCCGCCAGGTGGAGGACTTGGAACTGGTGGAAGGCATCTCTGGGAAGCAGGTGGAGTCCTTATTGAAGGTAAGACCACCGCCGCCCTTTCCCTGCATGCGGCCCCCTACCCGGGGCCCCCCTTAGGCTACCAAGTTAACGCACTTTCCTCTTCCTTACAGGCGAACCTCTTGAGCTTGGCTGCAGCCCAGCACTGATCCCTCCTGACCACCACCTCTTAAAACACTGCCTTTTTCTTTCAAACCCTTGTATAATGACGTGTTGTTTAAATATAGTTTTTATTCCATGTTTGAGCCTGTTTTCTGGGAATGTGGGGCTAAGAGCGGGAGCCACAGCTACCCCGGGGATCAAGATCAAGCGCTTCGGGACACTTATCAGGGCGCCATCTTGGGGAAACCCCTAAACTAGTCCAAGATTGTAAATAAACCACTGGAATGGGGAGGGAACGGTGGCCTGGAAGAATCAAAAAGCTGAAGCGAGCGCTCAGCCCTGCGACCGTTAGGCGGGCACGCGCTTCCAGCTTCGGCCCGCCCCGATGCAAGTCCCTGGGCGCGCTCCCTGGTCTCCCGCTCCGCGACGACGTCCGCGTTGTGTGCGCGTGCGCGCGAAATAACGGCCGCTGGCGGAGGGAAGTGGGGGGTGGAATCGTTCAAGTTGGGGAAGAGAAGCCGCCTAGTCTCCCGCGCGCCCACCACCTGCGCCAGCGCCAGCCAATCAGCGACCGGCTCGGGGGTCTTGCGCTCGGGGCGACTCGGGCGGCTGGGTGGCTCCCCCGTCCCTCCTCCCCCCAGAGTCCCTCCGACGCCTCCCCCTCCCGCTGGCCCGGCGCGCACTCGCGCTCGCGCCCGCCCCAGCCTCCTGTGTGTCCTCGCGCCCCCCGCCCGCCCTCCGGCGCGCAGTGTGCTCCGCTCCCCCACCCTCCTCCCCCCTCCCTCCCCGCGCGCCTCCTCCCCGGGCCCCCCCTCCCCCACCGCCGCCTCCTCCCGCCCCGGGGTGAGCGCGAGCCGCCTCCCTCCTCCCTCCGCCATGGATCCCAGCAACTGGAGCAGCTTCATCTTCCAGGTAACAACCCCCCCCCCCCCCCCCCCCCCCCCCCCCCCCCC
>NW_026596088.1:1117461-1143545 GCF_907164565.1 Psammomys obesus
GGGGGGGGGGGGGGGTGCGCGGGCGGCGGGGCGGCCCTCGGGCCATGCGTTCGGCTCGGCCCAACCCGGCCGGCCGGGGGCGGCGCCCCGAGCCCGGGCCCCGCGCGGCCCGTGCCCCCGGCTCCCGCTGAGCTCCGGGGGCCCCACTGTGGCCGAGGCCATGTTCCCCGTGTTCCCTTGCACGCTGCTGGCCCCCCCCTTCCCCGTGCTGGGCCTGGACTCCCGGGGGGTGGGCGGCCTCATGAACTCCTTCCCGCCACCTCAGGGTCACGCCCAGAACCCCCTGCAGGTCGGGGCTGAGCTCCAGTCCCGCTTCTTTGCCTCCCAGGGCTGCGCCCAGAGTCCGTTCCAGGTGAGTAGGGGCCGGGCCGGGCCGGGCGGGCGCCGAGCGCCGAGCGCGGCCCACACGGCGCCTTGTCTCCGCAGGCCGCGCCGGCGCCCCCGCCCACGCCCCAGGCCCCGGCGGCCGAGCCCCTCCAAGTGGACTTGCTCCCGGTCCTCGCCGCCGCGCAGGAATCCGCCGCGGCGGCTGCGGCCGCGGCCGCGGCGGCCGCCGCCGTGGTGACTGCGCCCCCGGCCCCCGCCGCCGCCTCCACTGTGGACACAGCGGCCCTGAAGCAGCCTCCGGCGCCTCCTCCGCCACCCCCTGCCGTCTCCGCGCCGGCCGCCGAGGCCGCGCCCCCCGCCGCGGCCGCCACCATCGCCGCGGCCGCGGCCACCGCTGTCGTCGCCCCGACCTCGACGGTCGCCGTGGCCCCGGTTGCATCCGTCTTGGAGAAGAAAACAAAGAGCAAGGGGCCCTACATTTGCGCCCTGTGCGCCAAGGAGTTCAAGAACGGCTACAACCTCCGGAGGCACGAAGCCATCCACACAGGAGCCAAGGCTGGCCGGGTCCCTTCGGGTGCTATGAAGATGCCCACCATGGTGCCCCTCAGCCTCTTGAGCGTGCCCCAGCTGAGCGGGGCCAGCGGGGGAGGGGGAGAAGCCGGGGCTGGCGGCGGCTCGGCCGCCGTGGCGCCCGGTGGCGTGGTGACCACGACTGCCTCTGGAAAGCGCATCCGGAAGAATCACGCCTGCGAGATGTGCGGCAAGGCCTTCCGCGACGTCTACCACCTGAACCGGCACAAGCTGTCGCACTCGGACGAGAAGCCCTACCAGTGCCCTGTGTGCCAGCAGCGCTTCAAGCGCAAGGACCGCATGAGCTACCACGTGCGCTCGCATGACGGCGCTGTGCACAAGCCCTACAACTGCTCCCACTGTGGCAAGAGCTTCTCCCGGTGTGCAGGGGCCTCGGCTGCCCGCCAGGCGGTGGGGGGGTGGGGAGGGAGGGCCGCCAGGTGGCCGGTCTTTGGCTGGTGGGGAGGTGGCTCCCAGTTCCTGGGGACAGGAACCACTCCCAGGGAGGAGGGAAGGGAGCCTCGTGGTTCCTGGGAGCAGGGGGTGGTACTTGGAGAGGAGGTGGGTCTTTGGGCTGAAGGAAAGCTGCCTCTGGGCAGAGGTGGAGCCTTGGTTTGAGGGAGTTCCTGCCTAAGGACTGAAGCTGTGGGGGAAATTCGGGCACTTTTGGAAGGGCGTTTTGGAGGAGCCTAGGTAGCTTTTGAGGCACAGCTCACCTCGGAGTTTTAGCCCTAATACCCCCTCCCCACCTCAACATGTCCCTAGGCCGGATCACCTCAACAGTCACGTCAGACAAGTGCACTCAACAGAGCGGCCCTTCAAATGTGAGGTAGGAAGCCCGCTGCCTCCTGTCCTGGATTTCATGATTTTGATCCTCATGGTAGCTGTCCGAGTTCAGCCTCTCAGACCCCCTTTTTCTCTCTTTTTGCCTTTTCACTCCATTTTCGCATTTCTCCTTCAAGGCCTGGTCATCTCACGCCCATTTCCTACAGATCAAAGACCCCCCCAAGGCTCTGATCCCTTTATCTTGACCCCTTCTCTCTACTCCCCGGAGCTTTAACTCTCCTGTGACCCCCCCACGCCCTCCCCCCCAGAAATGTGAGGCAGCTTTTGCTACGAAGGATCGACTCCGAGCGCACACAGTCCGACACGAGGAGAAGGTGCCATGTCATGTGTGTGGCAAGATGCTGAGCTCGGCTTATATTTCGGACCACATGAAGGTGCACAGCCAGGGCCCTCACCATGTCTGTGAGCTCTGCAACAAAGGTACATGCTAAGGGGTGCCGGGAGGGCAGGGGGAAGGGGGAGGTGGGGGGCACGAGGCTGTTTGGTTTTTTCCACGGATGTGGGTTAAGGGTGCTGTAGCCAAGAGCTCGTGGCGTGTAGGGAGCCCCTTTAAGAAGCAAGCACAACAGTATTGGAAGCAACTGAACGTCACTAAATTGTATGCCGTGACTCAGGAGACAGTCTACCAGAGGCTCAACCTCCTGGGTGTGCTTGGGGAGACTCAAGTGGGACATGATTGCTTTGAGAAAGGAGTGCTCAAGAAAGCCAGTCCCCAGGCTTTCAACTGTACAGCCACAAGTTCTTGTCTTCAGCTCTTGGGCAGGTGGAGCATATCAGCACGGTGTGACAAGCACACACCCTGCCCAGTAACAGAGAAAGCTGTTTTCAGTGTGGGGTGTTCACTGAAGGAACTGAGACCGGGGCTCTGGAGGGGGGACACAGCCGTCTCTACTGAGAGTCAACTCTTAAAAAGCTAGGCAACAGTGTCCTGTCATGGGGGCATGTGCCAGTTACGGGGGAAGGTCTCTAGATATTTTAAGGATTAAGAAATGGGCACCACTCAAACCAGCCCCAAGTTCAGGGAAGGGCTATGTCCCAGTGGAGTAGTTGGCCCCAGCCTACCAAGGATGTGGTGGGAGGAGGACAGTGCCACGTGAGGAGGGTGTCCCCAGCCTAGGAGAACAGCCCTGTCTCTGGGGTCTCCACCAGGCTGACCCCAACCCCCATCCCAACCCCCCCCCCCCCCCATAGGCTTCACCACAGCAGCATACCTGCGCATCCACGCGGTGAAGGACCATGGGCTCCAGGCCCCGCGGGCTGACCGCATCCTGTGCAAGCTGTGCAGCGTGCACTGCAAGACCCCTGCCCAGCTGGCCGGCCACATGCAGACCCATCTGGGGGGGGGCCGCCCCTCCTATCCCGGGAGATGCCCCCCAGCCACAGCCTACCTGCTGAGGGGGACCCCTGCACCCACCAGGCAAGGCGTGGGACATGGCTGGGGGGGCAGGATGGGATGTGTGGGACAAGGGAGCTCAAAGGGCCCAGTAGGGGATCTCAGGAAGGCCAGGGATGCCAATCTGTCACTCAGATTAGGGAGACTTGGGGTCCAGAGAGGGCAGTACAGACATGCTCCATCTGGGTAGACAGGCCAAGCCTCTGGGGACCAGATAGGAAGTGAGTAACGGCTGTGTCCCAGGGGAAGTCGGCAAATAGTTGGAAAGTTTGGGGTATGAAGAGTGTTTCTTGCCATTCAGGTTGTGCTGTGATCCTTGGTGTTTCTCACTGTAGGTACTGGTGAAGTTTGTCCAATGGCGGCGGCGGCGGCGGCAGCAGCAGCAGCAGCAGCGGCGGCGGCAGTGGTGGCAGCCCCCCCCACAGCTGTGGGCTCCCTTTCTGGGGCAGAGGGGGTACCAGTGAGCTCCCAGCCACTTCCCTCCCAGCCCTGGTGAGCTCCAAGTTGATGGGGGAGAGGGGAGCATGGAGGAAAGCTCTTCTCGGTACAGTCTCCTCCTTCCCACCAACTCCTCACTACTCACTACTCCATCAACCAAGGAACCTCCAGACAGAGGAGGAAGAAGGAATCCACTAGGTTTTAACAATGGTTCTCCTGCTCCTTTCTTGTCCCTATCAGAGCTGACCCTACAGACACCTGTCCCCTGAGTTGTGTTGAAGTCCCCTGGACAGTGAGCAGGGGTGGCGGAGGACAGCAGCAGCCACTGCCCTCAACCTTTAACCCCTTGCCTTTCCTTCCAGGGATCCGTAAGCCTTTCCCGAGAAGGTCCTGTGCTCTCCTCCAGTCCCCCTCCCCTACTGTCTGCTGCTCCTTCCTGGGGAGTTGGTGCTTTCTTTTTGTTGTTGTTGTTTTTTTCCCAGGGGGAGGGAGGAGAGAGAGGAGGGGAGTTCGGATTCTGTCCCAGAGGAGGGATAGGCGGACTTGAGGGACAGGATCGGGAAGGCAGAAAGGGACACTCAGTAAGGAAGGGTGGTCACAGCCTGCACATCCTGCTGGCGTGTCTGTCCAGGGAAAGCCAAGGGGAGCATCCGAAGGAGCCACTAGGGCCAGAAGCAGAACGACAGAGACGGAATCTTAGGGTCCAGGGTAAAGGAGGGGAGCCAGGGACAAGAGGTGCTTCCTGGGGGTGGGGAAATGCAGCCACAGTGTCTCCCTTCCCTCTTCACCCCAGCTCCAGCCCTGGTCTTTTCCTCTTTCCCACAACAGAAGCTGTGGGCCCTGGCCATGTCATCGTGTTCCTGTGTCCCTTGCATGTTCCCCTCCCCTCCCCTCCCTCCTTTTGCGCAGACCCCATTACAATAAATTTTAAATAAAAATTTGTCTCTGGTTTCCTAAGTTATCTTCACTGAGCCCCCTGTCGTGTGTGCGCACGCCTGTGCAGGAGCTCGCGCCTCCCACGGGAGGGGTTCTTCGTTGGCCTTGATCTCAGTCCCAACCTTTCTTGCCCTGCAAAGTACTGGCTCCTCTGTCCTGAGATACAGCCTCTAGCTGCAACACAACACAAATTCGGATGGACCCAATAATCCAGAGGCTGATGAGAGCAAACTCGGGTCTCTAGGGAATACCCAGTCTGGACAGGCCCAGAATACCCACTGGAGGGTTGGGGGTCTCCAGACTAGTCATTGATGTTATCCTGCCCGGAGCAGGCTGCACAACCTCCAGATGCCTGCACGTGTGGATCCCAGAGTCCATGGCTGATGCAGAAACGTGGAGGGAACTGCATTTGGTTCCCACCGCAGCGATGACAGACTGCTCGCCCCAGCTCTTCCTAGTTGGCCAAAATTTCCTCCTCAGGGCTTTCTTTGCTCGGACCTTTACAGAGATCCCTCCCTCAGGCTTTCATCACGCATTGCTGCTGCTCTCCTGGGGCAGGGCGGCTTCAGCTCTGCAGGCTCTCTTGAAACCCTACGCGGTTCTCCTGCAGCCGCCCCAAACTCAGACCTGTCTCCTCCTCTGCTGCTCAGGACGTCTCCACCCAGTCCTCAGTGGCCCGTCTCTTCGCAAACCCAGGTCTCTGCCAGGATCCCCCGGTGACCGTTGGTGGGAGGGGCCGAGGACTTGGGAAGGGGGTGCCCCACCAGGAGGTGCGCGTGAGAAAGGGCAGGGAGGGGGCACGAGTGGTCCCCGGGCCGGTTACCCAGGTAACACGGGGCTTGGCACGAGGTTCCCTTGGGCTGTCCGGGAGGGGCAGGAGGCGTGCTAGGGGCGGGGGCGGCGCGGCAGCAGTGGAGCTTAGGGGAGGGGACCAGAGAAGGGCCGAGCAAACCCGGAGGAGAGAGGAGGGGAGACCCGCCACCTCCCTTCCTCGCTCGCAGACTTATTCCCTCCCGGGCTGCGGCTGCGGCGGCAGCAGTGGCGGCGGCGGGACGCAGGAGCAGTCCCGAGGCTGGCGGCGGATGACACTGGGACGAACTGAGGCCGCTGGTAGGAGTGGACGGCAGACAGCTGGGTGGCATGGGAATGCAGGTGTCAGGAGAACTGGAGGGTGGTTCTGGGTGCGCCGTGCCATCGGGAGACGATCCCCTCCCCCTCCGCCTCTGCTGAAAGCGACAAGGGAACCCCTGAAAAGGGGCTGAGAAGGGATGCCAGCGATGCTAGGTCTCTCCAGGAAGGGGCGGGGAGGAGGTGGAGGGGCGTCTGAGCCCAAATGCGCAGCAGGAAAACCCCGCACTGCTCAGGTGGTGCCCAGAGAGGAGGGAAGGGTAGGAAAGAAGCGGAATGTGAGGGTTCTCTGTCAGTCTGCCTGTTGGAATGTCTAGTGTATGCACAATTTCGATGTGCTGGGTACCTTCGAGGGGGGGGGATCTGAGAGTATGGGTCTTGTGGGGTGTGTTGGATGGATCCAGAAACAGACCCAGAATGCTTCTGTTTAGACAAGGGTTTATCTTCCCCTGGCTCTCCAAACAGACTTTAAGTGGAACACTTCTCCACCAAGGGTGTACCACCCCAAAGCAAAGGAAACCCCAACTTTCCCTCCTCTCCCTAGGGGACGGTACAGGCTAGCCTTGAAACAGGAGCCTAGCCCTCTCAGTCCTGTGGTGAGGAGAGAATGGCTCTCCTCAGCCATTCTCTCCTCCTCACCAACCCTGTCTCCTCCTCTTCCAGGATTTGCCACTGTCGCTGCTGTTCCCTCTTCCCCACGGGCCCGCTCCCATCTCCCTTCTCTAAGATGGCAGCCAGCAGCCCTGAGGTCTCTGAGATGAAGGGGGTGGAAGACAGTTCCAACATCCAGGGAGAAGGACCTGGTCATTCAGAAGCTGGACCAGGTCCTGTTCAGGTTGTAGCGGAGAACCCCGACCAGCCAGAGGCCCTTCAGCCAGACCCAGGCACCACTGCAGCACCTGTGGACTCAGGGCCTAAGGCTGAGCAGGCTCCAGAAACCACAGAGACCCCAGAAACAGTCCAGGCCACAGACCCCAGCTTAAAGCCAGGAGAATCCAAGGCCAGCCTCAGCCCCAGCCCCAGCCCCAGCCCCAGCCCCAAAGAGGCATGCCAAGAACCAGCACCCAAACTAAATGTGAGCAAAGGAGCTGCAGCAGCAGCAGCAGCAGCGCAGGGATCTGAGCAGCAGTCGCCAGCCCCTCCTGAGCCAACCTCAGAGCCTGCTTTCCAACAAAATAGCCACTCAGACCCTCAGCCAACTTCCCAGCCTGCTCCTAAACTATCCCCTCAGACAGAGCCCCCCACCCAAGAGGACCCTCCCACTGAGGCCCTGACAGAAAGTATAGAGGAAAAGCAAGAAAATGGAGCAGTGGTTCCCCTCCAGGCTGGTGATGGGGAAGAGGGTCCAGCTCCCCAGCCTCACTCTCCACCCTCAACTAAAACACCCCCAGCCAATGGGGCTCCCCCCCGGGTGCTGCAGAAGCTGGTTGAGGAGGACAGAATAGGAAAGGCGCACAGTGGACATCCAGGATCTCCCCGAGGTAGCCTCAGCCGCCATCCCAGCTCCCAGCTGGCAGGGCCTGGGGTTGAAGGGGGTGATGGCACCCAGAAACCTCGGGACTACATCATCCTTGCCATCCTGTCCTGCTTCTGCCCCATGTGGCCTGTCAACATTGTGGCCTTCGCTTATGCTGTTATGGTGAGCCCCAAGGGACCCCGGCCCTGGGACACACTGTGGCTCCCAGCTTCCCGCCAGTGTCAGAATAGAGCCCTGAGAATGATACCTTCCCTCACCTCTCTGCATGGATCCTACTTTTCCAGTTTCTGGGCCTCTACTTCCTTCTCCCTGGGACCTAACCCTCCAAGCCCTACCTACCCCTTCAGGTGGGAGGGAAATAGAAAGATGGTTCATATAACCTTGCTGACCTGTGTCCTCTTCCTCCTGCATCCCCAATCCTCCTTCCTTTCTTAACCCTACGTGGGGGGCTGACCTCCCCCCTCTGGACTCTCACCCTGCTGGGCTGGCCCCTGCTGACCTGGGCCATGATACCTCTAAACCCCTCACCCTCACCCCAGTCTCGGAACAGCCTGCAACAGGGGGACGTGGATGGGGCTCAACGTCTGGGCCGAGTAGCCAAGCTCTTAAGCATCGTGGCGCTGGTGGGTGGGGTCCTCATCATCATCGCCTCCTGTGTCATCAACTTAGGCGGTGAGTGGGGGTCAGGGACAGGAAGGGGAGGAGCGGAAGGGTTGACAAGGACAGCTTGACTAACCCCTGACCCTGCTTTCTCCTGTCTGTCCTCCCTATTCCTTTGTCTCTTGCTGTCTCCTTCCCTGTCTGTCTTTGCCTCTCCTTCCCACAGTGTATAAGTGAGGGGCTCTGCCCTGCATTCCAAGACTTTTCTTCCTGTTGGGAGCTGTCTTGGGTCCATCCCTGTCCTGGGGGAAGCCCAGTTCATGGCCCTGGCCCCCACCCCAAGGGACCAAGGGAGCCTGAGCAGCCTTGTTTACAGCTTCTTTCCTGCTCCTGCATCCTGCCAGGCTCCTCTGCCAGCCGTTGGCTTCCTTTCTCCCTGCACTTTTGCCTGCGGATCTCCCCTCCTGCCTCTTGACCTCCCTAACCCTGCACTCTGAAAACCTCTCTGCACTTCTGGAAGCCTTCTGAACATCTAAATTGTACTCTGCATCTACCCCAGCCTCCCTGCACTTCTTCCTGCCTCTGAAATCCTCTGAACCTTAACAAACTCTGACCTCTCAACTTTGTCTTGGCACCTAACTCATTCCTTTCTTCCCTTCCTTAACACCTCCCCACCCCCTCCTTGCCAAGTGTCCCGACACGACCCCTTCTGCCTTTTCATCTTCTCCTCAGCATCTTCACCCTCCTACCAACACTTAACTCTGTAAAAACTGCAGTACTTGGGTCAGGCCGAGAGAGGAAGGATGGTGTGGGAAGAGGATTGCCTAGCTGGGGCCTCTGACTGTTCTCTGCTGGGGACTATCTGGACCCAGCCTGCACTCCCACCCCAACCCCTAAGGTGCCTATTGGGTCGAAAAGCTGGCAAACCAGGCCTCACCTGGGGACTCGTGCAAGAGTGGGAACCCTCATTCTTGACATCCCGGGGGAGGAAGGAGTGCCTCAGTGGCTGAAGGCTCAGCCTGAGTTGACCTGCCCTTTCGGGCTTTTTAACCTCAGAGTTCTCGTTTGAAGGTCTGAGGGGTTCGGGCCATTCACGTGCTTTGTAAACAGTAGAATTAAAAAATAATAATAAATAAAAGGACCAAAGTTCCCAGCTGCAGGGAGCGAGGGAGGGGCAGGGAGCTCTAATTATTCTCTAAGAGGATGACGGAGGTTTGTTGCACGAGACAGCTCTCTTGAGGCAGGGAGCCAGCTGCGATTGATTTCGGAGTTGGCGGGGGTTTTTTGTTTTACTTCTTAAAAACCTTGGGGGAAAACTGAAATTCCTTTTAAAAAATTTAAATTGACTCTCCCATTTTGTATGCTGAATGCTGCATGAGTCTTAAACACCAATAAACAGTGAATGCATGAGACTCGCCTCAATTGGTCCCTGTGTTCGTTTGCAGTCAAGGTACTGCTTTCTGGCAGGCCCTAGTGAACGAAATACGCATGCGCTGCCGCAGTGGCCATCTTTAGTGTGGGCCGAAGCGAGTGATGTCTAAAGGGCCTAACCGCGCATGCGCAAGCCTTCTCTTTCCTCTCCCAAGTAGCTTTGACTACCGTGGAGTCTCCGCGCGCCATTTCTCTGCGCCTGCGTACTGCGATCCTGCCCAGCCTAGGCGGCGGGTTTTAGCTCCAGGTTTGTACGGCTGCTGAGCAGACGCGAGCTAGGTTTGCGAGGTCCGAGGAAATGGCTCCTGGCCAGGTGTTGAAGAGGGCGATGTGAAAGCGAGAAAGCAGGCCCTTCCCCTCCCAGCTCCGAGCGTGGTTTCCGCGGGTCCCGGGGAACGGCAGAATTCCCGATCCGTGGGGTGGGGTCTGTCCGCGCAGGGATCGGAGCGCCCCCTCCTGGGGACGGTGCTCCGGCCGCGGTCAGCTGTTGACTAGTTGGAGATTTCCTAAACCCCGGTGGATCTCAAGCCTTGTGGGGGAGGCACCCTGGTTTGGTACTCTCGAGTCTCCGGTATTTGCTGGGCTCCTTCTTGAGTGCTCTATGTCCCTTGCCCTGGGCCATGGAACCATTGCAGGGAGCACAGCCGCGCCTCTCTCTGAAGAAGGGGAAGTGACTTCCGGCCTCCAGGCTCTGGCGGTGGAGGACACCGGAGGTCCCTCCGTCTCGGCTAGTAAGGCCGAGGGAGAGGGGGAAGGCAATCAGGAGGAGGCTGGGCGTGAGGGATCCAGGGCTGAGGAGGCACTAGAGGCTCCCAGCGCTGCGGGCGACGAGAGTGCCGAGGGGGAATCGGAAGACTGGTGCGTAGCCTGCAGCGACGAGGAGGTGGAGCTGCCGGCCAATGGGCAGCCCTGGATGCCTCCCCCCTCCGAGATCCAGCGTCTCTATGAACTGCTGGCTGCCCAAGGGACTCTGGAGCTTCAAGCGGAGATCCTACCCCGCCGGCCGCCCACTCCTGAGGCCCAGAGTGAAGAGGAGAGGTCAGATGAGGAGCCCGAGGCCAAAGAGGAGGAGGAGGAAAAGTGAGGCCATAGCTTTACACGTTGTCCCTGAGCACAGAAACTGGAGGGAGGGAAGAGCAGGAAACGCCGAGCCAGCCCGCCAGGTCCCACCAGTAGGTGTTTGGAAGGGCCTCTCTCACCCTTCACTCTCTGCCCATCCTGTTTCAGGCCGCACATGCCCACAGAATTTGACTTTGATGATGAGCCAATGACACCGAAGGACTCACTGATTGACAGAAGACGTACACCAGGTACCAGTAAGAGGAGGAAAGAACTGAGGGGAAGTGAAGGGACCTCTTCTCTTGGTCACCCCAGGAGTGGGCTCTTCTAAGAGACGTGGGCCGGGTACCACAGGGCTGTAAAACTGTGTGCAGGAAGGAGCATGCACACAGTGGCAGAGTGTTTCCGGCGTACTTCCCTGTAAGAGACCCTCAGGCCTTCCTCTCAAGTCTCCCAGTCCTTTCGTCCAAAGTCCTCCTGGTCATTATTCTCCAGAATGCATCTCTGTACTACTGCGCACATCACCCGATATGACCCGATATCCCAGCCCACATCCCTGCCTAGAACTTACCCTCAGAACCATTCTTGAGTTTTTTCCCCCAGCTGGTCAAGCTGACGGTACAAATCTACCTTTAAGATCATCTCCCGCTCTCTCTCTCTCTTGCGTGACAGTTTCCACAGTTCTAACTAGTCTCCCCACTTCTGGTTTCAGCAGCCAGAGTCCTTTTGAGGGAAGTCCTGTCATTTCTCTGCTTGTAGTCCTCCAGAGGATTCCATTCCAGAGAGAAAGAGCATGCCTAGGGAGAATCTGAGTTTTCTGGCCTCCACCCCAGTACTCTGTCCTCTGAATGAGTCTGCCCCAGGACCTTTGCACTTGTTCTCCCCTCTAGCCAGTATGGTTATCTTCGCCTACTATCCATCCTCCTGCGTGGCCCAGCCCTACATTAGCTCCTCTGTGCAGAGACCTAAAATGAGTGTGTTAAACAAGATTTCTGAGGGTGGGGGGGCTCAGAGTGTGTGTGGGGGTGCTCACTGCCTCAATCCAGACACATTTTCTGCCTTCCTAGGAAGCTCAGCCCGGAGCCAGAAACGGGAGGCACGCCTGGATAAGGTCCTCTCAGACATGAAGAGACATAAGAAACTAGAAGAGCAGATCCTTCGGACTGGGAGAGACCTCTTCAGCCTAGACTCCGAGGGCCCCAGCCCCGGCAGCCCTCCGCTCCGATCCTCAGGAAACAGTCTCTTTCCCAGGCAGCGGAAGTACTGACCGCTGGTGCTGCTCCGGCCCACAGGTGCAGACTGTTCGTGCTGGGCATGGCTGGCCTTCCCCAGCCCAGGCTCTGGGAAACTTGTACCAGAGAAAAAAGCCTCAAGCTCCCAGTGCAGTGCCTTGCGGGAGAGCGAGTGTGTGTTCTGTTGAGTGTCTGCTTGCAGCTCTGAGCTGGATTTGCTGAGTCTAATAAAGGATGCGGGATGAGCTTAGAAACTGCAGGTGAACCCAAGCGCTCGGTCTCACTTAGGCAGAGGCAGAACTGTATTCCTGCACCCTGGAATATTGAAGCCAAATGAGGCAGAGGTGCAGCCAGCCATCATCTGACATGCCCCTACCGGCTCCTCTGATTTCCTGGTCTTAATCCAGCCCCACCTGGCAACACTAAGGCAGAAACTGCTGCAAATGGACCGACACTGAGCTGCAGTGTCTTCAGCTGCAGCCTGGAGGAGAAAAAGATCCAGTTACAGGGCCCTTTAAAAACCCAAGCTCCGCCCCTGCCTGCCCAGCCCCTTTGGGGAAGTCATCCCAGTGTTGGTGAGGGAAATTCCTGACCTGTGGCCTGCAGCAGCCAGCAGCAGCCAGCTACCCTGCTAAATGTGAGTACGAGTTCTAGACTCTGGCTGGATCCCTAGACGCCAACCCAGGAGTAGGTGTCTGTTCCACAGGCTGTCCTCCTGCTTTCCTGAGACTTTTTCTGCCTTCCTGACTTCTTCCCTCCCAAAGGACAAGAAGGAGGGCGTTGGCTCGGGAGGTTTCACTTTCTGTGCGTTTTCATGGTTTGCAAGCCATGGTTTGAGGTTATCAATATCCTCATCCCCCAAAACCTCACGCCTGCCTCCCTGACATCAAGGTCTCACAGAAGAGGGAGAGGAGGGGGAACTTTAGTCAGGCCCAGCAGTAAACGCGTGCTACTCCCTACTCAGGAGGCTGAAGCAGAAGGATGCCTTGAGCCTGGGAGTCCCTCACCAACATAGGAGCGCAGTGAGACCCGGCCTTTTGGTTTCTGTTGTTTGCTCGGTTGGCTTTTGGTTTTTGTTTCGTTTTTGAGGAAGGTCTAGTATCTCCTAAGTGGTCTTGAACTCTTAGGTAGCCCAGGATGACCCTGAACATCTGATCCTCTTGCCTCCACCTCCCGAGCGAAGGCTAACATTATAGATGTCTGCCATCCCTATCAGTTTTATTCGTGGCTGGGGCTGGGTTTTATGCGTTTTAGGCACATGGATGGGGTGTAACTCAGCAACACAACATACCTGCACTTCTAAGACTGTTTTTTGGTTCCTAGCACACTTTTTTTTTTTTTTAAAGCGCTTTGAGGGTTGCCTTGCCAGATAGAGTTCTCTAACCTCAGCCCTTGGGCAGCTGAGGCAGGAGGGTCTTCAGAAGTTTGAGGCCTGCCTGAGACACGTGATCCCACCACAGCCTGGGCTACCCACCCCGTAAGCCCCCGTTGCAGATGACAAAAGCCGGTTAGGGAGAGTTGCAGCACCCCTTCAAATTCCGTCCCTGCCTCTACTTCCCTGCCTTCTCTTGAATGACTGACATATATGGCTTCGCCTCCTTGATTCCCTTCGGGACCGCTTGTGGAGGCTTTCCTGCGGCCCTGTGAAAGGCTGTGCCAACTGTGGGCGTTGGCCAGTCACTCAAGCAGGGGCCAGCAGGGTGCTCGTAAGGGTAGCTTGATTTCCAGAAGGCGCAGAGTTTAGTGAGATCGAGAGTCTTTGGGGGGAAGTAAATGGGAAGCGCAGTGGGTCAACCTGCCTGAGATGCTGGGGACTGGGAGTCTGTGACTGAGGCCCAACTGTGGTAGGAGATGGTGCCTGGGGCAGCTGTTCCTTATGTCCTCTGCCCCCTGCCTGTGAGCCCCTGGGACCTGGAAGAGAGGTTGGCCACCACAGACGAGCCAGATGGCTCTCCCGGAAGCTACTTACTGAGACCTTTGGCACACAGGGTATCTACCCTGCCCTGAGGTGGGGCAGTTGGGTAGGAGTACTACCACTCTGAGTGCCTGGGCGCTGGGTGCCCAGGCCTCCTATGGCATGTCATACTCTTGTAGCAGAGGCTGTTCACTGGCTCAGTTATGGAAAAGGCCCACCCTTGAAAAGCCACTGGTGCCATTTCCCTGATAACAGCAACCCCACCCAGATCTTCTATGACACCCCCCCTCCCCGTGAGACAACCTGGCGCCTCTGCCTAACAGGCCAGGCTGCCTTCAGTAACGGCAACCCAGGGAAAGCCTGGCCAGCCGCACAGAGCCGGATGACTGGGTTAGACCCTTACCTTTTAAGCTAAAGGCATTTAACATGTGCTGAGGTGGGTTGTTCCGAGTAGGAGTTGGTGAGGGTTATGCCTCTGATACAAGTTCCAGAATTTTTCTGGAAGCCTTGGTTCTGTGGATCCTTCGTAAGGCTTGGGTTTGAAGAGCAATAAACATTAGCCAGAAGCTAGGTGTGGGAACATGAGCCTCTGGTCCCCTCTCCTTGGGAGACAGGCTTTTACCTCCAGAGTCCCAGCCCAGCCTAGGTAACACAGTAAGACTCCTTTTAAAACCCAAAGCGGGGCTTGGAGAGATGTCTGGGTGACTCAAGTACTTACTGCTCAGAGGTCCTGGTTGGGTTCCCAGTAGCCACACTGGTTGTCTCACAGCTGTCTTAAGACCAGCTCCACGGGATCTGCTGCCTTCTACCTTCCATGGGCACCTGCACCCGTGAACACACACAGAGACAACTGAGGAAGAATTTTGTTTTGAACTCCCAGGCTTGTTGAGAGAAAACCTTGATCTAGATCAGAGGTTCTGAATCAGCTCCTGAGCCTGCTTCTAGTCCACACACCATTCACCTTTGGGGATTCCCATTCATTTGTAACATCTGGGGCACAGCCACTGGCACATGGTGAGGTCACCAAGCTGTCCCCTACCACAGAGTATCCTAGTTGGGCCACAGTTCAGATTAAGATTTTCTTTTTCTCCAGGCTCTCATTCTAGCCTTCCCTAGCCTGCCACGCCTGTGTTTTTAGTATTACGGCATGGGCCACCACTCCAGCATGGGTTGGTTAAGAGTTTTCTTTGTTGAGACAGGGTTTCTCTGTGTAGCCTTGACTGTCCTGGACTCACATTGTAGATCAGGCTGGCCTCAAACTCAGCGATCTGCCTGCCTTTACCTCCCCGAGTGCTGGGATTACAGGCTTGCGTCACCACACCAGGCTTGGTGAAGGTTTTTCCTAAGAGGGCCTGGTGAGATGGCTGCCAGTCCCCAGTGCTCCTCTCAGAGGTCAGGCCCCGGAAGCAGTATGGTGGCAGGCCCCGTCAGTGAAGAGCTCCATGAGGGACAGGCCCTGCTTGTATTGACTGCACCTTTTCTTGAACCCAAGGTGTCTGGGCTTGAAAGCAGAGCTGGGGACAAAGGGAACAACCTGAAGCTAGGCAGGGGAGGGATTGGAGAATGAGTAAAATTTCCGTGTGCACTTGGAAGTCTGTATAAAGGGGTGAATGGAGAGGCTGCAGGCTGGTGAGGACAGGTTTGTTTGTGGAATAAACCTGAGAAGCGTTCTTGTCAGAGAAGGCAGGCCAGTGAGCTCTATGGTGGTGGTTGTGGTTAATCTTAAACTAGGAAGTGCAAGAATACTGTCAGTGATGACTGACATGGGGCAGTTGAAACTGTTAGCCACTGGAGGGGGTTATTCAAAACAGGGTGCAGTCACAGGGCCGGGGTGAGGCTAGGATGGGCTTGTTCTCCTGAAAGTAGATTAGGCCATTGTCACTCAGCTTCACGTGGGTTCAGAGCTAGCCTGGGCTAGACACCCACCAGAGAAAGAAGGGTCTGTGCTCCAGATGCGGTCTGCTGTGCTGAGCTCGGCCCTCCCCACTGTAATCCTGTAGTAAGATGGTCACCTTGCAACTTTTTTCAGTCCAGAAGAGGAAGTTGTTAGGAGTGGTTCGGAGCTGAGGTTACAATGACAGAACCCTAACAAGACTGGCATTTCCTGCTGTTGAGATTGTGTTTTGTGTGGTTTGGTTTTCGGGACAGGGTTTCCCTGTGTAGCCCTGGCTGTCCTAAAATTCTATATAGACCAGGCTGGCCTTGAACTTGGAGATATGCCTGCCTCTCCCTCCCGAGCTCTGGGATTAAAGACATATGCCACCACAGCTGGCTCAGTCTCGGACTGTAGTTTTAGCTACAGTCCTTTGGGCTGCAGTTCCTACCTCCTGAGTGCTGGGGTTACAGGCGTGAACGGTCAGACCCAGCTTCCCCAGCCATCCCAATATATCTCTGTGTAACCCACGCTAGCCTGAACTAGTGGTATCACCTTCATCTCCAGAGTGGCTCTCAGTCTTTGAGTCACTGTGAGAACTTTTAAAAATATTGGTGCCCAGCCGGGCTGTGGTGGCACACACCTTTAATCCCAGCACTTGGGAGGCAGAGGCAGGAGGATGGATCTCTTAATGAGTTTGAGGCCAGTCTGGTTTACAAGATGAGCCCAGAACAGCCAGGGCTATACACAGAAACCCTGTCTCGAAAAGCAACAAACAAAAAAATATCGGTGCTCAGACCCTACCCTTTACTAAAAAGTCCAAATTTCCATAACTGAGTTTACAAAAAAAAAAAAAAAAAAAAAGCACCTTTCATTACAGACCTGAGTTCAACTCTCAGCCTCACATGCTCACATGCACCTACCCACACACAGACACAGAAATAACAACAGAATAAACCAGGCAGTGGTGGCTCATTCTCTTCATCCCAGCATTCTGGAGGCAGAGACGGGCAGATCTTTGTGAGTTTGAGGACAGCCTGGTCTACAGAGGAAGTTCCAGGACAGCCGGGAACATTGAAACCCTGTCTTGGAAAAAAAAAAAAAAATCCAGCACTTGGGAGGCGAAAGCAGGTGGACCTCTGTAGGTTCAAAGCCAGCCTGGTCTACATGGTGAGTTCTAGGATAGCCGGCGCTATCTAGAGAGACCCTGTCCCAAAACAGTAATAAAGGAATCTTTACAAACAACTAACGGCAGACCAGGAGCACAGTGTGGCCACTTTGAAACAGGCATTGACTGTTTAAACTCACTGTGCCAGCCATTGGAAGGTTATCCTGAAAAATGGCTGAAATGGGCTGATTCATGACTCGTTAATTTTGGCTGATACATCAACGCTGCCTTTGAGTTCCCAGACAAGGAACAAAGCCAAGTATTATGGACCATGTCAGTATTTCCAGCACTCAGGAAGCTGAGGCAGGAGGGTTGCTTTGAGTTCAAAGGCCATCATGGACTTCATAGTCATTATCCAGAGTTATGTAGCAACACCCTGTCTCCAAAAGAAAACAACAACAACAAAAAACAGACATGGTGCACTTCATAACCCCAGCATTTGGGAGACTGAGACAGAAAGGTTGCCATGCCCTCAGGGCCAGCCTGGGCTACAGAGTGAGACCTTGTCTTTAAAAAAGACTGGGATTCAGAGCCTGTCCTGGCTTTGTGTTGTGCACGGGAGACCAGTCTACGCACCCCTCAGTGAACAACAGGCTGAACCCAGCCTCTGCACCTGGCTGAGGACCAGCTGTGGCTCCCGGCACTTGCAGACTAGGCGTGTACCCAAGAGCTGGCAGGGAGCACAGCTCAGCTGAGAGTGCAGGGAGAGGTGCCAGGCCTGAGGCAGAACCATAGGCCCGTTACCACTGGCTTGCTTACTTGTTTTGAGACAAGGTCTCCTTTTGTAGCCCTGGTTAGCCTGCAACTCGCTATGTAGTCCAGGCTGACCTCTGTGTCACAGAGACCTTCCCAGCTCTCTCCCAAATGCCGAGATTAAAGGTAAGTGCCACCACGCCCAGTGTACCATGTCCTCTGAGGTCCTTGACATAACAGAAATAAGAGGTGGGACTGCACATATCATCTAGAAGCCACTGGGCTGTGAGACTTGTTACAAATACAGTATCCAGGGCATAAGGGCAGGATCTGCTCCAAGGGAATTTGATTGGTGATCTTAGGAAGGGGAGCTGTGGGGCGTGGAAGGGGAGTGGACTGGAAGTTAAATTGGGCTACCTGAGCAGGGGCTTGGCCTTAGAGCAAGGCCGGAACCCAGCCGGATTAGCTTTGAAGAAGGCTCTTGCTGAGTCACCGAGCTGGGAGAGGCTCTCCGGCCCACTGACTATTCCCAGCTGGGGTGACAGATGGTGGAGAGGCCTCAGTCTTGGGGAGTGGAGCATTGTGCAACGAGGAGCCAATCGAGGCTGTGCCTGAAGCGGACTCCCACCTCAGAGAGCCTTTGATGGTTCCCTTCTTCTGGGCGGGGCCCCGAGACCCTGCTGGCCTCCCAGGCCTTTCTGCCTGTCCCATCTGGTTTCCTGGCCAGGCGCCCCTGGAGAGGTGCTGTATCCAACTGTGGGAAGCCTCTGCATTGCCGTGCTCCAGCACAACGGCTGGTTGATGTGCGGTTCACCTCCTTCCTGACCGGCAGCCAAGTGAGGGTTAAGCCCTGATGCCAGGTGGGGAAGGAGGCCCTGACTATACCCCTCAACCTTGGGCCCTGTCTATTCTCAGGATTAAACACAGTACTGGTTAAGTGCCAGGCTTGGCTTGGGGTGCTTTCTGTAGAAACGTCATCACAGTGCTGGGAAAAGACTGTTAGTCATTCCAACTTCATAATTGAGGAGGCAGATAGAAGAACAAAGGGCTTGTCTAAGATCACCCATCCAAAGAGAGTCCGCAGAGGCAGGCTTGAGCTCTGAGTTCAAGGCCAGCCTGGTCTACAGAGTGAGTTCTAGGACAGCCAGAGCTACACAGAGAGAGAGAGTTAGGGTCGCAGTTCAGTTGGTCCCATCTTACAGAGTCTTGAATATTGCTCTCCTAGCACAGAGCCCAGGAAAACATCCGGGTCAGATCCCAACACTGCAAGGAAGAGGCAGTGTGCGTGTCAGTGAAACATTATGTGTTTCAAGAACAAAGTGCCCAAAAAAAGCAACTTTGGGAAAGGATGTGATTTTTTTTCACCATTTGAGGTTGCAGTGATCATGCCAAATGGCACGGCAGCAGGACCCTGAGGCCTCGGGTCACACTGCCCACCGGCCGGCCGTCAGGAACCAGCTGGATGCTGGTGCTCAGCCTGCTTTCTCCTTTTGAGTCAGCGTGAGCCCCAAGCCCACAGAGTGAGTGCTGCTTAGTCTGGGCCCTCCCTCCCCAACTAACCCGGTCTAGAAAATTCCCTCAGAGACATACCCTGAGGATCGTCTCCTGGGTGATTCTAGAAGCTGTCAGTATTTTACCATCACAAGCAAAATTAATTCCCTCTCCCGTGGGAAGCATACCAGAAGAGCCTTGGGCCAGGGCATAGCTCAGTTGGTAGAGTGCTTGTCATTTATGTGAGAGGACCTGAGTTCAGGCCCCAGCACCTGAGTTTTAAAAAGGTAAGGGGTGCTGGAGAGATGGCTCGGTGGTTAAGAGTTCTTCCAGAGGACCCAGGTTCAATTCCCAGCACCCACATGGCGGCTCACAGCTGTGTGTAGCTTTACCTCCAGGAGCTCTGGCACCTTCACATAGACTTACATACAAGCAGAGCGCAAACGCACATAAAACAGAAATAGATACATCTTATTTCAGAAAAGAGCCAAACGCTGTGATTCTAGCCCTACTGGGGAATGTGAAAACATGTGGATCCGCGGATTCTGCTGGTGGGCCAGCCTGCTGGACTCGGCAAGCTGTGGGTCCTACTAGGAGGGTTTTGTTTGTTTGTTTGGTTTGGTTTTTTTCTTTGTCTCAAAAACCAAACACAAACAAGTGGGACAGGAAACTCTGGTAAAGGTGCTTGCTGCTAGGCCTGGGTTTGACCCCCAGCATCCACGTGCTGGAAGGAGAGAACTGACTACTTCTATACTTGTCTTATGACCTCCACAGGCATGCTACGACACTCAGTAAATAAAATTTAATTTCACAAATTAAAAAAAAAAGCCGGGCCTGGTGAAGCACACCCTTGATCCCAACACTCAGGGAGCCAGAGGCAGGCAGATTGCTATGACTTCAAGGCCCGCCTGGTCTACAAAGCTAGTCCAGGACAACACAACCAAGGTTATACACACACAAACAAAGGTAGATATCACCTGAAGATGAACACCCAAGCTTGACCTGAAGCCCCATGGTGGATCTGTACACAACCCCCAAAGAGCAAACAAAAACCTTTTGTTCTGGAGTTGGTTGGGCTGGTTTTGTTTTTGTCCAGTGATGGGGTAACCCAGGCTGCCCTCAAGCGTGCTGTGTAACTAAAGATAACGTTAGACTCCTAAGATTGCAGACGGGAGCCACTGTGTCAGTGTATGTTGTGCCGAAACCTGACCGTGATAGGCAAGCGCTCCACCAACTGAGCCTCATCCCTGGTATGACACAAGCCTTCCAAATCCAGGACCTAACCAATGTTGCCAGTGTTTCTGACTCCCTTCAGAGAAAGAAAAGACCAGCTGGGGGCGTAGCTCGGTGCTAGAAAGAGAGTTTGTCTAGCGCTTGTGAGGTTCGGTCCCCAGTCCTGTCAGAACAATAATGGTGACAACAATAATAAAAACAAAAAGTCCGGACAGCATCACGTCCTGTGACCCTGAATGACCCTCAGTCTTTATCTGAGTCTCAGCTACTTAGAGTTGTGGAATCCAGAATGGCAAAAGGGGATCAACCAGCTACAAGGGCCCATTTAAATTAAGTTTTAAGTGTTTTTCCCCCCATGTTGGGGAGCCCAGGACCTAGTGCTCTCCCGGGAGCCCCACTGCCAGCCCCTCCAACTCTACTTACAGTAACTGTTCCTGGGGATGTGTCTTGGTTTGCTTCCTGTTACTGTGATAAAGACGATGAGGAAGCATAACTTGGGGAGGGAAGGATTTAATTCATCTTACGGGTTACATTCCTGCCTCCCCAGGTTCCTGTGGACTCCTGGGGAGGCAGGAACGGAATGAAGCAGGGCCTATGAAGGAGTGCTGCTTACTGGCTTGCTCCTGGTCACTTGCTTAACCCACTTTATCAAAATCATTTATTTATTTATTTATTTCACGTGCATTGGTGTTTTGCCTGCACGTATGCTTATGTGAGGGTGTCAGATCTGGAGGGTGTCACTCTGACTGGAGTGACAGACACTTGTGAGTTGCCATGTGGGTGCTGGGGATTGAACCCGGGTCCTCTAGGAAGAACATCCAGTGCTCTTAACTGCTGAGCCCGCTTTCTTAGCCACCCAGGACCACCTGTTGAGAGGCGGTCCTCTCCCCAGTGGTCTCTGGGCCCTTCTCCACCAATCAGCAATCAAGAAAAAGCCCCACGGGCAGTCAGACGGAGGCATTTTTCTCAGTTGCAGTCTTCTTCCCATTTGAATCCAGCTTGTGTCATGCTGACAAGAATCTAACCAGGACAGGATGTGGTGTTTCTCAGCGGCGGAGCTTGCCCAGCACGTGCAAGGAAAGCCCTGGGCTACATGCTCAACACTGCAAAGACAAAAATGCTTTGTCCAAGCATGGTAGGGATGCCTAGAACTCCAGCACGCAGGAGGCTGAAGCCGGAAGATAGAGTTTAAGATCAGCCTGGGCTACAGGACAAGATCCTGTGCAAAACAAAGAAACAAGAAAGTAACAATTTATTTTCCCAGACGCCCAACTGCATTCCAGCTGTGATTCTGCTGAATCACGTGTGGCCAGTCCAGAGACAGAAGAAACAGAATATTCCCAGGTGCTGGAGAGATGGCTCAGCAGTTAAGAGCGCTTGCTGCTCGGGCAGGGGACCAGAGTTTGTTCCCAGCACCCAATAGTAGGCAGTCCACAACTGCCTGCGTCTCTAGCTCCAGGAAATCCAAAGTAGGCACAGCCCATGCGCACCTGTGCGGGCACACACATACACACACACACACACACACAGGAAGAGAGAGGAGGTCTGCTATTCTCATATTCAGGCATAGTCTCTGGGTCAAGGCTCTGCATTGCCTAACAAACTTAATTGCCTTTTTCTGACTCGGAAGAGACATGTCCAAAGTCCAAGGGACGCTGGGTATAAGGATGGGCAATGCTAAGGGTGTGTGACATTCACAAGCCAAGCACTGAATGAAAGCAGCCAGGAGTCAGAGGTAAAGACAATGGCGTGGGTAGATACGAATCCATTTATTCCCCTTTTCCTTTCCGCACATACTTCTTCTCCTACCTCTTGTGACAGCGGGAGCCGAGGGTGTTCAGCCAGGGAGCTGAGAAGGGTGAGGTCAGGGTGCTTGGCTGTGTTATGAATCCAGCTGCCCTGATGGGAGCATCACTTGGGTCTCTTCTTGGTGGGGCTCTCCTCTGAAAGGTTTACCTCAGGACTGCTTAGAACAGGAGTGGGCAGGAGTGCAGACAGACACTGAATACAGCCGGGTGCGCCTTAGGACCTGGGAACCTTTGATCTACAGGTAGTGTGGGGAGGGAGTGGACCGGAGGGAGGGAAAGGTAGCAATACCTCTGGGCCTCTGTGGGTAACTGAAGTGAACAGTCCTTGGCGGAGGTGCTGTCTGAGGTGGGGAGAAGAGGAGAAGCGGGTATGGCAGAGCCCGCTTTTTCATTCCAAGAGAACTAAGGTAGGAAGACTGTGAGCTCAGAGTCAGCCAGGGCTGTAGAGCTGAACTCTGTGTCAGAAGTGGGGATGGGACAGGAAGAGGGCGTGAGAGAAGGGAGGAGGAAGAAGAGCTCCAAGACATGGCGTAGAGGTTAAGAGTCCTTGCAGAGGACCCAAGGCTGAGTCCCAGCATCCATACTGGGCGGCTCATAGTCGCCTCTAACTCCAACTCCAGGGAGTTCTGACACCCTCTTCTGACTCCTTCACGGCCCCAGCTACACACAAAATATACATACATACATGCAGGCAAAACATTCATACACATAAAATAAATTATATACATACATACATCATACGTACATACACAGATCCTACGTGAATACAGGGGGCTGGAACAATGGCTCATTAGTTGAGTACTTACTGCTCTTGCAGAGGACCCAGTTGCCAGCACCCATGTGGTGGCTCACACAACCGCTGCTGGCTCCAGTTCCAGGGGATCTAGCCTCTGAGGGCTCCTGCATGCAGGCATGCAGCACGAATAGATTCGTGCAAACAAATGCACATGTCATGAAATAAAATGTTTAACTTTTTAAAAGATTATATATATATATATATATATATATATATATATATATATATATATATATATATTATATGAGTGTCCTATCTGCGTGTACACTTGCATTAGAGGGTATAGATGGTTGTAAGCTGCCATGTGGTTGCTGGGAATTGAACTCAGGACCTCTGGAGGAGCAAACAGTGCTCTTCACCACTGAGCCTTCTCTCCAGCCCCAGTATTTTACTTTTTAAAAAGCAGGAGAGGAGGAAGTTGGGTTGGGAGTGAGACCAGGAAGGTGCTGATCAGGGTAGCTAGAAAGAAGAGGTCGTCTTTGGGCTACCCTGCCTCGTCCCAAATGCCCTGTGTTTATCTCTCGTCTTCCCGACCGGGCCTTTTTCCATGCTGCAATCAGGTTCGGCCGGAACTTAGGATTCACCATGGCAGCTGAAGAGGCCATCATCCGCATACCTCCATACCACTACATCCATGTACTGGACCAGAACAGCAACGTGTCCCGTGTGGAGGTTGGACCACAGACCTACATCCGGCAGGACAATGAGAGGTTGGTGCTCTCTGTCCCGGCTGGGGAGAGCCCGGCTGGCAGGAGTGACCCTTCTCTGGGTGGCTGGGAGGTTTCTCCTGCTCTTACTGACTCCTCACATCCCTTCTTACCCTCACAACAGGGTGCTCTTCACCCCAGTACGCATGGTGACGGTCCCCCCACGCCACTACTGCATAGTGACCAACCCCGTGTTCCGGGACGCCCAGAACTTGGTCTTACTTGACGCCACAGGACAAGTCAGGCTTCGGCATGCTGACCAGGAGATCCGACTGGCCCAGGACCCTTTCCCCCTATACCCAGGGGAGGTGCTGGAAAAGGTACCTGCCTTTCCTCCCTCGAGCCAAACTCAGCCTGTTTCACCCCACTGCCCAACAACGGGCAAACAGAGGGCCTGTGGGGAGGGTTAAGGAGGAGGGATGGTTGTAGATTTTCACCAGGGGCCAAGCTGACCCGCCGCCTCTTTATTCCAACTACCCTGCTCTCCATACAGACCCCAGATAGACTTGCCTTGTCTCCAGAGTCATGCCCAGATGCCTGTGACTGTGGCAGTGGGGGCATGGGCCACCACCACAGCCAAACCCTCTCCCTTATCGCCCTCAGGCTTGGGTTCCCAAGTGAGGGAATCTACCGAAAGTTCCTTAATAGTCCCGCCTTTACCTGCTTGGTATTGAATGCTTTTAAACTGACTGTCTCTACTGACCAGTACCATTTTTGTTATCACTACCGTTTCTTTACTTATTTATTGGGGTGGAGGGCATGCGTGCATGCCACAGATGGCGTGTGAGTCCTGGAGCTGAACTCAGGTCATCAGGCCTGGCAGGACCTTCCCAACTGAGCGATCTTGCCAGCTCACTTTTAAGGTTTTTGTTTGTTTGTTTGTTTGTTTGTTTGTTTGTTTAATTTTTTTCAGTGCTAAGGGTAGAACTCAGGGCATTGTGTATGCCAGACAAGTGCCCGATAACCGCAAGCCCTAATCAGTGCTTCTTGCTCTTGAGTGCCTAATAGCATGGCTCCCGGTGTGCACAGAGGTGCTCGCGGCCAGGAAGGACAGTGATAATAGCGAGGGCTCAGTGAGACGGCGAGGCAGGTAAAAGTGTTTGCCGTATAAAGCCTGAGGACCAATTTTCGGTCCCCCAAACCCCTGGTGGGAAGAGAGAACCAGCTCCTGAAAGCCGTCCTCAAACTTCCAAACGTGCGCGGGAAGCCATGCACACCTACCCACACGCACAGTTATAAATAAAATAGAAATTTTAATGAAACCGTAGCTAATGAGGAATGGTTAAGGATTTGGAGCAATCCTTAAAAGAATCTGAGTGGAGCCGGGGCGTGGTGGCGCACACCTCTGATCCCAGCGCTTGCGAAGCAGAGGCAGGTGGATCTCTGAGTTTAAGGCTAGCCTGGTCTACAGAGTAATTTCCAGGACAGCGGCCAGGGCTACGATGTGAGACCCTGTCAAGAAACACTCCCACCAATAAAAAAAACAAACAAAAAAAACTGAGTGAAACAGTCGTAAAAATATATCTATACCCTTGTCTTACCTCAGCTGGCTGAGTCCGGTCTTGGGTGAGGAGGGCCGAGGTCACGAGGTCATTAGAAACCCTGGGGCCCGAGGAGTAAAGCTTTCCCACCCCGCCTCACTTTAACCTCGACTCCCCTACACACACCCAGAGACGGTCCACAGAGAGGGACCTCTCCATCTTGAATCAGGATTCACATGCTTCCATGGCGCCACCTTCCTTGAGGCTTGTAGCATTTTCTAAAGGCATGGGAGACATTTTCAGAGGCGGCCTCCTCCCTAGCCACGGCAACAGCTTGGCCTTCCTTTTATTTATTTGTTTTGTTGTAGTTGGTGCATGCATGTGTGTTTTGTTTGGTTGGTTTGGTTTAGTTTCCATTTTTCAAGACAGGGTTTCTCTGTGTAGCCATGGCTATTCTAGAACTCGCTCCATAGACCAGGCTGACCTTGAACTCACAGAGAGCCACCTGCCTCTACTTCCCAAGTGCTGGGATTAAAGACCTGCACCACCACTGCCCAGACGTGTGTGTGTGTGTGTGTGTATGGTATGTGTTTGAGGCAGGGTCTCACCATGTAACTGTGGCTTGCCTAGAACTTCCTATGGAAACCACACTGGCCTTGAACTTGTGGCAATTCTCACGTCTCAGGCTTCCACGTACTAGGATCACAGGTCGATAGCAGCATATTCTGCCCCAGGTGTTTTTAAAAAGCGGAATATTTTACGACGACGATGACGATAGTGTGTGTGTGTGTGTGTGTGTGTGTGTGTGTGTGTGTGTGGGTGCGTGCACGTTGCTAGAGTACGTGTGCATGTTAGAGGGCAATCTGTGGAGTCAGTCCCCTCCTCCCACCTCGTGGATCCTGGGGGTCAACCCTGGGTCCTCAGGCTGAGCAGTAAGTGTGCCCCTACACGCTGAGCTACCTGTCTGGGTTACCCTGATTTCCGTGCTGCCCTGAGACAGTGGTCCTGGCTGCTGTCCAGGGCACCGTAGTGCAGATCACAGAGATTCACCTCCCTGGCTCTCAAGTGTTGGGGTTAAACAAGTGTGCCGGCATGCCCCACCTCCCCCCGGAATATTAGACCCCAGTCAGACTTGCTGGGCGGGAGGCTGTGGGTGTCCCGGTTTTCTCCTTGTTTGTTTTGCAGGCTTTTCCCAGTGGCCCTATAGATCTGTTTTCTAGCTGTCCGTGGCTTTCTGTCTCTTACCTGCTCTTTCCTAGCAACCTGCACTCGACATTCTCTAAGTTCATTTTTCACCAACCCCTCTGAGCCCAGACCCTACCTCCACTGAACTTCTTTTGGCAAAGCCCTAAGACAACCCAGGTGCGGCGCCTGCACGTCATCCCAGCACCTGGGAGGCTGAGGCAGGAAGATCTCGAGTTCTAGGCCAGCCTGGTGTGTGTGTGTGTGTGTGTGTGTGTGTGTGTGTGTGTGTGTGTGTGT
>NW_026596088.1:1143555-1162600 GCF_907164565.1 Psammomys obesus
TGTGTGTGTGTGTGTGTGTGTGTGTGTGTGTGTGTGTGTGTGTGTGTATGTGTATGTATGTATTACGTATGTGTGTGTATGTATATATGTATAGTCTGTATATATGTGTGTATATGTGTACATAGTGTCCCTTTCTCCTCTGCTCTCACACTCTGCCCCCGGGGCCTCCTGTACACCCGTGCCCATGACTACTCAGGACATCCATCCCTGGCCTCTGCTGCTGCGGTCTGACCTCTAGGGCTCCTGGCTGACAGCTGGGGGCGCTCTCCTCGAATGGCCCCATTTTAGTCTGCTGAACCCCCCTACTTCCCCACCCGTACCCCTTGGCTCTGTTCTTCCTTATTTTCAGTATTGATTAGGCCTATCACCAGGAAAACAGATGCCTAAACTAGGTACCTGTAGTGACGTGGGGGACAAACTAGGAAGAAACAGTGAGGACATCCAGTGGCCTATTGGGAAGGTGTCGCTGTCACCCTAGCAGTTTAGACAGGGAGGCAGCGTGGCTTTGTGATGCAGCAGACAGGAAGTGACGGGGAGGTGGTGAGGTAGGCTGGCGTATGTCTTGGAGAGCAGAGGCAGGAAGATGGTGATTTTGCGGCCAGCCTAGGCTAGACAGAAGCTGCTGCTGCTGGTGGGTGGCTGCCTTTCTTCAGCCCAGCGTGAGGCCAAGGGGGTAAAGTGGCTGCCCACTGTCTGCAGCCCAGACCAGTCTGTCACAGGGAACATGGGCCTTACCTGGGCTCCTGTCTTGACTCCATCCTTTAACAGCTTTGTGGCTTGACCTCCCAGCATGTCCCAACAGCTCTCTTTCCTGCCTCTTTTAGAATTTCATTTATTTGGTTGGTTGGTTGGTTTTTCAGGACAGGGTTTCTCTGTGTAGCCTTGGCTGTCCTGGACTGACTTGGTAGACCAGGCTGGCCTGGAACTCACAGCGATCTGCCTGCCTCTGCCTCCAAGGTATACGTCAGTCTTGGGAGTGCTGGGGTTAAAGGCGTGCACCACCCTTCCCGGCGAACTCCTGCCTCTCCTGCTGGCATTTCTCAGGTGCTGTGATTATAGGTGTGTGCCACGATACCCAGCTTCCTGTTTGTACTTTCAGATACTCTCTAGAGCAGTGGCCCTCAGCCTTCCCAACTCTTTAATACAGCTCCTCATGTTGTGGTGACCCCCCCAACCATAAAATTATCTCACTGCTACTTCATAACTGTAATTTTACTGCTGTTATGATCGCTACTGTTATGAATCGTAATATAAATATCTTCTATGTGGAATATTCAATATGCAACTCCCAAAGGGTTCAAGACCCACAGGCTGAGAACCCACTGCTCCAGAGCATTCCTGCAAACCAGGTCCCACACTTGTGGTTGTTCAGCTTCCTAGCTCTCTCCCCCAGACTGCCACTCCTCGCTCTGGATGCTGTGTGGCTCCGTGGTAGGGCACTTGCTCGGCATTCATATAGCTCTGATATATTTATTTATTATGTATACAGTGTTCTGTCTGCTCGCCAGAAGAGGGCACCAGATCTCATGATAGATGGTCATGAAGCACCATGTGGTTGCTGGGAATTGAACTTAAGACCTCTGGAAGAGCAGCCCAGTGCTCTGAACCTCTGGGCCATCTCTCCAGGCCAAGGCCCTGACTTGATCCACAGCAGTATGGGCCTCCCAGAGAGGGGTGCTGGGGGCTCTGGTGTGCAGAGCACCAGCTTTGAAGCCTGGGACCCCAGCATGAACTCCACATGGCCCTTCTTCCCCTGTAGGACATTACCCCGCTCCAGGTGGTTCTGCCCAACACTGCCCTGCATCTGAAGGCCTTGCTGGACTTTCAGGATAAGAATGGAGACAAGGTCATGGCGGGAGACGAGTGGCTGTTTGAGGGACCTGGTGAGTTACGTCTCCATCTCCTGGGGTTTGTCTGGGCCGGGGCTTCCTGCCTCTCTACCCTAACCCTGACGCCTTTCACTGTCAGCATTGGCTTCTTCCTCCTCTCCCAGGCACCTACATCCCCCAGAAGGAGGTGGAAGTTGTGGAGATCATTCAGGCCACAGTCATCAAGCAGAACCAGGCGCTGCGGCTGCGGGCCCGCAAGGAATGCTTTGACCGGGATGGCAAGGACAGGGTGACAGGTGGGCTCAACAAGGGTTCCTGCTGCCGGGTGGGCAGGAAGGGCCCTCCCTGCAGGGCAAGCAGAAGGGCTCAGGTGACGCCAGGGCAGGGTTCTTCGCTGGTGTGTGTGTGTGTGTGTGTGTGTGTGTGTGTGTGTTTTCACTCATGTACACATGTATGCGAGTCTGGCTGTTTGTCTGTCTTTTTTTTTTTTTTAAGATTTATTTCTTTTATGTGTACGAGCGCTCTATCTGCATGCACACCTGCATGCCAGAAGAGGGCACCGGATCACATTATAGATGGTTATGAGCCATGATGTGGTTGCCAGGCATTGAACTCAGGACCTCTGGAAGAGCAGACAGTGCTCTTAACTATTGAGCCATCTCTCCAGCCTCCGTGTCTTTTTGTTTTTTAAAATGGGCTTTGGAGACAAGGTTTCTCTGTGTGGACCAGGCTGGCCTGGAACTCAGAGATCACCTGCTTCTGCCTCAGCTGGGATTAAAGGTGTGAGCCACTCACCACTGCCCAGCCTGTATCTGTCTTTCATTGTTCTTGTTGTTATGTTTAAGAATAATATATATATATATATATATATATATATATATATATATATATATTCATCATCTTATTTTCATGTGTATGGGTGTTTCGTCTTCATGTATGTCTGTGTACCATGGAGGCCAGAAAAGGTTGTCAGATCCCCTAGAACTGGAGTTACAGACAGTTGTGAGCCACCATGTGGGTGCTGGGAATTGAACCTAGGTCCTCTGGAAGAAGAGCTGGTACACTTAACCACTGAGCAATTTCCCCAGGTCTGTTGTTTTCGAGACAGTGTCTCAAGTAGCCTTGACGAACTGGTATTCATCACGTAGTCCATGGTGACCTCAAACTCATGGCAATCCTTCTGCCTCAGCCTCCTGAGTGCTGGGAGTATAAACGCATCCCCATGTGCGGCTTCTCCTGGTATCTCTTGAGCTGTTGAGGTCTGCCTGCTGCCTCTCGAAAACCCACTTCCATGCCGGCCTTGAGCCTGAGCTCACACCATGCTAACACAGTCTTACCTTCCCCATCTTCAATGTCAGCTGTGGCCAGTGGTTCAAGATCGCCAAGTGGGATGTTCCAATACATTGACCGGATATTGGTTCAAAATGGTGGATAGCATTTTATTTAGTCCCCCGATAAGAGTGAGAGTCAGCAGTTTTCTCCATCCAAGACTGAAGCACTGGCCCAGGTGTGTGGCCAGGCAGGGAGAGACTAGGACTTGCTGCTGGGCATGCATGTTGCTCAATAAACAAAATGTCATTCCTGGGCCTAATGGAGGCCCTTCTTCTGCCCATGGCAGGAGCATGAAAAATCAGCGTTTGGTGCTTAGAGATGGCACCACAGGGGTAGTGGTAACAGTGACTTGGCATTCTAGAAGGGCCCTAGTGGGTTTTTGGGTTTTGTCTTTTGTGACAGGTCTCCCTGTGTAGCCCAGGTTAGCCCAAAACTCCCACTCCTCTCACCTCAACCTCCTCAGTGCTGGGATGGTGGGGCTGTGCCACCAGGCCCAGCCTCTAAAAGTCTGTCTGTTTGTTTGTTTGTTTGTTTGTTAATTCTTCAGGGATAGAGGTCGGTTTTCCCCTGGCCTCATTGAAAGCAGGACCTTGCCAAGCGCTCATCTCCGGGGGCAGTGGCGTTTCTTTGCCTTCAAACCCCAGATGGTCTGTTATCTGGGCTGTGGAGACGTGATGGCGGCCGCCTGGCTGTGCTTGACTCTTCCTTTCTGCTCACGCCGCAGGTGAGGAGTGGCTGGTCCGGTCCGTGGGTGCGTACCTCCCAGCTGTGTTCGAAGAGGTGCTGGATCTGGTGGACGCCGTGATCCTGACAGAAAAGGTTTGTGTTCGGTGCGGGGAGGGAAGCTGGCGTTGCTCAGAGGCAAAGGACGCTCAAGCAAAGGTCAGGCATCTTCCCGACGGTCACTAGGGAAATCCGGTCCCGTGTCCAGAGGAGGGTCCTGGGGCATCCTCCAGGGCAGGTAGGTGTTGCCAGAGCCAAGGTGCCAGCCAGCAGAGGGGAGGTGGAGGGAGGGCTCTGCAAACACCCCCATGTCTTTCCCTGCAGACAGCCCTGCACCTCCGGGCTCGGCAGAACTTCAGGGACTTTCGGGGAGCGGCCCACCGCACGGGGGAGGAATGGTTGGTGACTGTGCAGGACACAGAAGCCCACGTGCCAGATGTCTATGAGGAGGTGCTGGGAGTGGTACCCATCACCACGCTGGGGCCGCGACACTACTGCGTCATCCTTGACCCAATGGGACCGGATGGCAAGAACCAGCTGGGACAGAAGCGTGTTGTCAAGGTGAGCCGCTCCCCTCCCTGGAGCCTGTGAGCGACAGGAGGCCTTCGGATCGCTCTCCCTTCACTTCTTCCACACAGCGCAGGCGTCCTAGAAACACCTTCAGCGCTTTTGTACACTTAGCTCTATATTCCTGTCGTACCGTCCTATCCGGTTCCCCCAGGGGCCTTGGGCTCCCCCCTGAAGTTCCTGGGACTGGCTCCTCCGTGTTCTTTCATGCAGCACCAGCCAGCTTTAGCCCTTCAGGCTTCAGACCCTCGGGTGTAACATTCTGTACAAAGGAGCCACTCTCCTTCCCCATTCTCCCTGTGAAGATCATATGTAGACCAGGCTGACCTTTAACTCACAGAGATCCACCTGCCTCTGCCTCCCTGAGCGCTGGGATTACAGGCGTTCACTGCTGTGCCTGGCTGAGATGGTCTCTTAAAAAGAAAAACAAGGGAGCTGGAGAGATGGCTCAGAGGTTAAGAGCACTGTCTGCTCCTCCAAAGGTCCTGAGTTCAATTCCCAACAACCACATGGTGGCTTACAACCATCCATAACGGGATCTGGTGCCCTCTTCTGGCCTGCAGGCACACATGCAGTCAGAACACTGTGTACATAATAAATAAATAAATCTTTAAAAAAAGAAAAAGAAAAACAAGAGAAGGATGAGGGAGGTAGCGAAAGTCAAAACAATCCCTGTAGAACCCTTGCAAATCGGCTGCAACTGAAATGTCAATCATCAGAAAAGAAAAATATAGCTGTGAATTTGAATTTAGGCTACACAGCAAGACCCCTTCTGGGAGTGGGGTGTGTGAAAAAGCCAGTGAAGCGTATAGCTGTAGTCTCAGCTACTTGGGAGCTGAGACAGGAGTCCGGAAGTTCAAAGCCAGTGTGGTCCCATATCCATCATAGCTAGCAGGTCAGATTTGACTCTCAAGACCAGAGTTTGCCCATCCTGAAACTCCGTCTTTGTCAAGAAAACAAACCGTGGGAGAAATGAAAAGCATATATAATTTCTTCGTGACCATTTTGTTTTCTTTGGAGACCCTTTGTCTTGGGTTCTCACTCAGGATGACTCTCCTCCTTTAGCCTGCCAAGTGCTGAGAGTACAGACATGTACAGCCGGTTTAGGGTAATGTTCTTTCTTTCTTTTTTTTTTTTTTTCCTTTTATGGTTTTTTTGAGATAGGGTTTTTCTGTGAAGCCCTAGCAGTAGCCCCTGGCTGTCCTGGAACTCACTCTGTAGACCAGGCTGGCCTATAGAGCCTATACTAAGAGATCCGCCTGCCCCTGTCTCCCGAGTGCTGGGATCAAAGGTGTGTGCCGCCACTGCCCAGCCACACAGGGTAATTCTTAACTGTTTAGCTTGAGGTCCTAGGTCCTGATCATTTACAAATTTGACCACACACAGAGATACTGTGATTGGAGAGTCCTTTGGGCTTCTGTCTTCAACACAAGCCCGGTACAGCCTGGTGAAGGGAAGACCTGGCTCAAGGTCATGCCATCAGTGACAAACCAGAAGGCTGTGTCAGTGTGGCTGTCCTGTAGGCCTGAGTGGCGCCATGATCTAACCTCCCCTTTTCCCCACCAGGGAGAGAAGTCCTTCTTCCTCCAGCCTGGGGAGAGGCTGGAGCGAGGCATCCAGGATGTGTACGTGCTGTCAGAGCAGCAGGGGCTGCTGCTGAGGGCCCTGCAGCCCCTGGAGGAGGGGGAGGATGACGAGAAAGTCTCCCACCAGGCTGGAGACCGCTGGCTCATCCGTGGGCCCCTGGAGTATGTGCCATCTGTGAAAGTGGAGGTGGTGGAGGAGCGCCAGGCCATCCCTCTGGACCAAAATGAGGGCATCTATGTGCAGGATGTCAAGACTGGGAAGGTACCAGCTGGGAGACGGGCGGCACCAGGGGTGACTTCCTCTGGGCAAGGAGGTGATGCTAACGGGAAGAGGCAGGTGGGGAGAAGGCTCCAGCAGCATACACAGCAGCGGCCGGGCAGCCGGCTGGCAGATGTGAGGCCATTTCATACTTCATTTGCTACCTAATTTTACGTCTTAGAGACTCCAGCCGAGATAATGAGCTCTGCTTCGGGACTGGGGTTCTGCCCTACTGCAGATGTGGTCCTGTCACAAAGGTCCTATGGGAATACAGCCCACATCTCGGTAGAGTCTTGCTGCCTCACCTAAAACCTTGACCTTGGTTTTACCGAGGATTATGTTGCCAACCCTTTCCCTGAGAATCTTAACACAGAGCCCTGGGCAGGGTTAATGTATGTGAGGGGCTTCCCAGGACCAACACCTGTGCCTGTGATCTCCATCAATGCTGCCCCGGCAAGGAAACCCTAGGAAAAATAGCAAGCATCTTACTTCGCACCAAGTGCTGTTCTTTGCATTAGGCCTGTGAACCCTTCCTCATTTCCTGACCCCAGAGGGCCCATCGTACAGACCAGGAAAGGGAAGCTTAGCTCGAGAAGACACCTAGCAGGTGGCAGCCGATCTTGGGTACAGTCTTCCTGCAGAGATTGCCTTTAACCAGGACACCGTGGGCCCCCTGAGCGGGGTCGGCTCAGGCCTCCCTCTCGGAAAACACCTTTCCTAGGTGCGGGCTGTGATCGGGAGCACCTACATGCTGACTCAGGATGAAGTCCTGTGGGAAAAGGAACTGCCTCCCGGCGTGGAGGAGCTGCTGAACTTGGGGCATGACCCTCTGGCAGATAGGGGTCAGTCGGGCATAGCCAAGGCCCTTCAGCCCTCAGCTCCAAGGAACAAGACCCGGGTGGTGAGCTACCGCGTCCCACACAACGCTGCGGTGCAGGTGTATGACTATAGAGCCAAGAGAGCACGGTGAGCCGGGGTGAGCCGGGGTGAACCGGTGGAAGGCCTCTGCCGGGTCCTGAGTGACCCTCTCGGGGCGTCTGACTCCCGCCTCTTTCCACAGCGTGGTCTTCGGGCCCGAGCTAGTGTCACTGGATCCTGAGGAGCAGTTCACAGTGTTGTCCCTTTCTGCCGGCCGGCCCAAGCGTCCTCACGCCCGCCGTGCACTCTGTCTGCTTCTGGGACCGGATTTCTTCACTGACGTCATCACCATTGAAACAGCAGACCATGCTAGGCTGCAGCTGCAGCTCGCCTACAACTGGTGAGGCTGGGCTCCCAGGGGTCAGCTTTAGAGACGAGGAGGGCACATGCCTGCCAACTCAGACCGAAGGCCCACCCGAGGGAAGCTAGGAAGTAAGGGGAGGGGGCGAGACCGAGCCTTCTAGGATGAGGGCTTCAGGGGCCCCAGTACCAGGAGACTGGCTAGCCACACCTCTGGTGATTTATCATTGCAAGGTTTTTGGTTTGGTTTGGTCTTGGTGTTTTTGAAACACAGTCTCGCTGCAGCTCTGGCTGTCCTGGAACTCAGGATGTAGACTGGGTGACCAGGCTGCTTCAGACTCATAGACTCACTCTATATAGTCTCTATATATAGTCTGTATTCGCACATACCAGAAGACAAAATCAGATCCCATTACAGGTGGTTGTAAGCCACCATGTGGTTGCTGGAAATTGAACTCAGGACCTCTAGAAGAGCAGTCAGTGCTTGTAACCTTTCGGTTTTTTTCCAGACAGGGCTTCTCCATGTAGCCCTGGCTGTCCTGGACTTACTTTGTAGACCAGCCACAGAGACCCGCCTGCTTCTGCCTCCCCAAGTGCTGGGGTCACAGGCGTACGCCACCACACCCTGGCTGCCTGTAGGTTTTTTGTCGTCGTTGTTGCTGTTTTTCTGAAAAGAAAAACATGATTTTAAATATCTCCATTTCTTATCTATGCATAAGTGTCAGAGTTCTCAGTCAGACTTGAAAACTCTTTTGAACAAGTCCTTGACGATCTCCTCATCTTCTTGGTGACCGTGATATCCCTTTGATCAAAACCGGGGTCAGAGGGGCATACAAAAAGAACACCTTCCTGCAAGGTTTTTGAAAAGGACGGTTTTTCACAACCAGTGAGCATGAACACAAGGCAGAGCACCTGCCCCAGAATGCCCGGCTGGGTCCTGTCCATGCTGTGCTGTTTGCTGTCTGGGCTCAGACAGGGAATGTTGTGTTTTCCTCCTTTTCCCTAGCTGGAGAAAGAAGGTAATGGGGTGTGATCAAAATGCATTATATATGTCTATGAAATTGTGAAATAGTAAATTAAAAAAAAAAAAACTATTTTTCATAAGAGCTAGCAAAGGGCCACGACAGCTCAGTGGTTAAAGGTGCTTGCTGCACAGAACCTGGCACCCTGTGTTCCATCCCCAGAGCCCACAGCAAGGTGGACTGAGATAAGTGATTCCACAGAGTTACCCTCTGACCTCCACAGGAGGGCCATGGCAATGCCCCTCTATGCTGTGCTCACAAACACACACAGTAAGATTTTTATTTTAAATGAATGGCTAGAAGCCAGGTGGTGGCAGTGATACTCACCTTTAATCCTAGCACTAGGGAGGCAGAGGCAGGCAGGCCTGTGAGTTCAAGGCCAGCCTGGTCTACAGAGAGAGTTCCGGAACAGCCAGAGCTACACAGAGAAACCCTGTTTCGGGGGGGGGGGGGGGCACATGGCTGTAATCCTGTTCTCCGGAGGAAGACATAGGAGGATCAGGTGTTCAAGGCCAGTGGCAGCTGAAAGAGCTCAAAGCCAGCCTGTGTCTCCTGTGTGAGGCCCTGTCTCAAAGAGTCATGTGGAGGACTGTTCAGCAGACTCTGAGCACGGTTCCTGGCCCTCACCTTGTGGTGGAGAAGAGCTAGCTAGCACTGTGACCAGGGTAGACAGGGTGATAGCCCAGTGACAGTTAAGCACACAGGCCTAGGGCCAGCCATCTTGCCTGGATTCCGAGTTTTGACTTGCCACATATGGTGACCTTGGACTTAAGACCCAAAACCCTCTATTTCCTCTTCTGTAAAATGGGAGAATATGAATCTCCACCCTAAGGACTCTGGGAGGATTTAATGGGAACCTAGGTGCTTGCTGGGCACAAGTTAACATCTCCATTGTAGGATCTGCCGTTCAGGCCCAGAGGAGGGCTCTGAAATCCTGCTCAGGAAGGGTATTACTTCCTGTGAGAAATAGCTTCCCCACTCTGGGCCTCTTTGTCCACAGGCACTTTGAGCTGAAGAACCGAAATGACCCCGAAGAGACGGCCAAGCTTTTCTCCGTGCCTGACTTCGTGGGTGACGCCTGCAAGGCCATTGCGTCCCAAGTCCGGGGGGCCGTAGCCTCTGTCACCTTTGATGACTTCCATAAGAACTCGGCTCGTATTATCCGCACGGCTGTTTTCGGCTTCGAGATGCCCGAAGACGCAGATCCCGATGGCACGCTCCTGCCCAGGGCACGAGACCGGGCGATCTTTCCCCAAAACGGGCTGGTGGTCAGCAGTGTGGATGTACAATCAGTGGAGCCTGTGGACCAGAGGACCCGGGACGCCCTGCAGCGCAGTGTCCAGCTAGCTATTGAGATCACCACCAACTCCCAGGAGGCAGCAGCCAAGTGAGTGGGCCGGGGGCAGCATTAAGGTGCCAGGACCTTAATGACGTGGCATCCATCAGTGGTCTGCCTGCTGCCATGTGCTTCCACAAGGGTCTATGCTCTGCCCAGCATGACTGTTAGAATGGCAAGCAGGAGGGCCTCCCTGCTCCTAAGGCTTCCCATCCTTTCCAGGGCCTTCCAGGCTCCCCAGGAGAGTCTGGCCTCCCTGGCCCCTACTTTCAGCTTGGTCCCACCTTGGACCTTTGCAACTTCTTCGCCCACTGTACTCTCTCAGCCTCAAGGTCACCTCCTTGGAGAGCCCTTTCCTTTCTCTTGCAACTGTTGGAATGCCCTCTTTCCCTGCTCACCCACTTGCTCCCAGGTACTCCTCAGTGTCCAAAAGCACCCTAGCTTATTTTCTCCCCATGGGAGAGTGCTTCCAGCGACAGCAGAGACACCAAACCTAGAGCCACATCATGGCTGCCTGCAGCTTGCTCACTGTTCTGGGTCCAGGCGCATGCTGAGCGCGTGGGGATGGGGACAGGCTCAGTCTCTACTCCAGGTGCTGCTTTCTCCCACACCTGCATCTCACCTGGCCCTGCTTTTACCCAGGCATGAGGCTCAGAGACTAGAGCAGGAAGCCCGTGGCCGGCTTGAGAGGCAGAAGATCTTGGATCAGTCAGAAGCTGAAAAAGCCCGGAAGGAACTTTTGGAGCTTGAGGCCATGAGGTGGGTCAAGAAATGGAGGTGGAAAGACTGGCCAGTCTTGGGGGGGAAGGGGGAGGGTCTTGCAGCTGCTGGCTCAGGTAGGGGTGGGGGTGAGAGGCAAGCAGGGCCTGCTTTGAGGGAGGCCAGAATCAGGGAGCCAGAAGGGCTAGGAGGTGGCTTAGTGGCAGAGCACTTGCCTAGCATGCACAAGGCCCTGGCCTCCATCCCATTATTGGGGGAAAGTGAACACGGGTGGCCCAGCAAGATTACAGTGGGTGAAGGCGCTGGCTGCCAAGCCTGATGCCCGAGTTCCCTGGGCCCCACATGGTGGAAGCAGAGAACCGATTCTCACAGGTTGTCTTCTGACATGCTTGTGCCATGGTGTCGTGTCTCCTGTCCCCCTCCCCCCATCTTCAAGCCCCTGGGCGGGTGGGCTTCTCTTCTGGGCCTTCCCCAACTCTGTTTCCCCTGCAGCATGGCTGTGGAGAGCACCGGGAATGCCAAGGCGGAGGCTGAGTCCCGCGCAGAGGCAGCGAGGATCGAGGGAGAGGGCTCCGTGCTGCAGGCCAAGCTAAAGGCACAGGCATTAGCCATTGAGACGGTAGGTTGAGGGGCTGCTGCTGGAAGAGCGGGGCCTGGAAGAGGCCTGCTCACTAAAGGCACTGAAACCACACGGGGCGGCACCGGAGTGGCCTGAGAGCACTGCCCAAACTCCCCGTGGTCTGCAATGCCCTGCAGCAATGCTCTTAGTATAGTCCCCGAAGACAGGGATCATTAAGGCCATTCCACCACTGAGCGCTTTGTTGTGTCTTTTGCATCTGTGACCCCATTTCATGGGAGGTATGTGTCACCTCCGTTTTATGCCAAGGCTTGAATCAGGGGACCCCCTTCTCAAGAGTCACTAGCTAAACAGTGGAATGGCTAGGATTTGCACCCGAGGTTCCCTTCTGCCTCAGTTCCCTCAGGGTTGCTGGCCTGGGTGACTTGCTGGACAGTTCCTGGGCCATGTGACCTAAGGCCAGCCTCATCTTCCCCTTCCAGGAGGCTGAGCTGGAGCGAGTGAAGAAAGTAAGAGAGCTGGAACTGCTCTATGCCAAGGCCCAGCTGGAGCTGGAGGTGAGCAAAGCCCAGCAGCTTGCCGACGTGGAGGCAAAGAAGTTCAAGGAGATGACAGAGGCTCTGGGGCCTGGCACCATCAGGGACCTGGCTGTGGCTGGGCCTGAGATGCAGGTGAGAACAGAAAAATGCAGGAGCAGGGTGGGTGTTTAGGAGGCAACCATGCTTGGGGAGACGTTGGAGGATGGAAAGGGCTGAGAGCGACCGGTCCCCGTGCCCTGGAGCACCAGACACCGCCCTAGACCCTGCTAGGGGCACAGTGACAGACGAGTGCCTCAGAGAAAGCCCAGAAAGGCGATGGGATGAAGGTGACGGAGGCACTTCAGAAACCACTTGGTTGGGCACCCCCTCAATCCCTGCTCTATCTGTGTCTCTGCACATCTTGTAGGCGGGGTAAATTTTGAGGGGAAGTTTTGTGGGTGGGTTGGTGTTTCCTGCCCTTTACTAGAAGACTAATCTAGTTAGAGGGTGCCCTCTTCAGTCTCTGTGGCCTCTGCTACTAGAAATCTGGCCTTGAGTGGCCCTCAGATCCTCCCAGGAGCCTACCCTGACTTAGGTCTCCAGCTTGTCACAGAGATGTCCCCATCCTCAGTTTCACCTTTCTGTCCTCTTGGCTCTCCCCTCCCCCCCACCCCCAGGTCTGATCTCCACCCTCTTAACTCTCTGCACCCCCTCTCCCATCCAACCAAAGACCCACCCCATTGGAGGGTGCCAGCCCCTGACACTATGAACAATATTCTGCTAAGCTTGCAGACAGGAGCCTGTCAGAGTTGTCCTCTGAGAGGCTTTATGTCCCGTCCCGCGGGACTTAGTTATTCGTGGGGGTGAAGGGGGTCAATCCTGAAAAAGATGGGGGAGAGAGAGAAAGGACACAAGCAGACGGTTGCTGGTCAAGTGTCCCCTTTATTGAACTTTGGTGTTTCTTTTAAAACGTGGTTTTGGCAGGGCGGGGGAGAGGGGCGAGAAAGGGAAGTAGTAGTGGAAAAATACCAAGACCCTTGGTGGGAAGTTCCCAAGGCTAAGAAGGTGGGTTAAAGAGTTACAAGGCCTGAAGATAACATCGGTGGTCACATCGGTGGTCACGGATGTGTCCCAAAGCAAACAGTTTTGGAAACAATGGGTTGTAAGAAGCTATGGCCTGCTGGCGCCCGGTGCTTATCTGGCAGGTCAGGCCCTTAGGAAGGGTCCCAGGGCTTTGTTCCCAACAGCTTTACCCAGCAGCCCCTCAAAACAGACGATGAGACTCAGAGCCAAACACTGGTCGACACATAGGGAGTCTTAGGGAATAGTGGGAGGAAAGAGAAAAGGACCCAGAAGTGACAGGAGCTCCACAAGAAGACCAACTAACAAAAGAGCCAAATAACCAGGGCCCAGAGGGGCTTGCTGAGACTGAAGCATCAACCAAGGACCATGCAGGAACTGGACCGAGGCCCCTACAAAGATGTAGCAGATGGGCAGCTTAGGCTTCAAGTGGGTCCTCCAGTAAGGACTCACTTGGCAGCTTTTAGTTCACTTCCCCCTGGTGGGACCGCCTTGACAGGCCACAGGGGAAGAGGACAGGTTCAGTCCGGAAGCAATTGGATGAGCTGGGGTGGATGGGAAAGGGAGCTCCCTTTTTCTGAGGAAAAGGGGAAGGGGAGGGCGGGGCTGGGAGGAGAGGAGGGAAGGGGCTACAGGGATATAAAGTGAATAAAATAAATAAATGAAAAACCACACAAACACAAAAACCGCTTGGTTTAGCAGGGCTGCTCTGAAGGTCAGCACCCTGGAGAGGCAGCTGTGATAAGTGGCCAGTCTTCTTGCCTGACTTTATCCTCCTACCTTGCAGGTGAAGCTTCTTCAGTCCCTGGGCCTGAAATCCACTCTCATCACAGATGGCTCTTCTCCCATCAACCTCTTCAACACAGCCTTCGGGCTGCTGGGACTGGGGCCTGATGGTCAGCCACCTGTACAAAAGTGATCATCACGGCAGCTCAGGAAGGCCTGCTTTCCCAGGCTCTCTGAGGCAGCCATGCCTTAGGTCAACACGGACTGTGCTGACAGCGGGTACAATAAAATGACAACTCTAGGCATTCAAGCTGTTTTTCTCTTTCCTGTAGGCCAGGTGGCGGAAACAGGGAGAAAACTAACCTGAAGCCACAGTGATAAGCATGAAACCGTGGCCTTTCAAGCCTGTGGTCCTTCAGTCGGCAGCTTTTAGACTTGGTGGGAGGGTTCACATCTGGGACCCCTCCGCACTTGCCACAGCTCCCAGCTGGCTTTTCCAGGAATCCTGGCCACCTAGTTGAGGAGCCAGCCTCAGGCTGCAGAGCCCACTCGCTCAGCCTGCCGTTGCAGCCTACCTACCATTTGGCACCACCTGCCGGCCTCACCGGCAGCCTGCAGTACCAGCAGGTGTGGCAGGCCTGCACGAGGCACCCGTGTACTTGTTCCCTACTGAAAAAGGCCAGGTGGAGCTTTAGGCCTGGCCCATCGCCACCGTGGAAGTAAAATGATCCTGAGGCGGAGAGAAAAAATTGGCCCGGTCCCGTGTGTCTGTGAAGGTGACGGACTTAGCTTCTCCGATGGCCTTCCTTTTGTGAAATGGGCCCATGGATCCCAGCTAAGCAAGGCTGGTGATAAGTTTTTGTTCCTCTTTCTTCACTAGAGCCTCATCTCTCTTCTGAAGTGCATGTGTGTGCTCAGTGCTGCTGCAAAAGCCTGGATTTGAGGCCAGGGCTCTGCCTGGATTAACTCACAGCACTCATTAACTCAGCCTGGCTTGCTGTGTGAGCCCCTACCTCTACCCCGACCTTCCGGAGTTCCTCAAGAGAACTGATTCATTTAAAGCCCAGCTGGTACCTGCTGCCTATGACCAAGGGCCTCTGAGGATAAGAAAGACTGTATAGATGGTGGCTGTTTCTTCAGGTCTCAGCTATGGGTTCCCATGGCTGTCCTTTGACTGCTCTTTGATTGTCAAGAACCACAGCACCCTGGAAAACTTCATTTGCTCACTGCCAACCTTGGATCCTGGGCTCTGTCCCTACAATTCAACCAGAACCTGACTCAACTCCCCTATCTTCCTAAGCCTTGTGATGCTAGGTGGGAAAAGTGCTCCCCTCCCCCACCGTCCTGTGTTAGGCATAGAACCCAGGACCCTGCAAATGCCCCATCACTGAATCATATCCCTGGCATTTAGTTTTTGTTTTTTTGCCTCTTTTCCCTTCCTCCATCTTGCTCCCTCCTCCCCCCTCCCTCCCCTCCTTTGAGACAGGGTCTGACCATGAACTCAGTCTCCTTGCCTCACTACTGTTAGAATCACTGGCATGTGACACCTGTTGTCCGCCTGCTCCCTCCTCCCCTCTGTAACCCCAAACCAACTGCTGTTCCTGGAGAAGACCCCGGCATGTGGCCAGTCTCATTTTAGACTCCAGCCACAATCTCCAGGGAGCCCTGCTTCCCCTGACTAGCCCTCCCTTCAGAACAACTATTCATACTCTTCTTCTCACCCTCCTCCTCCCCTGCCCACTTTTTCTCACCTCTTTGAAAAAAAAATAGAAGCAAATTGGGCAGGAAGGCTTTCTGCTTCCCGAAGCAGATACCACAAAAGCAGCTGAACCCTGTGTGCTCAGCACTGTGCCCACCAAGGGCCCTGATCCTGCTCGTCTTGTGAGAGCTGACTCCTGAGCTCTCCTACCTCTGCAACAACTAACCTCTTCCTCTTTTGGGCCCCAGTTACTAGTCTATGAATTCCTTCAACTCTATGGCACATAAAACAAACAGGTGCTGGGGGGTGATGGTGCACACCTTTAATCCCAGCATTTGGCAGGCAGAGGCATCTTTGTGAATTCGAGGCCAGCCTGGCCTACAGAGTGAGTTCTAGGAAAGCCAGAGCTACAGAGAAACCCCATCTCAGAAAAAAACAAAACAAAATCATTCCTTGTTAGGAGCATATGGATCTGGGTTTGGATTCAGAGCACCCACATAAAGGACAGCTGTTAAAGGGATGGAGAGATGGCTCGGTGGCTAAGAGCATGGACTCCTCTTCTGAGAGTGACCCAGGATCAATTCCCAGCACCCACATGGTAGCTTACAACCGTCTGTAATTTCAGATCTGGCACCTTCACACAATCATACATGCAGGCAAAATACCAATACAAAAAAAAAAAAAAAACAAAAACAAAAAACTATGGCTGTGCTTTAAGACTAACTCCCACACTGCAAAGGGTGGAGACAGGATTGCTGGGGCTTGCTGGCCAGCTGGCCTATCCATAGAACTGCAGGCTGTAGACTCACTGAGACCTTCTCAGGGGACTAGGTGGAAAGTAATAGGGCAGGACGCCAAACCTTCCTCTGGCCTAAGTGCCCGAGTCTTCCTGCCTTTTCCTCTGCTCTCGTTTCTTCCCGGCAGATTCCCCAGTGCTCCAGGCTCTCGGCTCCCATTCCCCACACCTCATTGCTTTTCAGGCTGCTGTAGTAGTCAGTCTCCAGTTCTTCCTTTAGAGGCATCACAGTGATCTATTCAGTTCCGTCACACTGGGCTCCCTTGACCACAGTCTAGCTTTCTTTCTGCCTCACCATTGGCCGGTGCTGTCTTTTCTACACAACCCTCAAGGCAAGTCCCTCCCCTATGCCCCCAAATCTTTTCTCCTACCTACATTCCCAGTTGGCACCACTGGCTTCAGAATCCACTTCCCCAGCCTTACTGTCACCCCTGACCTCTGGGTTCACTTCTACTTGACCTCATGTCTCCGCATGGATGCATAGTGCCCGTCACATTGCTCGTGTGATCTGGTCTAGACAATGAAATGGTGGGGACAGAACACCATCACTATACCCTTTTCTCTTTTCCACATAAGACCAGTAATATCCCACGTACATGCTATTCCATCGGCCTGCATCCTAGATGGAAAACGGCATCAAGGTAAACCATGGGAAACCACCCAGACGAGGGCTGGAAGGAAAAGTGTACGCCAGCTGAAAGGCTGGGCGGGGCTGCTAGCCTGGCCTGACTACTCTTTGTACTCCGTAGGGCTCACAGCCCCAGGCAGAAGAGAAATCACTCTAAACTGTACGCAATGGAGAGGCCCAGGAAGACACCTCACTGAAAATGCAGCAAGGGTCCCTGCTCACACAGGAAGCAAATCCCAGTCAGTTAGTAAATTTACCCATAAACTGCCCAGAAGAGAGAGGAGATGTGGCCACTGCTGAATTTCAACACAAGCCATTCTCTCTAGAACAGACGACTTACCTGTGGCTAGACACCAGAAAGATAACAGGTTTAAGGAGCCTTTTGTTAGAAAAAACTCGGGGTGGTGGTGAGGGGGGCAGTCTCACTATACCATACAGACTGGCCTCCTGAACTCAGCAATCCACCTGCCTCAGCTTCCTGAGTGTTGGGCTTACAGGCATGCCCCAGCAGTCTTGGAAACGTCCTACACTGCATCTTGGAATTTCTTACAGCAGCACTAGGGAGGCAGACCTTTAGATCAAGGATAATGACTCCAGGACCAAATTCCTGACTTCCCTACTGCCCACCTCCAGACCAAAGGCCTCTGGATCCTAAGCTGTAGGTACAGACCATGTGACCTACAGGTTCCTCCAGAGTCCAGTCCAACCACTGAACGGGAGTCCAAAGGTCCCACGCTGACTTGGGACTCAAGGGACACAGAGGGCCTTCTATGCACATGACTTTCATGCAGCCCCAGCCAGCTTTAGCCCTTCAGGCTTCAGACCCTCAGGTGCAACATTCTGTACAAAGGAGCCACTCTCCTTCCCCATTCTCTCTGTGAAGATCATAGGTAGCTGGACTCTGTATATAGCGAGGCTGCTGGTGTCATCTTGAATGGTTACAGCCAGGGGCCTAGAGTCAGTCGGGGCTGTCAGGGCAAGGGGAGCAGAAGACTCCTCTGTTTGAATACTCAGAAGATCCATTTGGTGGGAGTGATGGCTACGTCAGGAAAGTGCTTAGGACCACCTCGCCCAACCTCCAACTGCCACTGGGGCAGGCCTGGCAGCTTTGTGTGAGTCAGCACCTTCCTCAAGCACCAACATCTCAGCCCTTCCATGTCTCTCCTGCCCATGCCAGAGAGGCGAGAAGAGTCAGCAGTAGCGTCATTTGGCCATGGCAAGATCTGGTTACATCAGGAGCAGAGGGTACCCCAAGTTTTAGAAGCCTGCTCACATGAAACAACAAAGAGGGCAGACTTTGGAACCGAACTGGCTTTCTCTCATCCTTCCGCCCCCCAGGATGAGCACATCAACAGACAGCCATCTCACACACAGAGGAGCTTGGCTGAAAGATGAGATCACAGAAGGCAACAGTACTTCGAAGTGGTAGCCCATATACACGGTAAATTTTAACACAGGGCAATAAAAAGGTCTAATGTCCTCCTGAACTCCTGAGGCTGCCCAGCTGGCTGCTGGTGCCTCAGTCACCAGCTCCCCTATACCCCAGCACTCAGTGTTCCAGACACACGGATGGAGATCTGTTTCGATCTCTCTTAATTGCCTGGGCACTCTCTGGACCCCTGCCTCTGTGGGCTGCTCTGCCAAGAGCAGTAACTGCCTGTCACCAGTTACCCACTTAAAATATCAACGCCCATCCTACTGGGTGGAATGTCACTCACCGAGATTTCAAGACCCGAGGCAGGAAGGTTGGAGGCTGGCCTGGGCTACACAGTGAGATACTGTCTCTAAAGAACCCAAAATTGTACCGGAATGTCAGCGTTCCCAAACACAAGCTCTTATGAGGACGGGCCAAGTAATGTCTGCCAACAACCCAACATGGGGTCTAACACTGCAGCCCACTACGCTTACCAAAACCAAAGAGCGCTGCCTCCTGCTTGTAATCCTAGCACATGGGAGGCGGAGGCCGAGAGATCAGGAGTTCAGTCATCCTCAGCTTCTTAAGGAAGCTGAGACCAGCCTAGGCTCCATGAAACCCAGTCTCAAAGTGCCAAAGCAAAGCTGGTACCAGGTAGCAGCATGCACCCACAGTCCCAGTGACTTGGGAGACTGAGGCGGAAGGCTCATTTGAGCCTAGGAATCTTGACAAAGCCAAATATAGCTTTGTCAAAATTATATAGTACACTGTCTCAAAGAACGACACACCCAGTACTCAGGAGGCAGAGCAAAAAACATTAGGAACTCAAGGCCTGTGTAGGCTATGAGACCATATTTAAAAAAAAAAAAAAAATCGAAAGCCTTGGGGCTGGAGAGATGGCTCAGTTGGCTCTTAGCACTAGCTGAAGCCAGGTATGGTGGTGCACACCTTTAACCCAGCACTCAGGAGGCAGAGGCAGAGGCAGAGGCAGAGGCAGAGGCAGAGGCAGAGGCAG
>NW_026596088.1:1162610-1219129 GCF_907164565.1 Psammomys obesus
GGCAGAGGCAGAGGCAGAGGCAGAGGCAGAGGCAGAGGCAGAGGCAGGCAGATCTCCGTAGGCCGGCCTGATCTACAGAGCTAGTTCCAGAATAGCCAAGGCTCTACAGAAAAACCAGGGGGAAAAAAAAAGAAAAGAAAAGAAAAAAAGAGCACTAGCTGCTCTTCAGGGCATCTAACACTTTTACATGGACATGCAGGCAAAACATTAATATACATAAATGAAAGATAAACAAAAACCCAAAACCAAACCAGACCCCTAAGTTGATGTGGTGGAGGCCAAGGCAGGGGGACCAAGAGTTCCAGGAAGCAAGACTCTGTGTGTGTGTGTGTGTGTGTGTGTGTGTGTGTGTGAGAGAGAGAGAGAGAGCGAGAGAGACTGACTATGGGTAGCCCATGCTCTGGGGAAACCATCCATCTTTCCATGAATATTTATTAAGTAGCTACCACATACCAAGCTAGTTTTCACTCTAGGCAGAGACAAAGACATAGGTCTGTTCTCATGAAGTTTACATCCTCGTGAGCATAGAAAATATCAAGGCTATAATGAAAGTGGCCACCAGGGACATAAATCGGGTGAACAGTCAGTGCCTGCGACCCTTAAGAGCCACAGGGCCTCTCTAAGGTCAATGGGTTGACAGGGAGGAGGCAGCCACCTTTGGAAACAGTATCTCAGGTGGACCTTCATTACCCAGTTATTCATCTAAGAATGTTTCGGGCATGGCTTGGTGGCACACACCTTTAATCCCAGCACTTGGGGGGCGGGGAGAAGCAGAAGCAGGTGGATCTCCGTGAGATCAAGGCCAGCCTGGTCTACAGAGTGAGTTCCAGGACAGCTAGGGGCTACACAGAGAAACCCTGTCTTGAGAAACCAAAAAAAAAAAAATGTCTTAAAGTAAACAAGTCCGAAAATAGTGAAGGTCCCTCCTTTATTATGGAGGCTTCCAGAGCCAGAGGAAAGGACAGAGGAGTTTGCCTCAGGGAAGGATCTAGCTGGCCCCTGGCCTCTTCTCTCCATGGCCTGGTATCCCAGGGTTCCTTGGCCCAATAATATCAGTCTGACTCCTCTGCCTCCCAGGGAACCTGGGACCCATACATCTCCCTCCCTCATGTCTCCCCAAAATCTCATCGGGCCAGACCCCAGGGCTGAGCCAGCAGGATGTGTGGTAACATCCAACTCTCAGACAGGCCTCCTGGAGCACCAGCTGGATGGGCGGGGCCTCCCGAGCACCCTTCCTGCTTTGCAGTGCCAGGTCCTTGGGGTCACAGGTTGGGTCCAGTCCTCAGGATTAAAGAGCTAGTAACAACACCAAACAGAGGGTGACCCCCCCCAACCCCAGCAGGTTAGAGAACACATGAGAAAGACATGACACTGGGACCCTTAGGAGGAGGAGAGGAGCCACGTGGCACGGCAGATACCAAGGGCAGGCAGGTAGGCAGCTGGGGACGGGAGAGGGTCATTTCTTCTTGGCACGGTCTGCCGCATCCAGGGCAGCCATGTTTCTTGCAGCCGTGATGAGGTGGATGACACTAATGATGGACTTGAGCAGGGCGATGGGAGCTGTGATCCAGAGGCCCATTCGGAAAAGCCCCACAGAGCCAACTATGGGAGGCAGAGAGAATGAAAGCCCAGGATGAAGGGGAGCGGGACTGAGGCCGCTCTCTCCCCCCAGGCAAGGCAGGGTGGAACCCCACCCCCACCCCGCCCCCTTTCCCTACCTAGTGGTCCCTCGGAGAAATTGAACAGGTACAGGAGGCAGTAGAAGAGTTCATTTCCAGCACACAGGGTGAACAGAGCAGGCTGCGTACAACAGAAGACTGCCTAAGACGAAGGGCCATGCCCCTACCGTAACCTACAGGGACTTCTGCCGCCGACAGGACAGGCCTCTCGGCCCGCTGCACACTGCGCTCTATCGCATTCTTCCTTAGCCTCCGGCCCCCACCGCCAGCTTCACTCTCACTGCTGCTGGGAGGAGGCGCACAGACCTTTCACCAAGTCTCCTTCGGCATGCCTCAGCCCAAGGACCACTCCTGCTGTGACCGACGGCTGTGTGTGTGTGTTCACCCTAAGACTTCCTCTTTTCGGGTCAAGTAGGGGAAGGGGCAGGGCGCGCTCACCCTAGAGGTGTAGTAGATCCGAAGCACAGGGTTCCCAGACAGGTCAATCATCTTGTGGCTCTCACTGCCTCGCACCACAGAACTTGGGGAAGAAAATCACGGGATGTCGTGAGCTCTTTCCGCCACTACGTTCACCCAACCCCCCCCACCGACTGGCACTGCCTCTTGCTCAAAACCATACAGTTGCCTAGGCGGGGCAGAGTCAGCATTAAATACCCACCACAAAGCACCCATGCTTCTTCCACCCCACTTGGAACCCTAAAATGTCCAGCCAGTCCCATGCTTAGAAATTGCTTAAGACACCTGTAAAAATGACAAGCCTATTCAGAGACACAGGGCCCAGCTAAGGAGTTAAGGACAGGGGCATCCTGGCATAGGCCTATAATTTCAGCACCCAGGAGGCTGAGGTAGGAAGACTGCCAAGGATTTGAGGCCTACCTGGGCACACAGTAAATCCTAAGCAAGCCTCGAGCTGTCGTCTCAAGGAGGAAAGAAAGAGGAAGACACCTTCTAGGGAGCCTGCAGCCATCCATCCCAGCCCCCCCCCCCCCCACACACTATCATGTCTTCCACTCGTCAACACCCAACGTCAAAGCAGACCTGTGCAGATGCAGCCAGTGACTGGCCACGTCCAAGCTCATGCTGAGCTGGAAGAGAAGGGTAGCTCGTGGGTACAGCAGGGCCAGGTTGACCAAGAGACACATAGTGGAGCAACGGTCCGTCAGCATGTCGAGCATGGCCCCAAACCGGGTTCCTGAAAAATAATGACTAATAAGTTGAAAGGGGCTGTTTGGTACAGTGGATCCATGACAGGCGCCTACACCTCTCCTATCACTCCAGGCCAGTATGAAAGGAGTTTGAAAGCATCTACCATCTACTGCTCCAAGAAGAAAGCAGGCTGCTGTCAAGAGTGAGGCCAGGAGGACAAGGAGAGGTGTTGGAGGAGTGGGGAAACTCTATCTTCAACTCCCCTACCCCAGGACCAGGCTACAAAGAAAATCAAGCAGACCCAAAGTCTCAGGGGCAGGTCTGCAGAGGTCACTGAAGAACTGGTCAGAGCTTCAGACACTACCTGCTTTCCTCCCCGCAAAGGCCAACCTCTCTGTCGGAATGCCTATTGTCTGTGCCTAGCACATAGTAAACAGCTATTAAGTGGAAATGTCTTATTTACTTACATTTTTTTCAAGCTTATCTATTTTTTTATTTTATGGTATGTCTGTCTACATATATGTATGAGCACCACACGTATGCCACTTCACTTCTACAAGACCAGTAAGTTGTGTTTGTTTTGTTTTGTTTTGTTTTTTTGAGGCAGGGCTTCTCTTTGTGTAGCTCTGGCTGTCCTGGAGCTCAATTTGTAGAACAGGCGTGCCTCCGAGCCCCAAGTGCTGGGATTAAAAGCCTGTGCCACCACACCCGGCTAAACATTCTTAACTTAAATCTCTGAGCCATCTCTCCTGCCCCAGTCGTGTTTTTTATTTTTGCAGGATTTTGCTGTGTAGCTCACCTGTACTCATTAGGCAGCCTAAGAGGACTTCGGGCTTGGAGCAATCTTTTTATCTGCCTCTCCAGTGTTGGAATTACAGGCATGAGCCACCACGCCCGACCTGAATGGACTAAAAGCCACATGGCTTACAACCACCTATAGCTACAGTTCCAAGGGATCCAATGCCCTCTTCGGGCGTCTGTGGTCACCAGGCATACATGTGGCGCACATACATGCATACCCAGAGAGACCTCTTCCATTCCCACAGCTATGTCCAGTCTAGGTCCCCTCACAAGCAGTGACCAAGCCTCAAGAGCAAGCTTATATCCCAAGCTGCTTTGTTTTGTTTTCTTAAAGATGGGAATTGAAGAACCCTCTACCTCTGAGGTTCTGAGAAAGCGGGTAAATGGCATATGGCATCCCTCAGGGGGACGTTGGGCCCCCAAGTGGTAGCAGTGGTCTGGTAGAGTTCTGTCACCTTGATTAAGGGCTCGCGCTGCGTGTCCATCAAAAGCATCTAGAAGTCCGCTGAGTAGATAGAAGGAGGAGGCCGTGAAGGGGCAGCAGGGCATGAAGTAGAAGGAAATGATGGCGAAGACAATCCGGGCATAACCTTGGGATGGGACGGGAGAGGCACAGGGGGTGTGATCGGGAGCCAGCTCGGGGTTCCTCGCCCTCCGCTGGTCTTGGGGCCGCAGGCAGCACTCACCGATAAGGTTAGGCACGAACAGGAAAATATTTTCCTCGGGCATCTTGGCGGCTCCCCTGGTCGGCCCGGCCCAGCTCTGGAGGTGCAAGAGCTTGTCCCAGTCTCACCTTTCAGCCCGGGGCATCGGCCGCTCCACCTGAGCCCTGGGCCCAGTTCCCCCGCGCGACCCCGCAGGGCACCGGGGCGCGGGACACCCCTGGGCGCAGCTCACGCACACCTGGCCTTCCGATGGGTAGGAGCTGCCGTCTCCAGCAGCGAGCCCCGCTGCTCCGGTTACGCCCGGCTTCCCCGAGCCTACTCTTCTGTTGGGGACGTTAACAACATCGGAGAGGGAAGAGAGCGGCTTTTAAATATAAATAAATGAATTAAATAAATATTGGCTGATGCCCCTTTAAGGACGGCCTGCTTCCTTTTCCTGCCAGGGCCCCTTGGCTTTGGCTCGTACCAATGCACCGGGGGGGGGAGTAGGGAGCCGAGGGCCATCCGCAAAGAAAGGAACTGGAATGGGAGAAGCAAGAGCCCCGGAAGAGAATCTGCATTTTGCATTTCACAGGAGTCGTAACCCCCTGGAGGCAGAGATAAGGCGCCGAGAGTCCGCCGTCCCGAGTGTGTACCTCCCCGAGGGACGGGGCGACTTAGTACAGCCCACATCGCTTCCCCGCCCGCTACGTCTGCGGCCGCGGTCGCTCTCCCGGATCCAGGCTGGGGAGAGGTGGCTAGAGAGGCTCGGGGCGCGCCTGCTGCTTGCTTCTGGCGCCGCCCTGCTGGTGGGAGGATTAGAGACCCTACGTCATCTCCCAAACGCCCTGCTGAAATGCTGGGGCCACCACCTCCGAGAAGGCACCGGGAGAGCAACCTTGGCACGCCAGGGAAATGTCTTTAGTTCTAGAACCTCTAGTCTCCTAGCAACGGAACCATAGAACTTCTGCAAGCATTTAGGTCTTTATAGCAACCCATAACAGCGCTTCCCTGGCTCCCCCTCTTTCCATCCTTCTTCCCCATCTCCAACTCCCTGTCCCCCCCCGAGACCCATCACCATAGCTCGCCCTTAAGCCCCTCCGCCTCCCCTCCTGCCGAGTAGCCCAAGATTTCAACCCATCAGTCAGGTCGGGGGCTGCGTGTTGGCTTCCTAGCCTTAGGAAGTGCCTTGGAAGAAAAAAGGGAGAAGGGCTCTGGAGGGAACGGGGGAGGGTGTTGTTCTGAGAACCCCCCCGAAAAAAAAAAAAAAAAAAACTGTAGACAAAACAACAAACTTTTTCAAGGACAGAAGTAGGGCGTTTGAGCTGTAGGCGTGGACTAAAACTCTGGGCCCAGGGAGTGGAGTGAGATGGGGTCTGTGGGGGAAGAAGGCTGGTTTCTCAGTCTAACACAAACTTTCTTTCCAAGGTGATGGCATCCACATCTGCCAGGAGTGGGGAGAAAAAGGACAGCTGGCTATCTCAAGCTGCGGCCTCCTTAGGCGGAGGGCAGGTACACAACAGTGGGAATGTGAAGAAAGGGAAGGGAAGAGCCATGCTCGTCTGCGTCAGAGCCATGAGCCCCGAGGCCCCATAGACTGCTTTCTGGGTCTAGGGCCTCCTAGTCAAATCACGCATCTCAGACTTCGAATCCCAGATTCCCCTGCCACAGAGCCTGCTGCCTGCAAGACGCCAGACTGATGGGAATCTGCAGGCTGAGTTCTAACTTCCTTTCCAGAAAACCTCATTATCCCGATCTGAAGAATTCCTGACCCAGATCAGCTCTGAACTTGCAGATGAAGCACTGTTTATCGCTCACTCCCACATGAATCCTGTGCCCGTCAAGGAAAAGCAGACAAAAGACCAAGGGACTCAGATATCCAGACATGGTGAACTTTCCCTCTTTATCTAGAGACCGGTCCCCAACTCCCTTCTAGCCCACAGCTCACCTCCCCAGGCATCTGCCCATTTTTTTCCCTCCTCGGTGTCAGTCCTCAGCACTGTGGGCCTTACCCTTTAACTCACTCATTGTTGCTAGCCAGGAGCCTCCTTGTACCCATCTGCTGTAGCCACACTAGAAAGTCGCTTCTCTAACTGGGGCCTCTAATTTCAGTGTTCTTCACCAAGACCCGAGGCACAGACACCCGGTGAGTGAGGCTTGGTCCTGGGGAAAGGATGAGAAAGCTATAGGGTTGACAACATCCTAGCAGGGTAGGGGGACCAGAACCACGTATTCTGTTCGTTTTCCCCCTGAGCCACAGTTTGACTCTCGGCCTTCTGTTGTCTTCTGCCATCTTCAGCTCTGACAGAAATCGCACCCGGACCAAGGCACACCTTCTGCCGTCTCCTCGTGAAAAGGTTTGTACGAGGTCGTTCGCTTTCAATATTTCCAGTTTCCAGGGTGTGCTACGCCTTGCGTTAGGCATTTGGGACACAGAATGCATGCTATAGACTCAGCCCTTGAAGAATTGAGGGGTTTGTTTCTGTTTGTTTTGTTTGTTTGTGATTGGCTCTCAGTATGTAGCACGGTTGCCCTAGAACTTGCTATGTAGACCAGGCTAGCCTTGACATCACAAAGATCTACCTGCCTCGGCCTTCCCCGTGCTAGGATTAAAAGCATGCACCACCATGCCCAGCAGAATTCAGTTTAAGAATGAGGCCTAGACAAGTTAATGGCTGATGGCCACATAATATGGAACAGTGCCTACTTAAGAAGAGAAAACAATAAGACTATTTTTAACCCATCCTCAGCTGGGCTGGGAAGGAAAGGCATCATGGAACTTCCTGAGGAAGGAAACACCTGAAGAAAGACTTTTCTAGGAAAACAGCGCTAAGTATTTTAAGCAGTACGGACTGTACGATCCAAGGTTCAGAGAGGTCTCTTAGTAAAGTGAGGTTGTGAGTAGCTTGTATGCTCTAGGGCCTGCCAGGCATGGTAGCGAATCCCTTTAATCTCAGCACTCTGGAGGCGCATGGGGTGATGCCTGCAAGTTCAAGGTCAACTTGGTCGACATAGTGAGTTCCAGGACAGCTAAGGCTACACAGAGAAACCTTGTCTTAAAATAAACAATCAAACAGGAATTTAGAAATCATACATATGTAATAATATACAATATGTGATGGAAATTATATATCTGGGGAGACAAGGGTTTAAAAACTTAAAATCAGACAAAAAAAAAAAAAAAAAAAAAAAAAAGAAGCTGGTGAGGTTATGGCTCAGCAGTTAAGAGCGTTTGTTGATTTTCCAGAGGACCCGGGTTTGATTGCCAGCACCCACATGGTGGCTAACTCTAACTGACACCCTCTTCTGGTCTCCACAGGCACCAGGCATACAAGTGATACACAAACCTACATTCAGGCAAAACACCATCACACAGTCCATCACTCAGGAGGCAGAAGCAAGTGAATCCGTATGAGCTCCAGCCCAGCCTGGGCTACAGAGGGAGATCCAGGTCAGCCATAGCTACTTAGACTCTGTGTCAAAAAATAAAATAAAATAAAATAAATAAAATAAAATAAAATAAAATAAAAGTAAAGTAAAGTAAAGTAAAGTAAAATAAAATAAAAAATAAATAAATTTTTAAAATAAAAAGCAGCAAACATAGGAAGGCATGGTAGGCAGATGGTTCAACGGACGCCTGGATATATTAACTGAACATGTGCTAAGCGCTCGCTGTATGCCAGCACTGTCCTGAAGTGCAGCCCTGATCGAAATAAAGCCCCTGCTCTCAAAAAGTTTATGTGGGAGAGGAGAGGTGAAAGGGTGGGAAGATGGATGAATGGATGAGCGGGCGGATGGAGTTGAAGGAAGATTCGGGGAGGAGCAGGTTACAGAATAAATGGAGCATGGTGGCTATGTTCAAGGGCGGTATATGGCTTGGACGGCTGGGTGAAGGATGGAAGGATAAGACAGGATCCTTAAACGGAAAGAGCCAGCAGCTCTCATTTTCTTCCAGGGAGCACTCCCCACCAGCCTGACAACTGGAGGATGAGCCCAGTCTTCCCTGGCTGCTGCTCTCTCGGCCTCTCGCCCTCCCCTCCCACTTTGCCCCTCAGTGAAAGCCTCAAAGCTCCTCTTTTGCAACTGACTAAAGACCTCATCTTGAGAGGAACTCCTGGTCATAAGCAATGCCACTTTTGAAATCATCGAGATCTTCTGGAGCTGTCATAGGTAGAAACCACCACGGGCAAACACACCACTGAGGAGAAAAGTTTTTTAATAAAAAGCCAGGGATCCGCCCTTCCCCAAAGGTTGGCAGTATTCTAGAGTGGCTTTCGGAGGGGGCACACCTTTCTTCCAGAGGGGGGATGGTGCATGCCAGCATATTCCTGGAATTTGGTTGTCTGCCACCTGCTGGACCCAAACCCATTCTCCAGTAGCTCCTGGCTTCTAATGGGTCACTCTTGCCACTAAGGAGAGCCTTTGCTGTCACCTCAGATTCTGAGGGCCCTGGGCCTTTGCTTGTCCCTCTGAGCTTGTGAGCTCTCATGTTTAAGAGAATGCTGATTTGTAACCAGACAGAAGGTGACATGGACAGCTCTGACGAGTTTCTGTTTCAGGCCCAGTTTGGCTACTTATTTGTTCCTCTGAGGACGTCTATTCACCTCTTTTAATTGAAAACTGTAATCAGTCCTTAATCCTAGCACTCCGGAGGCAGAAGCAGGCGGATCTGTGGGCGATCAAGGCCAGCCTGGTCTATGGAGTGAGTTCCAGGACAGCCAGGGCTACGTGGAGAAACCCTGTTTCAAAAACCCAACCAACCAACCAAACAACCAAACAAACAAACAACCGTGAGTAGTAAATTACCCACAAGTTCTTTACGAGGATTAAACAAACAAACAAACAAAAAAAAAAACAATGTAAAATAGATTGATCCCTCTTAATCCCCAATAATCCCAGCACTCAGTAGGCAGAGGCAAGAAGATTGCTTCCAGTTCAAGGTATCAAGCCAGTGTGAACTTCACAGCAATGTCTGGTCTCAAAAACAGAAGGGGGCAGGGGCAGGGGGCAGTGGTGCACGCCTGTAATCCCAGCACTCAGGGAGGCAGAGGCAGGTGGATCTCTGTGAGTTAAAGGCCAGCCTGGTCTACAGAGTGAGTTTCAGGACAGGCAGAGCTAGATAGTGAAACCCTTTTTCAAGAAAAGGAAAGGAAAGGAAAGGAAAGGAAAGGAAAGGAAAGGAAAGGAAAGGAAAGGAAAGGAAAGGAAAGGAAAGGAGAAAGGAAAGGAGAAAGGAAAGGAGAAAGGAAAGGAGAAAGGAAAGGAGAAAGGAAAGGAAAAAGGAAAGGAAGGGAAAAAGGAAAGGAAGGGAAAAAGGAAAGGAAAGGAAAAAGGAAAGGAAAGGAAAAAGGAAAGGAAAGGAAAAAGGAAAGGAAAGGAAAGGAAAGGAAAGGAAAAAGGAAAGGAAAGGAAAGGAAAGGAAAGGAAAGGAAAGGAAAGGAAAGGAAAGGAAAAAGGAAAGGAAAGGAAAGGAAAAAGGAAAGAAAAGGAAAGGAAAGGAAAGGAAAGGAAAGGAAAGGAAAGGAAAGGAAAGGAAAAAGGAAAGGAAAGGAAGGGAAGGGAAGGGGGAAAAAAAGGGAAAAGGAAAAAGGAAAGGAAAAGGGAAAGGGAAAAAGGAAAAAGGAAAGGAAAGGAAGGAAGGAGAAAGAGAGAGAGAGAAAGAAAGAAAGAAAGAAAGAAAGAAAGAAAGAAAGAAAGAAAGAAAGAAAGAAAGAAACCAGACCATGGGTGGTAGTGGTGACACCTGCCTTTGATCCCATCACTCTGTAGGCAGAGGCAGGTGGATTTCTGTGACTTTGAGGCCACCCTGGTCTACACAGTGACTCTAGAACAGCCTGTCTCAAAAATCCAAAAAAAAAAAAAAAAAAAAAAAAGGCAGACAGCCCAGCCTGAGCTATAGCAAGACCATTTAAATAAAATGAGACAGAAGCAATAAATAAGCCACAAAAGATCAGTAGGAGAAAGAACAACACAGAATGCATAAATATGCAAACATTTTCAAAAAGTGAAAAGAATGGAAGGCTCATTGCTCCCTGTGTCTGTGAAAGGCTGTGGGCAGTGTGGCTCTTCTAGCTACAGGAACCTAGCAAGAACTAGTGAAGAGCTCAGTTGTCCCAGTTGCTCCTCTATAGGGCCTGAACCTTAAGCCAAGCTTGTTTCGAGACAGGGTCACTCTATGCTGTCCTTGCTGGTCTGGAACTGAGCTCAAATTCTGTCAGCCTCTGCCTCCCAAGAGCTGGGATTAATGTAGGCTCCATTGTACCCAGTACAAGCAAGGCTTTGGACTCCAGGCCGGCACCTGGGATACCGCCCAAATCTGGATCTGCATTTTCCTCCAAAGAGCTTCCATTTCCCCAAACCTACTCTCCCAGAGGGCTCCCCACGCCGGCCCCACCACCTTGAGACCCACTTCCCCAGACTCACCAGCTCAGTTACAAGTGGTGACTTTCTGTTTATTGCTCAAAAACAAGAACTCAGAAGCAAATTAAGGTGGAGAGAGTGTGGGCAGGGAGACACGGGGAAGGGATGGGGCTCGGCCTCATCCCTCCCTTCATCCTTCTCACCCTCCAAGGCCCAGCAGCAGTCAGGCGTCTGGGGGTAGGGAGCCTTCATGGCCATGGGGATAGTAGAATTGGGGGACAGTTCTTGAGTGGGGCCCTGGGCTGGAGGGACCCAGGAGTCGCAAGGGGCTGAGTTCCCTTCCGGGGTCCAGAAGTCAGTAGGCTAGGGGGTGGAAGGCCCCTTGTTTGGCAACTAAGAAGAGGCGGCTTTGGGCGGCAGGATGCTGGTTTATTTACGGTAGGGTCTCCAGGGCCATCAGAGCCCCCTCGTGGGACAGGGAGACTATTTACACAGCAGGGGAGAGGGGAGCCCAAGACCAGGTCCTCACTGCCCAGAACGATGAGAGAATGGGGGGTCCTGGGTCCTGCAGACTTAGACTGAGGGCTCAGATGGAAACTTCGTACTCCCGTGTATCCTGAGGACAGAAAGGGCAGATAAACTGGAGTGAGTTGGAGATGAAGAGGCATCCTCAAGGAGGGGGAGGACGTCATTTGAGCTGAGTCTGGTGGTGGTACTGACCTATAATCCCAGCTACTAGGGAGGTGGAGGCAGGAAGAGCCCAACTCAAGACTGGCCTGGGCTACGGAAGTAGTTCAAGACCAGACTGGACCATTGAAACCCTGTCTCAAAATTAAAAAAGGACTGGGGAGCGGGCATGACGATGAACACCTTTAATCCCAACCCTTGGAGGCGGAGGCAGGTGGCTCTGTGAATTTGAGGCCACCCTCATCTACATACACCAGCCAGGGCTATAGAGAGAGCTGTGTCAAAATACAGAAGAGAATGAGACACCGCAGGTGCTGTTCAGTGTCAGGAGCTGACAGCTGACCATGCATAAGTTCAATGTCCAGTACCACGTACTCTCAAGGAGACCATCATATTTTGAGACAAGGTCTCTCTGTGTAGCCCTGGCTGTCCTGGAACTCCTTAGGTAGACCAGGCTGGCCTCAAACTCAGAGAGCTGTATGCCTCTGCCTCTGGAGTGCTGGGATTAAAATTGTGAACCAATCCGTCCAGCAAGATGTTCATATTTAAATTAATACAGAGGAGCTGGAGAGATGGCTCAGCAGCTAAGAGTCCTAGCTGCTCTTCCAGAGGAGCTAGGTTCGATTCCCAGCACTCACAAGATGGCCCACAGCCATCTGTAATGCCTGTCCCAGGGGATCTGATGCCCTCCCTGGCCTCTGAGGGTATTTCATGCACTTGGACCAACAAACAATCAGCGAAACACCCATACATATTTTTTTAAAAAATGAAAAATTTCTACAAAAAGTTTTTAGTAAAGATTCCCAGTCAGGTATGGTGGTGCACACTTTAAACACCAGCACTCAGGAGCCAAATGCAGGCAGATCTCTTGAGATTCCCAGGCTAGCCTGGTCTGGTGAGCTCCAGGACAGACACTGATACATAGTGAGACTTTGTCACAAAAACAAAAAACCAAAACAAAACAAAATAAAAAAAACTTCCTGGGTTGAATATTGCTAATATATATATATATATATTTTGTTTTTTTTTTTTTGTTTTTTTTAATGTACATTGGTGTTTTGTCTGCATGTGTGAGAGGGTCAGGTCACCTGGAACAGAAGTTACAGACAGTTGTGAGCTGCCATGTGGGTGCTGGGATTGAACCCGGGTCCTTTGGAAGAGCAGACAGTGCTCTTAACTGCTGAGCCATCTCTCCAGCCCCCTAATATATATATTTGAATCTTGCCAATTTATCCTATATGTTAAGACAGCAAAGATGAATTTCTGAGATGTCTTGAACAATTAGAAGATCTGGAGATTGGGCCTAAGTACCCACTAAGAATTAGAGCTGTATCCTGCAGACGGGCTCTGGCTCTCCAGTCAGCAGCAGTGGTTATTACCTGCTGTCCACACATAGCTTGCTTTGGCCATCGTCAGGGCTTTCCTACATAAGCAACTGAGTTTGAAATCTCCCCGCCCAAAAGACGAGGCAGGGACTTCTGAAGATCAGGAAGTCCTTGGGGAGGCTGAGGGAGGTGGCGTTGCAAGGGGAGGGGAGAGACTCACGCCAGCTTCATACAGTGGGTTGCTGAAGTCTGACTCCACCGTGATGGGACTGTAGGAGTGGGAACCCGAGAAGCCAAAGAGGGACTTTCCTTGCAGCCTGGGAAAGGGAGGGGACATCGGTCTTATCATGAGTGAGTCCTTGAACTCCCTCGCCAGGCTCCCATGCCAGCTCTGACCCCTGCCCTGGCCAGCGGTGCAGAGCAGGGTACTTACTTAGCGTAGTATATGTAAACGCCACTGCCAAGGACAATGACCAAGCCCAGGGGCAACAGAATGGCCAGAGCAAGGTTCCCACCCTCCAGCTGCCTTGATGGGTCTGTGGTCTGGGTCACTGGAGAGGGAGGAAGAACAGAAAATGAGCCAAGGCTGTACCCACTCCTGGGCTCTCCCAGCCTCCTGCCCTGGGCCCTGAACCCTTGTCCTCACCCCTCCGGGGCCTGACCTCCTGCCCCCAGCCTTGACCTTGCCCCCCCAGCATGGCCAGGCCTGGTCTCCACCTGGACCCTCACTGACCTTCCAGTTTTCGGTTGTCCAGGAGCTCCTCATAGGCCACTGCAGGGAGAGGAGGGGGAGGGGCGGGGTCTGAGCCAGGGAGGGAAGGAGCCTGGGGAGAGGGCCGGAGCCCTGTGGGGCTGGGCTGCACAGCCTGCTTCTCTGCCCTCTGTTCAATCTAAGCGTGTCTTTTCCCCTGTGTGTGGAGGCTGTCGGGAACTGGCGGGCCAGGGCTTGCTCTCCTTCAGACCACTACAGGTTCAAGGTTCCTGGACCGTCTGAGCCAACCAGCTTCAGAATATCTCGCTGATAACAAAACGGAGGCCTTTGCAGAGAGGACAGGGGGCCTCTAAGCCAAGGCCCTCCCTATAGCCCTTGACAGTTCTGGAACCTCAAATCTCCCCAGGTTTTTTCGTGCCTGTCAGGATGAGAGCCCACAGGAGAAGGCACTGGGTAGGGTCAGCCACTGCTCTTGCATTTTTCTACCCAGCTCTTCTAGCCCCGTCGCTCCCCATATATTGCTACGCCCCCTCCTGCCCTGGCACCTTTGCAGAGTGGGGGCTGGCTGGTCCACTGGGACGGGTGGCCGGGCACACAGGTGATGGTGACCTCGCCGATGAGCTCAAAGCCCTCATAGCAGAAGAAGCGTAGCGACTCTCCCGCTTGGTAGTGGTGCTTGTATAGTGTCTGGTAGCCGTTTTCGGGCACGCCAGGGTTCAGGCACGGCTCGTACTTTACTGCAGGAAGCGGGGAGGGCCGCAGGCCCGCTTAGACGCCGAGCAGGCCTGGTCCGGATTCCCAGGTCTTCCCTCCGTGGGCTGCTCCCCAGACTTACAGGCGCATTTGGGGACCCGATCGCTCCACTTGGGTGTACCCGTGTCCCGGCTGTAGCAGGTGAGCACAGCCGCCCCCTCCAGGCTGTACCCTGGCAGACAGCGATACTGGACGTGGGAGCCGACGGGAAAACCGGCGTCGGAGGCGGTCCGGTGGCCATTGGTGATCTCTCCCGGGTCAGCACAGGTCATGACTGGTGATAGGAGGGAAAGGTTAGGGAGGGGAGAGCGAGGGTCTCAGTAGGTCGCCTGGAAGCGGCTCGCGGAGGCCTGAGAGCTCTGTTCTCTCACCAGTTCCTTAGCAGGGCACAGACTGTGAGTCAGACACCTCAGGGTCAGTGGGTTCGCAGAGTGTGATGCTGCAGTGCTTATAGTCCCTCCACTTAGAGACTAGAGGAAGGAATAAGAGCTCCCAGCCAGCCTGGGCTGCATGGCAAGTTCCAGAACAGGACACCCTAGACCACACAGTAAGACCCTGTGGCTGGGGTGGGGGGGGGGTAAATCAATGTATTTTATATCTTTTGAAAATGGGTAAGTGGACAAACTCGGCCCCTGGCTTCTGGCAAAATCCAAAATATTTAATCAATATGTCGGAGCACAATACCTTCGACCCGGCTCTGTCCCTGGCACGGCAGACCATCCTTATGGACAGAAGCTAGTGTCTCAAGACAGGCTGGCGCTTGTGTCGCCCGCATCTGCATGGCGCCCAGCCCATTCAGCTCACATGTCCTGCCTGCACTTCCACTGTCAGCGCTACCGCAGAAGGCCATCATCGTCATGGCGTTGCTGAGTGTGCGTCTGCATGTGTTCATGAATGCGCACGCAGAGGCCTGAGGTTTGATGTTGAGCACCTCGAGTCCTGAAACGGCCCCTTACTGAATCGGGGGGCTGACCCATCCAGCTGAACCGGCAAGCTCCAGTGACCCTCCACCACCCCCCCCCCCCCCGCCCTTGGAGGCACAGGCAGGCGTACCACCACAGCTGGCTTTTATGTGGGTCCAGGGGACCTCTGGCGCTTCCGTGACATCTGAGCTACCCCTCCACCCCAAGGCCTTTGATTCATATAAACCCGTGCTATGGACACCCTGACAGATACTTGATCCTGGTTATCCTGAGAGATCAGCGTGTCACTGCCATCTCTCTCGTGGCCCAGGGCTCGGCGCTTAGCCAAGCTGGAACCTGCCAGCACCGTGGCTCTGGAGCACCGGATAGATCCTGAGACTTGAGTGTCAACTCAGCATCAGACTCAGGATATAGCCTGGGCAATTTTCTGAGGGCAGCCTTGGCTAGGGCAAGGGTTGGCCCTCTGGTGCCCCCTGAAGTCTAACGCTCTGCTCCCATTTCATCCACGAAACCTGTCCTATAACCGACAGCCCTGTGCCGGGCTTCAGTTACTGCATTAAAACAAATCGAGCCTTCGGACCAGCATTGGCTCCAACAGGGCGACGTCTCACAGTGTCAGCTCTTGGAGAGTTTAGGGGTGCTTAGAAGAGAGCTGATGGGGCGGAGTCCAGGTGCAGTTAATTTGGCAAAACCCAGACCCGGAAGGGGTGGGACTCAAACCCTGGCGGGGGCGGAGTCGGGAGGGAAAGGGGCTGGACCTTGATGAAAAGCTGGTAGAGCGCAGGTGAAGGGGAAGAAAGCAGCCTAAACTAAAGGCAGCAGGACCTGCGCATGTGCGTGAATTTCAAGGCGCTGCATGGGGTAGGACCTAAAGGCCATGTAAGAGTTGGGTCTGAAGACCCAGGCGGGACTCAGGGCGAAATTAGACAACCCGGGAGGGACAGGCAAAGGCGGAACCCAAACCCAAGCCCGAGTTTAGGGGTGGGGCCCTACTCACTCTTCTGGCAGGCAGGTGGCGCCGCGCTCCAGGACAGGTCCCATTGGCAAGTGAGGATGTCCGATCCGAGCAGTTCATAGCCAGGCTCGCACTGGTAAGTGAGCACTGTGCCCCGGATCAGGTCCCCGTGGGACGCCGTCCTCCAGCCCCACTCGGGAGGTGGCAGCTCCGGGCACGTATCGTTCCTCGGGACCTCTGCAGTGGAGACGGGGCGCCCTTCCAGCTTCAGAGGGCCTCTCGCTGGGACCCGCTCCCTGCCCGGCCCCTGGGCCTTCCAGACCCCTCGCCTTCCGTTACCTTTGAAATGTAATACGAAGCCCTGGCCTAGGCCGGGATTGGGGGGCCCTGGGGGGGCCTGAAACTGCAGAGTGAGATCGGGTCCAGAGGAGAGGAGGCGGCGGCGTGGCTGAGGTCCCCGCAGCTGGGCCAGGACCCGAGCGCTCGGCCCGTCACCGTCGAACAGGGTCAGCATGTCCCCTTCGCGAACATTCAGGCTGCGGGGAAGGCGACGGAAGGTTAGGCGAACTACGACTAGCCCAGTCTAGCCCAGTCTCAACCCGGTCTGCTCATCGTAACCAGCCCCTCCCCGCCCCAATCCTCACTCTCAGTTTTGACCCGTCTAGGGTTCTTTCAGGTTCCGGAGATGGGTTGGCCCCATCCCCCCTCCCGCATCCTAATCTTCAACCCTGCACAGGACAAGCTCCGTCCACTCTCCAGCGTGTCTTCCATTCCCCACGGTATGCCCCCCAAAACAGCTTTGCTCAATCAAACACCATAGTCCCTCTACTCTCTGATCCTGGGCTCTTCGTGAGTGTCTGCTTTGGGTCCATGCCCACTCTCCTTTTCTCCACTCCCGTGACCACCTCGCACCAAATCAGCTCACCGACTTGCACCCGCTGACTTGGTACTAGCAACTGGGGCCCCAGTTTGGGGCCTGGGTCCCCTTGCTCCAGAAGCAGTCTCTCTCACACACACTGAGGGGGTATAGTTCAACGGTAGAGCATTTGACAGAAGAACCCCTCCAGACCTGCAGTGGCCCTTGAAGAGGCTCGTGCTACCCTTTCGCTTGGCCTTATTCTCCAAGTGACTTGAACCCAGGTCTCCCACCTCTGTCCTGCACCCTCTTGACGGCTTCTTTCAGATCGCCATGTACACATAGACTTCTGCGTGAGCTCAGAAGGGCCAGCTGGGCTCAGAATGCACTCTCTCTCACACACCAGATAGAACCCAAACCCGTTACACACGCTATACGAGCCAAACATACATTTCGACTTGGAGCAAGATGCGCTTCTCTTCCTGGACGTGCAGGCCCCACACGCAGTCCTGGCCAGGGCTATAGCTCTGGGGCCAGTCGGGAGAGAGGACCACACCAGCCGGCTCAGACAGCTCTCCTCCACACATGGCTGGGGAAGAGGTATGAGGTTCAGGACCCATGTGGGCCCGAGTTCCCCCTTTGCCAGCCCCCACTGCTCTTGGTGTGCACCAGGCCACCCCAATCTTGCCACATCTAGGTTCTACTACAATTGTTTTCCCAGCCTTGCCCTTAGTTAACCCCGCCCATGCCCGCTTCCCAGCTTCCTCACCGGATCCACACTCTGCCCAGCTCTAGTTCTGTCTAGCTTTAGAAGCCTTTCGGGTCTGAGCTTGAATTCATAACCAGCCCAGCAGTTACTCCCTTAAGAAAGCAGCCTCCGAAGGGGCAGGGCTTTCCCCAGGCTTTGGGTTAGTATGTTTCAGTGTTCATCCAGCTCTCTTGCACAGTTGCCTTCCTGGGGTCCCGGCTTTGGGGCTTACTCTGTAGGCTGGAAGGACTCTGTAGAACGGAGAGGGCTCACCCTTGCAAGCTGGCTCTGTGTCATTCCAGTGGGGTTCTGTGGGGTCCACGCATTCGATGGCATTGGGGGGCCCTGGGGGCTCCAGAGCATATCCCGGGAGGCACGAGAAGGTGGCCAGTGCCCCTGGGCGGTACTCAGGGTCTGTGGTGGTCACGTTGCCGTGTGCCAGGAAAGGGGGGAAGCAGCGGTCCTCTTCAAAGGCTAGAGAGGAGTTGGTCACAGACAGTAAGCGTTAGGACAGGCCTCGGGGATATCATTTTGGGCACGTAGGCTGATTTGGGGTGTTGCTTGGCCCCTCATGGGTTGTTTGTTTGTTGTGGCATGTTGAGATGGATGTCTCACTGTTTAGCTCAGGCTGACCTTGAACTTGAGATCTTCCTTCCTCTCAGCCTTCCAATTGGCTGGGACTATGTACATGTGCCAATAGCACTAACCGCCATTCTACGGACAAGGGCACCTTCAAACAAAAAGCCACCTGCCCGAGGTCATCTAGGTGGCAAGGACAGAGCCGGAGCTACAGTCCTGAAGGTTTAGTTCTCATCCACAGACGTTAGGCTTTGGAAACAGCAAGGGGCCCGGGGAGGGGCGCCTCTGGAGAGCTGGCTTCCGTGGGTGTGTTCTAGCCTCAGAAATAACAGTTGGATTCTGATCATCCACACTGTCACTGGAATCCAAAACTGCAGCGAGCGCAGAGGCTGCTCAGCTCGCACAGAGGACAAGTCAGCCAAAATGAACATCTCTAGAGCATTTTTTTTTTCCTTCTGTTCATCTGATTGTGCCTTATCTACAAAACCACCTCTCATGCAGGTGAGGACTCTGAATCGAACAGCACAGCGGTGGTCCCCCGGAATGGGCAGACTGGGGTTCTCACCGAAAAGCTGGGCTTCTGTTGTATTTTGTATTACTTGACCCGGCAAGGTATCAAATGCAAATCCTGTTCATCTCTCAGGGCCCAGTGCCGAATCCACTTATCTGTGACCCATCCAAAACCACGTCCTTCTGATCTCTGAACATTTCCCTTCCCTTGCCTCTTTTGTTTGTTTTTGTTTTCGAGACAGGGTTTCTCTGTGTAGCCCTGGCTGTCCTGAAACTCACTCTGTAGACCAGGCTAACCTTGAACTCAAGAGATCCACCTGCCTCTGCCTCCCCTGGGACTAAAGGCGTGCGCTGCTGCTGCCACCACTCAACTTTTCCACGGCCTCTTCTGTTCCTACAAATGCTCAGCCATGCTGTTTCCCAAATGCGCCATTGCCCTTTCATCTGAGCTGCCCCCACCTTTGACCTAATTACCCTCCATCCTGGAAGGCCACACCTAACTGCCTCTTCTCCCATGACCACTGATTCCTCCTGACCCATCTAACATCCATTCCTCCTCCTTCTGGTAATTGCTCCCCTATTCTCTACTTTTAGTGCCTTCCCTACTTTTAGTCCACGAGGCTTATTTGGGACCAATCAAAAACAAACCTGCCAATCTCAAAATGTCCTGGCTGAACTGAACTGAATCAAGTTGATGGGAACCTTTTCTGAAATGGTGGCCCAAAGCTCTCCTGAACATTTCCTTTCTTGCTGCCGTTTCGTTTTCTTCCCTGATGTCGTTAGGGAAGTTGACAGTCCTTAACTCTGTGGTTAGGTCTGCCCCAGTGGGAAAGCCTGTGTGTGAATGAAGCCACGGCACAGTCAAGAACCAAGACAGATACACGTCAGCCTGGCTGTATACTGGACCCAGCCATATCTGAAATTTAATCGTAAGAGACTACTTGGAAGGAAAAGGTGTCTCTGTGAAGGGATAGCTGTCAGGGGTCAGAGACCAACTACAGAGATGAGCACGGAGGGAGAATGAGCTTGTGGCTGTTCCTAGTGTGAGGAAGAGGAAATGGGGTGGGGGTTGGGCATGGCCAGGAAGTGAGACCGTTACCTTCAAATCGGAGGCTGAGCAGCAGGGGGTTGGCTGGCGTCTCTGAAAGCAGCTCTACGTAGAGGGATTGGGCGTCGCTGATGAGGCCTCGTTCAGGGACATCATCCATGTCGGAGTCGTAAATCACAGGCGACAGGGGGCTTCCCCCTGAGCGCACCATCAGCCTGGGGTGGACAGAAGGGCGGCAGATGCATTTTCCCCTTGGAAGCTGCCTTCTTGCCTGCTCTCCAGGCTTGTCTTTACAGCTGCTATTATCAGACACTAACCCAATCATGCATTCTTTTAAGCCCCAACACACTTGATCTTGTTTGATCTCTGCAAGGACTCTTTCGTCACTATAGAAGTAGACACTACGACTGTCCCTCATTTTAGAGAGGAGGCTACAGAGACACAGGAAGACTGTGTGCTCAGCCCGAGCGCTCACTGCAAAGAACAGGGAGGAAAGTAACAGCACAGAGTCTTATCATGCAGATCATGTCCTAGGCACCACTTGAACGTCTTTATATATCTTAATGCATTTATTAATTAAGTGTGTGGAAGGGTGCTGTTATCTGTGAGAGAGAGCGGAGGTGCAGTGAGATCTTAGATTGCTGCATCTAAGGTTGCATAGCTGCACTCTCTGAGGAGGTTAGGACAAAACTTGGTTTGACACAAGGATCTACATCTAGTGTCATTTAACTCTGATGAGGCCTCCCAGCTTTCCCAGGGTAGGGACCTCTGACCCAAAGCCCAGACCCTCACCGGTCATTGTCCTCATCCAGCGAGACTCTCTCAAAGTGCAGGTGTAGCCGGCGCCCCTCAGCTGCTTCAATGACCCAGCGGCAGGTAAGGTTGGGGCCCGCAGCTCCCCCGGGCTCAGGGGACACGATGCGGCCCAGTGTAGCATTATGGATGGTGCCACCACAAGATGCTGGGCAGAGAAAGACCGGAAAGGCTTCAGCTCTTTCTCAGGCCCAACTCCAGAGCTTGGTGGGTACCGGCCAGCATGGCCTCCGCCCCACACATTTAGCAGAGGGACAGGACCTTCTCCAGACTGCTGCCTAGTCTGAAATAGAACCATCCGCACAGAGCTACTGCTAAAATGAAGCCTCTGGAGAGGCGGGCACCTTGAGACAAGGAGCCTCAAAATCGAAACTCTCAGACGAGAAGCCTGGAGGCTAAGAAGCCCGAGTGTGTAAGCGTTTAAAGCTTGGTGGAAGGATTGCAGGATGAAGCTCTTAGGACCACAAACATGGTTCCCTGAAATGGAGGGCTCTCCAAAGAAAGGGCGCCTAGAGCAGTAATCAGACGGCAAGCACCAACCGGGGCATCCCAAGATGCCCAGACAAGGATGGAGGTTCCCCGAGAATGGAGACCCTCCCTGGAGAGAGCTCTGGGGAGACCCCGCAGCTACAAACTTCTTCAAGATGGATTCTCCCCAAAGATGGCGACTTTCCAGCCCAGCCACCACCCTGGACCCCCCGAGACAGAAGTCCTGCAATGAGAGCCTCACCTGTGCAGCTGGGAGGCTCACCAGTCCAGGCTGGCCGGGTGCCATTGAGGCAGATGAGGGTCTCCTCGCCCTGCAGCTGGTACCCCGAGTCACAGTGGAAGGTGGCAGTGCCTCCAGGGTGCAGGTCTGTCACGCTCACATCCCCGTGGGCTGGCCGGGGTGGGAAGCCACAGCTCAGGAGGTATGCTGGACAGGTCAAGGAAGAGAGAGAGGGGCTGCTGACCCACAGCAAATTCTCACGCGATCCCCACCCCCTCCCAGGGAACAAACAGGCTCCACTCTGCAGTGTATGCTGCAGCAAAGCAAACTCCTTTCACTGACTCGCTTCCTCCGGAAGAGCAACATCAACGAGCACATTTCTCTGGTCTCTTGTTTACCCGCTTTGGTCCTCGTTTATAGGTAAGAGTTATTTTAGAGCCCAGCCTTATTGGTCGTGAGGCCCTCAGGCAAATCGATGGACCACCCTGAGCTCTCGTCAGCACTAAGAACGAATAGCCTCTGCACTGATGGCTCAGCTTCTGGCTCGGTTTGCGCAGTTTTAGGGGTAGGCAGAGAAAGAGTGTGCGCGCCCCTGTCTAGAGGGAGATGATGAGGCTCCCGCATGTGAAATGTTTCGTGGCGTTTTCCTTCACGGACTTTCTTGTATGGAGGGACACGGGGCTTTCAGCCAGGCTAGCGACAGGAAACAGCTTTAGTAATGTTTGACTTAAAATCTTGATATCCAGCACCGCTGAGCGAATCCCCTAGTGGAAATAGAGGGCTCCGTAGAACTCTGTTTTCCTTAAGAAGTTGGTTTGCACTGAGTTCTCTCGCACTGAGAACCGTGTAACCTCGTTTTTTTGCACCGATTTCCTCGAACCTCAGATTGGGGCTTTCCCCCAGCAACAGTGATCTGCTAGTCCACATTCAAGCCATTTTGTCCTGCAGTGATCACTGCCTGCTGTTGGCTGTGGGTGTCCCTGCGTGCATTCTGCACAGCTGTGTTGCTTGCATTCTTTCCCAAAGCCTCTTGAAATTATCTGGGAGGGAGGAAGGTGGGGCCGGGTTGGTTTTGAAACAAGGTCTTGTTATGTATCCCAGGCTGGCCTCAATCTCTCAATCCTCCTGTCCCAGCCTCTAGAAAACCTCACCACCACGCTCAGTTTCCAAGGCTGTGCCTTGTAGGAGGCGCAGGCCGGCTCTAGTCAGCAGAAGGCTTTGTCTTTGCTGACTCTGGGGCCTTCCGCGATTCTGTCAGAGACCTATCCCTTTCACATATCAAAACTCATCAAGCTGGCCTATGGGAGCAGACAGGAAGAAAACAAAACAAAACAAACCATACCTTGCCTTTCCAGAGTCTCCAGACTACTAAGGCAAGCAGACATAAAAACAGTCCTCTAAAACCAGCGGGTTTGGTAAACGCCTTCGGCCAACAGAGCCAAGTCTGAATGCTTTAGCTTGATGTTCTGGCCCCTTCCCCAGCCAGGTCCAGCCTAGTCCTTGAGTTAGTACTCAGCTCCCAAGGCCCAGATGTCCTACATAACACATCCTGTGACCCTTTGCTGTTTTGCCCCCCACCTTTTTTCTGGTGATGGGATTAAATCCAGGACATTGTGCGTGTTAGGCACATGCTTCACCATAAACTAAACCCCCAGCCCTTGGGGTTTCTGTCTTGTTTTTGAGACAGGGGCTGAATATGTAGCCTCAGCTAGCCTGGAACTCTCTCTGTAGACCAGACTGATCTTGAACTCACAGAGATTCATCTGCCTCTGTCTCCCGAGGGCAAAGATTAAAGGTGTGCACCACTGACACGCAGCTAACCTTTGAGTTTTCAAGACAAGATCTCACGGCGCAGCCCAGGCCAGCATTGAATTCTTGGACCTCTTGCCTCAGCGTCCAGCGAGCTTGAGCGATACGGCATGCAGCATCACAGACAGACCAGCTCCGTATTTCTGCTCACGCCTGGGCCCCTACATGCAAGGCTTTCTGGTCTCTTTCTGACGCTTCAGAGAGTAACTTAAGTACCACTTCTTCCAGGAAGCCTCCCTGGCTTTCCCTGCTCCCATGAGGTCTTGTCTGTGTTCGATTCTACCTATGTAATTTTCTCATCACGTTGCCTCTTATGTGTTATCACTATGAGACCGAAACAGCGCCCGAGCAAGTTGATCTCACACTGGGAACCGGGTGTCTCAAACCTTTTCCCTCCTCTGAGAGATGGAGCTGACTGGGTCCTCTCTTTGTGAGGGGAAGGACTGTGCCCGTGGGCACATTTGCTGGGCTTGGGCTGGCGCTTTGGACATGAGGCCACAGTTAGAGCAGGTTAACAGGGGCTGAGGCAGCACCTCTGTCCTAAAGATACCTCAGGAGCTGCAAATAAGGAAGGACCAAGGCGGGCAAGCAAGTCCCCTTTGTATAGCAGCCCCGCCCCCCTCAGTGCCCCACTTACCCGGGGCCCTAGTTGTGATGCCCCAGGGAAATGGCTGCTTAAAGGAGCCAGTGGGTAGTTTTTTTAACTTTTTTTTCCAAATGATGTATAGCCCTTGGCTCCCAAGGCATGCACGCTTTGTCTCCAACACTCGGGTCCCTGGTGTCAAATACAAGCCCCTGATCACCAGTCTCTCCAACAGGCCTGGTGGGGGAGGCATCTGCCTCGCACAACTGACCCTCCAGGGATGAGGAAGGGCCCTCATAAGGTGCGCAAGGTCTCCGGGGAGAAGGGGAATACGTGGAGCCAGGAGATGGTGTCTCCCGCCTCTAAGGGCACACGGAGGGACCTCGAAGAGGACAGCCATGTCTGGACTGGGGACACTGGCTGAGCCCCTTAGCTTACACACATGTACGTGTGCCAGAGAATGCATGTGCAGTGTGAGAAGGTTCCCCCAACACACGCAGGATAGCACGGGTGCTTACCTGTGTGGCCTGTCCATGTGTGGGTGCATGAAACCCTCCCCCCAGTCCTGCCCTGGAAGTCAGAAGAAATTGCCAAAAGGGCAAACCCAAGAGTGTCACTTTCCCGCTGGTGCTGTTTCGACTGTCTGCCTCTCACCTACAGATTAAAGTCCCCCGAGCTCCCCACAGGGGCTCTGTCTGCTTCCCGGGGTAGCCTTTCCGTTTATCCACTCTTCACCTCCTTCTCTGCCTTGGCTGTGGTGGCGCTGACTGACATTTCCAAGGCCTCCCTGTGTCCCAGACCCCCCCGTCCTCAGGCACCACCTCACTAGATCGTCCTAGCAACACTCCCCGCAAAGTATTCTAACTTCCGGTTTTCAGATGGAGCCAGGAGGCACAGAAAGGTAAAATATGCTACCCCAGGTGACACAGCGCGGACCATTCTGCCTTCCCTGCTGAGGCGTTTCACCTTTCTGAGGGTTACATTTTCTCTCCTCTCCGGAACTCGGCATCAACCCATCAGACAGTTGCTTATTTCCCTTTCTTCCTCTCCCCCTCCTCCTGTAGGTCTCCCTTTAGTCATCACCTCCTCCAAGAAGCTGTTCCTAGATTCCTTAGAAAACATTTGGTCCCTTTTGATGCCTGCTCCCCTCGCCTGAGCACCCTCCATCAGAGTCCTTACTGCACAGACGTCACCATTCCCATTACCTATCTGTTTCTAATCAGATCCTCAGCTCCTTACAGACAGACTGGCAGCAAGCTTATTCCTTCCCCGCCCCAAGGCAAACACAGAACCTGGTATGAAATACGTACTCAGTAAAAATTCACTGAGCCGAATAAATGAATCTCTACTTGGGTTCATTCATCCCCATTTGCAGATCCAAGAATATGAGAGAAAAATATACATGTGTGCCTTTTGAGGGTCCTGCCCTCACAGGGTCCCACGGTGGAGGAAGATCCTCTCAGTGCCCTGAGTTAGAAGGGCTCTAAGCCCTTCTAGCCCGCGTGGCTCTTGTCCCTCCAGTGGCCTTTCAGACTCCTCACCCTGATAGTGAATCCTGAAGCCGTTGCCCCTCGGGACTCGAGGACTCTGGAAGTGCAGGAGCAGCCGGTTTGTCGGACTCCGAAGGACCTGTCCTTCTCCCAGCATGGAGGAATTGGCCAGGAGTCTGGGGGCCAGGCCTGGGGACCCCCCCACCGGCCAGCACCAGGAGCTCCTCCTCCTGAGACAGGTTGAGAGTCTGCACCTAGGGAAGCCAGATACAGGCAGGCCAGGCCAAGTCAGCAGGGAGCCAGCCTCCGGGGAACCACCCACGCTGCAGAACTCTAGAAGTCTCGGGACCATCCCAGTCAGAAAACGGGTTCACCGATTCCCAGGCCAGTCTTGGGCGCCCTCGACGAGTACCAGAGAAAATTACCTGAATCTCAATGCCATAGCCAGGGTAGACGTGGATGCTGTAGGTGCAATCTAGGAGCTCCACAGAGTGGCTGGCGGTGCTCCCCAAATCCGGAGACTCCACGAACCCCTCCCCCTCCGAGATGTTGTTACTGCACAGAACTAAAGAGATAGAAGTGCCTGGGACCGAGCGGTCCTGTGTGCTTGCCCAACCAGCCAAGCACCTTCTGGGGTCGCCTGGATTCCCCGGCACCTCTCACGCTCCTTATCCAGTGCCCCTTTTCTGCCTCTCCTGAGGCTTTCCTTCCCCAACTACAGTATGGATGGAAGTCCGCAGAAGCCCCTCTGCGACCTGTACCCAAAGCTCCTGCTTCCACGCGAGCCAAGCGGCTCCCCCCGCCCATCCACCCCCACGTGGGCTCTTCCATCCCCTTACTACCACCTCACCTGGGCTGGTGACAGTAGTGGTGACGGTTGTTGTGGTGATGATGGTGGTGGTGGTTTCCTCCTCTCCTCCCTCGGGCCTGAGGGGTGGGACCGGGGAGGCGGGGCCAGGTGGGGGCGGGGCTGTAGTTCCAGGGGGCGGGGTCAGCAGCTCTGGTGCGGTGGGGCCTGCCCCCCTGACCCCCTTAGGGGTGACAGCTGTTGTCAGAGGCCCTGTCCCTGGCTCAGTGGCACGTGGCAGGGAGGGCGCTGCAAGAGTCTGGCCGGCTGGAGGGGTGGCTAGTGTGGGGTCTGGGTCAGATCCTGAGATAGTTTGAGGGGAGTCAGGGCACAGGAGCAACAAATTGGCCCATAGGGGTAGGGAACAGCTTAGAATGAAACAAGACCGCAAGCATCCTCACAGGGCACGGCTCCCATTTCCCCCTTACTCACACAGGCCCCCCACATTCTCTCAAGATTCTGCAGCCAAAGCTCCCTTTGTTTTTCCACCACAGCCTTGACAACCCTCTTGAGCCTCTCCCCACCCCCAAATCTGGCTCTCACTCCTGCCTACCCCTCTCTCTCTTCTCTGTCTAGCTCTCTCCAGAGCTTTTCTCTGCTCAGTATTCTTATTGCTGTCTGGTTTTATGATCCTGCATCGGCTGCTAGTTGTATATCGTTTTGTTTTTTTTTTCTCTCACCATTTTTGTGACTCTGGTTCTCTGAATTCACGTCACATATATATATATATACATATGACCTTCTCTTGACTGTTCATCCTGTTCTTATCTCTAGCTCTGTCTAGGGCCAGCTTTGACTCTTTTCACTTGCCCCCTCTGAATTTCATTGGCTTCCTGGGGGTCTTGATTTGCCTGAACTCTCTCAACCTGCCTTCCCCCGGGCCAGACACTCCATGTCACAGAGACCTGGCTTCTCCTTCTACTTTTATGTCACTTTGGGAGCCTCACCCGGCAAGAAGCCAATCTCTGGGCCCTTCCGCAGCAAAGCCCCATGGAGCAGCTCAGCCAGGTCCTCAGAGGATACTGTAGGAGTCTCACTTCCAGGCTCTGGCATCATCTCATCTTCCTTCAGGGGCAGACCTAGGGGGGAACGCCTGTGAATCGTTTCCTTCCATGCCCTCCTTATCTGGAGAGATCTTTCCCAGAGCACTTCCTAGCAGACACTCAGAGGGTCCCAGGCTGGGCTGAGAGCCAAGACTGGAAGAATGGCTCCAATCTGCCCTTTCAGTCATCAGTCCCTGTTCCCGGTCTCTGGGCCTCCAGTGAGAGCCTCAGCTAGTACTAACCCTGGACAGCTCTAGCAGGATGTGCAGAACCGGGGCTTTGGGACTGCTTTCCATTCCTCCCCACTGAAGTGCTCCCCCGATCCCAGGACTCTGAGGAGAGTCTAACAGCACCCCAGACCTTGCTTCCGCAGTGCCAGCTTTCTCTGGGGCTTCTGCCTCTGCAGACTCTCTCTCTCTCTCTCTCTCTCTCTCTCTCTCTCTGCAGTCTTTGCAGTCTCTGCTGTCTACTCTAGAGCCGGGTTGGGGATCAGTAGAGTCAGGGATTCAATATCCCCACTTGTGTCCATCTGTCTTTGTCCATATGTCCGAGAACATTTGTGTGTGCAGCGCCTGGCGTCTCTCCCAGCACCTCCATCTCCCACCCAGGTACCCTGACTGCTTCTACCGCCTCCGCAGACATCCACCCAACTTCCTCCAGCTCCTCTTCCTGGATTTAACCCCCAAGACACAACGGAAAGCTCCCCTTCTTTATTTCCCCATCTCCTTAATATTAGGAGTTCAAGGGCTCCGGTGTACCAGGCAGAAGCCCTGGCTTGCCCCTTCGCAGTCAACTGTGCCCCTCCCCTCCCCCACAAGCTCGGAAGACTCAGTCTGCTCAGAGAAAGAAGGTGAAAGACCCCGAGGGCCTTCCCAGGGCCCACCCTCACGTGTCCTTACCCTCAATCCAGGCACAGCTCAGCAGAATTAGGAGCAGCAGCTGGGAAGGCGGCGGGTGCTGGGCCTTGGGAGTCCCCATGGCGACTCACCCTAATTTCTCTCCTCTGTGGCTCTTCTCAAGAATCTAGTTGCCACTTTTCCCTCCGCGTCCTTTTATCTTTTCCTCTAATTTTGTTTTCCTGCTAAGGGTCAGCAAAGGAAGACAATTTTTCTCCCTTTGGGATGGAGGAGCGGAATTGGCCTAGGGGTTGCTTGGAGTCCGCCCCCTTTTGCTCAATCTTTATCCTTTGCTCTCCGATCTACGGCAAAGGGGGGCGCGGCTCCCGCTGCGGGGGGGTGGGGCCGAGAGGGCCGAAGGTTAGCCCCTTGTTCGGGTGCTTGGGTCCATCGGGATGGATGGATAGCCCTCCGGGGGAAGTGGGAGGAAGAAGGCAGCTTCCGGGGGCCCAGGGTGGGCTTGAGGATCCAGAGGGCCCTAACGGCGTTCTACCGGGGCTTATCGCGGAGAGGAAGAGGGAAAGGGTTGCGGAACCAGGGAGGCCGAAGCTGGACCACTGGAGCTGCGGGAGGGAGAAGCTGAGAAAGGTGTCAAGCCCACGTCAGATCCTGGGGACGGGCGAAGGGAGGGGCCTGGGATTTATTCTCCGCTGCGGGAGGAGGAGGAGGAGGAAGTGCGGACGGAGGAAGGAGGGATCCCGAGCCAGGACCGTAGTCTGCACTCCGAGGCCCCTAGGGGAGCGAGAGGAAACTCTGGTCCCAGCAGTCATTAGGCTCCCTCCCGGCGCCATTCCAGCACATCTGGAATCTGCACCTGGTCTTCCCAGGGTGCCGGGTGTGGGGGTGGGGGTGGCACAGCCTGGTTCGCGCCCTCCCGGTCTGTCCAGTATGTCCTCTGCTCACACCCGGACCTCCCCGAGGGCCTTCCCTGTGCCCTTTACCGACGCTCAGGTGGGATGGGCTCGACCCTCCCCCAGGAGGAAGGGGCGTGTCCACGTTTGTAAGGAGGCTGAGGGGTGCGAGCCGGGACCCCCTCCCCGTTCTGCACACGGTCTGACGGCGGCCACCGGCGACCTCCCGGCTGGGCCGGCGCCGAGAGCGGGCGCCCTTTCAGCACCACGGCGCGCGGACAGCTCCCCGGCTCCGCCCGCGCGGGCGGGCCTCGGGGCCCGTGATTGGCTGGGGCCGCGTTCGCCATCCCGCGTCCAGCCCGAGGCTGGCTTCGGGGGAGAGGAGAGTCCCAGGCCGACCTCTCCAGGGACCCGCAGGCCCACGGCCCGACTCGCAGTACCGAGAGCACCGGCCTCATCGCCCCGCCCCCGGGTCCGCCCCGCCCTTCTTTTCGCATTGCGGGGCGGCTGGAGGTTGGCCCTGTGCCCCTGTACCCCACGTGGCGCTCGGTTGGGGGTGGGAGTCCAGGGAGGCGAATCTAGGGAGAGGTCTCCCCTCCCCCAGCGCCCCCCTACCCCCCGGGGCTGGGCTGCGGCTGTCTCTGGGAAGGGTCTCGGGTAGCTAAGCAGAGAGGGCTGCGGGAAGGAGTGACGTCAGGGTGAGTGGGAGCCCAGGAAGGGGTGTGTGGGAGATCCGGGAACCAGAGAGGACGGATCCGACCCGGTCGAGGGAGAAGACAGGACAAGGAGAGAGGGAAGAGGAAGGAGAAAGGAGGGCCAGGTGGAGAAGGGACCCCTGCTGTCAGGGGGAGCTGGAAGAAAGAGACCCAAAGACCGGGCAGAGAGGGAAAGGGAGGCAGGAGCGGAGTGGAGGGAGGAGAGACGAGGGGACAGTGGGAGACTGAAGGTGGAGAGGGAGAGGAGACTGCGAGAAGGAGAAGGAAGAGAGAGAACTAGAGCGATCTGAGAGTGGAGACAGTCAAAACAGAGAAGGAAAAGGAAGAGGAGAGAGGGCTGGGGGAAGGGGAAAAGGTCTGCTGGGGAGCCTGCAGGAGAAGAGGGAACAGGAGTGGGCATGTGGAAGGGAGGGAGCCAGGAAGCAGCCATGGAGGGGACAGGTGGAGACCTGGGGGGGCCCGGGAGCTGGGGTCTGGAAGACGCAGGAGGCCTCCTGGCCAGGGCCTCTCTACCCATCATGTTGCCATGGCCGCTGCCCCTAGGCTCCTCAGCGCTCACTGTGCTCCTCGGAGCTCTCACTTCTCTGTTCCTTTGGTACTGCTACCGCCTGGGCTCCCAGGACCTGCAGGCCCTGGGGTCTGGGAGCCGACCTGGGGGTGTTGGCGGGATGCCTGATGTGTGCTCCCAGGCCGGCCCGAGGGGCTCTGGGGATCCTGGAGAAGGACCCAGGGCAGAAGGTCTAGTGAGCCGGCGGCTTCGGGCCTACGCCAGGCGCTACTCCTGGGCTGGGATGGGCAGAGTGAGGCGGGCAGCTCAGGGAGGCTCCGGCCCCGCAGGAGGGACAGGGGTCCTAGGCATTCAGCGCCCAGGCCTACTTTTCCTGCCAGACCTGCCTTCGTCCCCCTTTGTGCCACGTGACGCCCAGAGGCATGACGTGGAGCTCCTACAGAGCAGCTTCCCGGCCATTTTGCGGGACTTTGGGGCTGTAAGCTGGGATTTCTCAGGGACGACTCCTCTGCCTCGGGGCTGGTCCCCACCCCTGGCCCCTGGGTGCTACCAGCTCCTGCTATACCAAGCGGGCAAGTGCCAACCCAGCAACTGCCGGCGGTGCCCGGGAGCCTATCGCGCTCTGAGGGGCCTGCGCAGCTTCATGAGTGCCAACACCTTCGGCAATGCTGGCTTTTCTGTTCTCCTGCCTGGGGCCCGGCTGGAAGGCCGCTGTGGACCCACCAATGCTCGGGTTAGATGCCATCTGGGTGAGTATAGCCTGTCCACAAACCTTTGTCTCCACATTTCCTCCTTCCCCGCCTCTTTGCCATTGGGTCTTTCTGCACTATGGTTCCCATCATGCCTCTCTTCTCAGAATCTTCCCCTTGAAGAAGGCACAGCGTGCTTGCCTGTGTAATCTCAGCACCTGGGAGGCTGAGGCAAGGACCCCAAGTTTGAGAAAACTTGGGTCTTGATATTATTATTATTTTTTTTAATTTAGTCTCAAGAAGTATAGTGAAATACTCTAGCCCTCCTGTGCCCCCCCTTGTTTATTGAGACAGGGTGTCTCACTATGCAGTCCTGGCCTGGCACTCTAAATATAGACCAGCTGGCCTCAAACTCAGAGACCTGCCTCCTCCTGCCTCCTGAGTGCTGGGATTGAAGGTGTGTGCCATCACATTTGGCCTACTTTATTTAGGCTCCCTCACTGAAAGTAACTGGTTTATGGAGAGGGGTTTCTCTGTGTATCCTTGGCTGTCCTGGACCTGCCTGGAGACCAGGCTGACCTCGAACCAGAGAGATCAGCCTGCCTCTGCCTTCCTAAGTGCTAGGATTACAGACGTGCACCTCTGCACCCGGATTAACATTTTCTTTCTAATGTTTTAAATATCGAAAGAAAATTGGGAAAGAAGCAAATGCCATGGTTGTTTTTCTATGCCATGACTTTGGCTCACCCCAAATCTGTGTGCTGTCAGCTGGGTGCGTCTTGTGCTTTGGGGCCCGTGGGCCTCAGAATCAAGTCCAAACCCCCGCGCTGACTCATTAGAGCTCTCTGGCTGTTCCCTGCAGACAGCATGCACATGCTGGCCTTTCAGCCTTAGTCATGTTGAGAAAACTGAGCCAACAGTTTTCTCAGCACATTGGACCGAGGTTTTGGGGTCAGGCTGGAAGTGCCCAGCACATAGAAGGCTCTTGGGCTGAACTGACAGAAAGTCCGAAAGGAGACTGCCCAGGGAAGCTTTTCTCCAAACGACAGATGTACTTCCCATAGCAGCACTCTCCAGCCTGTCTGTGTCCTTCAGACAGGACGATTGTGAATATACTCCCTCACCTTTGAGAAGACCACAATTTGGCCCGTGAGGCCCACTGAGTAGGCAGGCTCCTGGAACGGGAGTGTTGGATGCCTGTCCTCTCCTCACAGGCCTGAAGATCCCCCCTGGCTGCGAGCTGGTGGTTGGTGGTGAGCCCCAGTGCTGGGCTGAAGGGCACTGCCTCCTGGTGGACGACTCCTTCCTGCACACGGTGGCTCATAACGGTAAGAGGGCTCCTGTTCTGCTGGGCGGGACCACAGAGCTGAGGAGCTCCGGCCATGTTGTCTCAGAGGCACCATTCTGGGGCTGCACGGCCTTGGGCCAATCACAGCTCTTCCCATCACCTAAGGGGCACCTGCCTTCCTTGCCAGGTGACTGCATGAGGTGTGGCTGTCAGCACAGGCCTATGAGCTAGACTGTCTGCGCTCCCTAGGTGGTTATCAAAATAAAGGGTTAGAACAATGCCAGATGTGCTGGCACTCACCTATGAACTCAGCACCTGTGCGCAGGAGGCTGGGGAGTTCAAGAGCTGGGCTGCATGATGACACCCTGCCTCACAAGAACAACACCGGCTAGGGCCTGGCACTGTTTGCCCTCCTCTGTACCTGATGTGAATGCCCTGGCACAGAAGTGCTTGTATCAGCTGCTGTCTCCACCCTTGTGTGTCCTAGGATCCCCTGAAGATGGACCTCGAGTGGTCTTCATTGTGGACCTCTGGCACCCCAATGTGGCCGGGGCCGAACGCCAAGCTCTTGACTTTGTCTTCGCACCCGACCCCTGAAAGAAGTTGTCCCCTTCCAGCTCCAGGCTGGAGTGACACTGCACTCCAGGACAGTTTGAGTGAAGGTCAGGACCTCCTCTCCAACGGGAGGGGCAGGAGGGTGTGGCTCGCTCAGCCAGCACTGAAATACAACTTCTGAACCCTCTCCTAACCCCTGACTCCTTCCTTCCCAGTCCCAGTCCCAGTCCCAGTCCCAGGCTAGGGCTTGGGGCAGGGGCTCATGTTTCTCCCATGCTAACAGCCAGGCATTCCCATCACACAAGTTATCTTCGTACCCTTCACCCGACAGCAGCAGACCCTCAGCTCAACTTTATTCCAATAATTTAATAGAAAATCAAAATAATAAATAATATGAAACAGATCAATACAGCCGAGCTGGTCCAGGTCCAGGCCAGCCTAGTACAAAGTTAAGGAGGTAGGGTGAGGCAGGCAGGTGAGGCAGGCGGGGAGCGACGGCGGAAGGCAGCTTGGAATGTGGTTGGTGTACTGAGGTTTCTCTACATGTGTGGTCAATGTGTTAACAGAAGGGAAAGGGAGTTCTGCACCATCCTAAACCAGAGGGTGAGAGAAAGGTGCCAGAACAAGGGTGTGGAAGAGGGTGGGTACCGGCTTCTGAAGAGCCCACCAGAGTGGAATGTTGGAATGTACCGTGTTGTTAGCAGTGAGTGGCAATGACTGGAAAGGGCCTCACTGAACATAGCATGCAATGAAGGGACAGAGAACAGACCCACGACTTGGCCAGCAGAGCCGGGGCAAAGAGAGGGACTGGGTCCCAGAAGCAAGAGGAAGGCCGGCGAGCGATCAAAGATCAGTCCTTGAAGACAATCTGTTGGCCATGAGGACGTTCATCATGGGTGATGTGGCGGCGGACATGGATCCTCCGGACACGGTGTTCTCGGTTCTCTTCATCATCCCCTCGGCCTGTCCCACCACCTCCAGCGGCACCCCCTGTGGCCTCCAGGAGAGCCAGATCTGGGCCACGGGGAGTTTCATAAATTAATATGTTCAGTGTCTCCTCAAAGATCCGAGCCTCAGGAAATTCCACCTGCAAAAGGCCAGCAACCCACAGCGCTTTCCCAGGGCTCCTGTGGGCTCCCCTCCAGGCCCTGGAGGCAGTTAGGCTGGTTTTCTTCCCTAGTGCCCCGTCTCTCAGGATGCTCTTTTGTTTAGTAAGCCCCGAGAACCTGCCACTCTCCCAGGGGTTGCTCTACACATCCGGAATATAACAGCAGTAACTAAAGCTTGCCCTCAGCATGCTGGACGTCTAGAGCAGGGCCCAGGTTCCCTCTTCCTAAACAGACGTTAAATCAGATGTTGACATTTTATGCAGAAAGTCAGAAGGAAAGGGGGACGAGAATGGCCTTTCCCGGAGTGCTCATCTTCCAGGAGGGAGTTCAGGCAAGGCCTTGCTGGGAATACGGTATTTTACCAACTTGAGAGAGGGAGGCAGATAGCTAGAGAAAGCAGAGTGAAGAGCAGCAGAAAGACAAGAATGTCTCAAATACCAAGACAGAGTGATGATGAAACACAGAGGGAGGGGCTGGAAAGATGGCTCAGAGGATAAGGGCACTGGCTGCTCTTCCAAAGGTCCGGGAGTTCAATTCCCAGCAACCACATGGTGGCTCACAACCATCTGTAATGCGATCTGGTGTCCTCTTCTGGTGTACAGGTGTACATGCAGGCAGAACACTATACGTAATAAATCTTAAAAAAAAAAAAGAAGAAAGAAAAACGGAGGGGAATGGTAGGGAAATGGTGCTCTGCCGGGCAGTGCAGGTGGGCTGTAATGTAGCTTTCCGTCTCTGCAGTACTTCGGACTGTACCTGGAGTCTCATGCACCCTGAACTAGTTCTGTGCCACACCCTCTTCTTAAGCTGCATTCCAATCATTTCTGTCTTCCTAGCTTCCTAATTGCAGGGGGGAAAAAACTCCTGGAAGCTGAGGTATATCCCATGCCTTTGATCAAAGTTTCTCAGTACCTCCACTTAAGTGACAAGCACCAGGCTAATAGCAGCTAGGGGACGTTGGGGGAGGGGGACAGCATTGCTCTGCATCCAGTGTTCTATGAGCTGCAGCACTTTGTGCAGCTAAAAAAGGAGTCTGACCAATTTTGTCTAGGGCAGTTGCATTGCAATTTCATGAGCAAAGGTATCCAAAGAGAAAAGGTATGTGGTTTGGATCCGAAAGGTAAGTTCATTAGCTGACAGGGAAAAGGGCAAGATTCCTCATCCCACAATACTGAGAAGGGACTTGCACTCTGCGCAATGCGCTGTGTCTGTGGCTTGGAGTCTATGTCAGTGCCTAACACAGGGTACTGAGACGTTTTAAATTTGAACTAATTAATTTTTATATGTATGGGTGCTTGTCTCTTCATTATGTGCATGGTGCATGCAGTGCTGCTGGAGGCCAGAAGAGGGTGCTGGATCCCCTGGGACTGCATCCCCTGGGACTGCATTGTGAGCCTCCCGGTGTGTGCTGGGAAGCAAACCGGAGTCCTCTGAAAGAGCAGCCAGTGCTCTTAACCAGAGCCATCTCTCCAGCTCTGGGCACTGTAAATAGCCCCCAGTGGCTACCACATTCACAGCACAAGCTCAGAAGCATGAGCTTGAGGGTTCTGGTTCAGTTTTTTCTTTAATGACAAGATTTTACTATGCAGCCCCTTGAAATTACAGAGCTCTGTCTGTCTCTGCATCAGAGTGTTGAGACTTAAGGTGTGCACTACCATGCCTGTCCTATCCTGAGATGTTTAAGAACCTAAGTTTATAATTCTAGTTACTGACAAAGCTGAGGCAGAAGGATTGCAAGTTCAAGGCCAGCCTGTGCAGCTTAGCGGGACTGTCTTAAAGTGAAAAAGCAAACGGTTTGGGGAAGTGGCTCAGTGGTACAGCACTAGCTTGGTTGCATGAGGTCCTGAATTCCATCTGAAATACTGTAAAAACAAATACCTGCTCTTCGTAATGGACCTTCTGAGATTCCAAAGTGAAGCATGGATTTTTTTTTTTTTTTTTTTTTTTTTTGAGGGGGACAGGTTTCGAGATAGGGTCTTACTATGCAGCCCAAGATAGCCTTTAAGTCATACTCCTCCTTCCTCAATCTCTTGCGTGCTAGGATTACATGCACAATGGACCCAGCTCTGTGGATTTTCCATACAGAAAAAGCATACATGCTTCCAAACCTGCATGCTATACTGGAAGCTGCAAACAGCTTTGAACCCACTCCACTGTTCACATTGAGTCCTGCTTTACAAAGCTGGCCAGATGGTTCTGTGGTTAACAGCACTTGCTGCTCTCGCAGGGGATTCAGGTTCATTTCCCAGCACCACCTGGTTGCTCACAACCATACGTAACTTGAATTCCATTAATTTAATGCTCTCTTCTGCCCTCCACAAGTTCCAGGCACATATATGGTGAACTTATATACATGCAGGTAAAACATTTATGCACATAAATAAATCCTTAAAAAACGGGGGATGGCAAAGCCAAGCAAATAAGTAAACCGTGCTCTAAAAAAAGGCCTTGGGTTCAATCCCCAGCACCAAAACCATGGTCATGCAAAACAGAACCTGGCACTAATCTAATAGCTTCCTTTCATAGAGAAATTGAGATCACTTCAATGAGGTGACCTTCCCAAGCTACAAAGCCATGACCTAGAACTCTAGTCCCTGATGCCCACCAAAAAGATCTTTCCCTTGCGTGACCTGCTGACCCGCCTCTGTCCAGGGCCCCACCTCCCAGCCCTCCCTGACCCCCTCTGACCTTGGTCTGCTTCTTCTCCGTAGCATAGACTATGGAGGTGCAGCACACTTCGGCGATTTTTCGGCCCTGCCCGTAGAAAGACCAGCAGCAAATCTCGTCACCCAGGACATCCTTGAGGAAGAGCAGCCGCCCATGGAAGCGCAGGGCTAGTTTGTCAAACAGCTCGATGTTCTTCAGTAAGTTGTCATCTGAAGTGCTGAGGACCAGGGGCCAGCAGGCCTTAGGTAATCCCTCAGCGGGGCCCAGATTCCCAGCACTCCAGCCCTGCCCAGCAGGGCATTTCCAACTGTGTAGGCCTCAGAAGGGAAGCCTCTGCTGGGCAAATCCCTGCACAGCAGAGGCACCTGCTGCAGGCCCTCAGGCTATCACCAGGCACCCCAGCTCTGCCACATTTTAACTGGGCAACATTAGGCAGGTTACTTTAGCTCCTGTGCCACCATATCTCTAGACGGAGACTAACACTTCCTCAGACCATTGGGAGTGAGGGGAAGCTAACGCTGAGACCAGTCCTGTTGGGAAATAAGGAACTAGCTGATGCTAGCCACTATCAGTCTTGACTTAAACTTCACTTACTGATGACAGGTGGTACAGGTAGGACAGGGCATTCACCAGGTAGGCATTCTGTGGTCTCTCGGTCTGGCCACAGTCCCGCCTGGGCAGCAGAGCTGTGCGCTAGGCCTCTGCCGTGTGAACACAGACACGCCCTCGCCCCACAGCGCTCACCTGGTATAGGAGTACTTGTTGTTACTTCGGTTGTGCAGCAGCTTCACCACGGGCTGGAGGGGAGGCAAGAGTGGAGTCAGGAGAGCGAGCACGGCTGAGCCCCCCTCCAGCCCACAGGGTTCCACGCCTTACCTTGGAGGTGCTGGCCAGGAGCTGCTGCTCCTCCCGTGGTGACGTCACTGTGGGGATGAGGCACAGCGGGGGCAGGTTCTCCCTTTTTTGCTGGGGAGGAAGTGGAGGCTGATTAGCAGCGGTGCTCGATCACCTCGCTTAAATAAAGGCCTCGGGAAGCTGCTCGGGGCTTGAAAAGCACTCCAGTGTCTCGAAGGCTCACTAGACTGTGACACTTTTGCTCTGCAAACCCTGATGCTGGCTGGGCTTCAGGACCCTCCGCACAGCTCCACCCTTACCCTGCCAACCTGCTGTTCCTGAGACGCCCAGCTGGGCCCTCCCTGACTCTGCCCAGGTCGCCTGCCTGGGGTGTGCTTCACCAGGCCACCTGGAAAGCTGCCTGGACCCTTCAGTGCTCAGTGCAGCACGCTGACCCCACAGAGCCAGCCCCACTCAGAGCCTTGCTACCATAGCTTCCTCGGCCCAGATTACTGCTTCTTTTCTTCAAGCACCTAAGTCTGTGTGTGCTTCTGATATTTATGGTCTTCCTGAATCTGACTGGTGAAGACCAGGACACACGTGCCGAATGAAGAGCCTGGCAGAGTACACCAAGCAAGTACTTTGTACTGATTTATACTCTACCCTTTTTAAAAATTAAAACTTAATTTTTAAAACATTGAGACAGCCTTGCTTAATTGCTCAGGCTGGCATTGAATTTACAGTCTCTTGCCTCAGTCTGCCACTGTGGTGTAAGCCTTTAATTCTAGCACTTGGAAGGCAGATGGAGGTGTATCTCTGAATTTGAGACCAGCTTCATCTACACAGTGAAAGCCTGTCTCAAAAAAAAAAAAAAAAAAAATTCCTCCTGCCTCAGCTTCCCAAATGTTGGAATGTGCCAAAACCATGCCTGTCTCCAAATTCCAGAAACTGTTTTTTGAGAGATTATTTTTTGTTTTGTTTTTTGAGACAGGGTTCTCTGTGTAGCCTTGGCTGTTCTAGACTCACTCTGTAGACCAGGCTGTCCTGAAACTCACAGAGCTCCTCCTGCCTCTGCCTGCTGAGTGCTGGGATCCCAGGGTGCGTCACTGCACCCGGCCTTGCCTTGTTCTCCAGACAGAGTCTCACTGTGTAGCCCTGGCTGTCCTGGAATTCACTCTGTAGACCAGCTCTGGCTTCTGTCTCCCAAGAGCTGGGATTAAAGACATGTGCCACAATGCACAGCTAAGAGGGGGTGTCTGTGTGTGTGTAAAGTTAACCTGGAAGCCAGGCACGGCAGGTACCTACGGCCCAGCTACTAGAGGGTGAGGTGGGAGGGCCGCTTAAATTTGGGAAAGTACAAATCTAGCCATAATCCCAGGAGGCAGATGTAGAGGACAGCCACAAATGCAAGGCTAGCTTGGGCTACACAGAATTTGAGGCTAGCCAGGACTTCGCATCAAGATTGTCTCAAAACAACACGACAAAAAGCCAGGAATGTGTACACCTGTACTGAGAGCATCTGGGAGGCAGGTGGTTATCAGGTTTGAAACCACCTTGAGCTACTTAACAAGACTACCTCCAAACACAAAAACAAGCAGTGGCTGCATCGGAGTCTGCACTTACTACAGCAATGTAGAAGCACATAAAGATACGCTCTGACAGCAAAATGATGAAAACTGTAGCTTTGGTGCAAGACGAAACACAAGAAAGCACAACAGAACCAGAAGCAGGTGCGTGTCCACATCTGAGAACTGAGAGCGCCGGGAGCACAGCGCACAGGTGTGATCTATGGCTGCGTGATGACTCGCCCTAGACTCCACAGCTTACATTCACCAAACGGATCTCTCATTTCCCTTTCCCTCGGCTCAGGAATTAACTTGGGTGTGGCTCCTGGCCTCTGGCACAGATTTTCCCATGGGGGCATACACAGCAGGTGCTGTGGGCATCTGAGGGCATGACTGCCTCTTGAGGTCACTTTCTGAGAAATATAGCTACTACTTATATGTACATGGCTGTTACACAAAGGATCCAACCTTTGCCACCTAGACCTCTCTGTAGGACTATTCGAATGTCTTTATAGCCTAACAGCTGATTTCTCCGAAGAAAATAAGGCAAAAGAGTAGATGGACGGCCCATTGTTTCATGACTAGCTTTATGTGCCTTCAGTTACTGGATGCTGTCTCAAGATTGGCTCTACTGCCACCTCCATCTATTCACATGCAATAGCCTCTATCTCACTGGTACCTAGGGAACCCTTTTTGCCCACGCCTGGCCAGTTACAATTCACATGGTTCCAGTGCCCAAGCCACCACCCTTCTCCCAAGAGATGTTCATAGCCCTGTTTCCTCAGCCTGCTTCCCACATGCACAAGGCTCCCTGTCCAAAGCCCTCTTCTGCTTCACCTGTGGCTGCCCCTTTAAGACCAGGTGGGTGATGTTGCCAATGCCTTAGACGCTTATTGTCTTCTAAGCTTAGGATTCATGTCATCAGAGAAAACACACACCAATAGCCTCTTTGAAAAGAGCTTTTGACTACGTTGGGCTTGCAAATGCTGCTGAGAAGCCACATCTTAAGTTGCCTTTAAATTTATTTTAGACTGGATTTCACTGTGAGGCCTCTGCCTCTGAGTGCTGGGATTAAAAGTGTGCCCATCAGGAGAGTGTAATCTTAGGCTTATTTTTGCTTTTGGTTTGGCTTTTTGTTTTTGTTTTTCAAGACAGGGTTTCTCTGTGTAGTCTGGCTGTCCTGGACTCACTTTGTAGATCAGGCCTTGAACTCACAGTGATGGACCTGCCTCTGCCTCCCTGAGTGTTGGAATGATAGGTGTGAGTAACCTCACCTGGCAATCTCAGGCTTCTTAGAAGAGCTATTATCTGGGTGAGCGTGATAGCACATTCTTGTAATCAAGTATATAGGAGGCTGAGGCAGTAGGGTCCTGAGTTCAGCTTGTGCTACAAAGGAAGGTCCTGCCTGAAAAACAAAAGCCTAGTGTGTGACTCAACGATTCTCCGGGCATCTCTCTGGGGACTTCTGGGGTCCAAACAAAGAACTTTACCATCACGTGCTTGAATTTATCTTTAGACTGCATTTTCCTGGGAATGTCCTGTATTTAATCTTTGCATGGAAGCCATTTGTTAATTGCATGTGTTATCTGGAAAGCTTGAGAATGTGCAAACAGTTCCTGGCTTTTTTATTCCACTGTTCGATTATTTGGCTTACATACTCCTCTACCAGGACAAGCAATAAGAAACGGTGTGGCTCTGGCTGCCTTGGAACTTCCTCTGTAGATCCGGCTAGCATGGAGCACAGAGACATCTATCTGGAGTCCTTGAAGGGATTAAAGGCATACCATTCGCACAGAAAGTCCACACACCAGAATGCATAATTTGTTATCTATTTCTTTTCAATTTATTTAAATTTTTTAATTTTTTGGTTTTCTAAGAGACAGTTTCTTTGGATAGCCCTGGCTGTCCTGGACCTCACCCTGTAGACCAGGCTAGCCTCAAACTCACAGATAACCACATGCCTCTAAAGGCATGCGCCATCACTGCCTAGCTTATTAAATCTTTTTTTTTAAACCATATTCTTTTTCCTCCCTAAACTCCTCCCAGATCCTCTCCACCTCCCTACCTACCCAATTTCATGTTTTTCCCCCCTCTCAAAAATAAAGAATGTATATGTGAAGAGATGGCTCAGCAGTGAAGGGGCACTGACTGCTCTTCCAGAGGACCACAAATCCCAGCACCAACATGGCAACTCACAACTGTCTGACACTCTCACAGACATACATGCAGGCAAAACACCCAAGTGTATAAAATAAGGGTAAATAAAATTTAGAAAGCATGTTTAAAAAAAAAAAAAGGCTGGGTGGTGCTGGCACATCCCTTTAATTACTTTGGGAGACAGAGGCAGGTAGATCTGTGAGTTTGAGATCTACAGAGGGAATTCCAAGATAGCCAGGGCTACACAGTAAGATACTGTGTCGAAACAAAAACAAACCAAAAAAGAAAAAAGAGAAAAGAGAAAGCCAGTAGGACAGCAAATATCAAAACAAAACAAAAAACATGGAGTCTGTTTTGTGTTGGCCTTCTATTCCTGAACACTGCCCTGGAGTGTGGTTATATAGCGAGTGACCCTCCGTTGGAGAACACTCATTTTCCCATTCCCAGAAAGTATCCATTCCAGCAGGTTCTTGGTGAGGGGTACATCTGTGTCCCCTTCCCCTTCTCAGTGCCTGGATTTTGCTGGTTTGGACCTGTACTTGTCATAGTCTGTTACCTCTTGTTAACAAATTGCTATAGACAAAGCAGCTTACACAATAATAACCATTTGTTACTGCCTTCTCAGATTTCTGAGGGTCTGAACTTCATGAACTAGTCTAGATGATGGCCACAGTTAACCACAGTGGCACATGCTCTAATCCCAGCCTATGAGAGACGGGAAAAAAGATCTTGAGTTCAAGGATAGCCTGGGATACAGAAGGGGACCTCGTCTCAAAACTACAAACAATACAGAACAAGACGATGGCCAGGAGCACACCATCTGAATACTTAGCCAGGCTCAGAGGATCTGTGTCCCATAAAGTTGGCCCGAGCAGTTGGGAGTCTGTTGACAGAAGGCTCCAGTTCCTCACCAGGGAGACTGCGAAAAGGCTGTCTGAGTTCCTCATATACTGGCTTGCTTACCAGAGTGAATGGTCCAAGAGCAGAAGCTATACCTTTTATGACCTAGCTTCAAAAATCACACATGAGAGCCGAGCGTGGTGGTGTACACCTGAAATCTTCGAATTCAGAAAGTAGAGGTAGAAGGATCAGGAATTCAGAATCAGCTGTAAATACTTGGGACCCTGTCTTTCCAGTTCCACAGTGTATCTCTACAACATGGCTGCATGTCAGTCCTGTTCAGTGTGGGAGGAGATTTAAAAAAGCCTGAATTCCAGGGAGGCAAGAATCATTGATGGTGATTTTGGATACTAGCTATCAAAACTTAACAGATGGTACCTAAAAAACTGGCTTACTCTATGTAGAACAAAAAAAGAATTAAACCCTTTCATAATTTACATTTACAAAAGTGAGTTTCATTAAGATTAAAATGTAAAAAAAAAAAAAAAAAAACAGATTAAAATGTCCATATATGAGGGGCTGGAGAGATGGCTCAGGTTAAGAGCACTTGCTGCTCTTGAAGAGGATCCAGGTTCAGTTTCCATCACGCACATGGCAACTTAGAACCATCCATAACTCCAGTTCCACGGGATCTGATGGACCAGGCATGCATAAGGTCCACAAACACATAGTGCAGGCGAAACACACACACAGAAATTTTTTTAAACAGTCCATATATAAGAAGCTCTGTATGTAAAATTATAAAGCTAATAAAAAAGCAGTACAGGAAGAAAACCCAAGTAACCCTCCTCCCCGCCACCATTCCTCCAACACCGCTTGACTATATTAATTACGAGAATTACTCAGTTGACAGTGCAAAGCATGACTTTACAAATGACCCCATGGAACAACACTGAAGAAATGCTAAGCCTATAATTATCCCATAACCCTAACAAAATTACTGACTCAGGCAAGGAATATCAATTGATGTGTTGTTGACAGGCAACTGCTGTTTGCACAATGCCCAGTTAATACCACACATGAATTTACAGTTGGCAACAAGGAAATATAACCACACTGAAGGACTCAGTCTACCATCTGAAGTCAGGGACCAATTCTGAGCTCACTAGTCATATCAGCAACACCAGGGGTGTCTTGATATAATATGGTATGATATACTACACCTCCTAGAATGTGCTCTAACCAAAATGCTCAACATCAAATCTTTATTTATTTATTTACTTTTTTTTTCCCTCCAAGACGGGGTTTCTCTGTGTAGCCTTGGCTGTCCTAGACCCACTTTGTAGACCAGGCTGGCCTCGAACTCATAGAGATCCAGCTGCCTCTGCCTCCCGGAGTTCTGGGATCACAGGCGTGCACCACTGTAACTGGCTAACCTCAAATCTTTAAATGTATGGCCTAATTTACAGGAAATTTGGGAGATATCAGGGTTTGTGCCAAATGAGAGCAGGACTGAGCAATCAGGCAGGTTTGGGAAGCAGACCACTGTACAGGCAGGTTTGGGAAGCAGACCACTGTACAGGCAATGTCTTTAACAACTCTGCTTTATAAGAAAAACAAGAAACAAAAAAACCAAGCTGTTTCAGATTGGAAGAGTCTTACAGAACATGGCCAGACACAATGTGAAACTATCAACGAGCTGCTCAGCACAGTTCAGGCAGAACTGGAGACACTGGAGCATGTGCCCTGGATGTTAGAGTAAACTTTATTGACGTAGAAAAATATCAATTATTAACATGTCAAGAAATAAAATCAGTATACAAAACAGTACATATGACATGGCAGTTTAGTGAATAGACGTACACATGCACACATACACACGAAAACCTGGAAAAATTGGTGCTTTATTTATTTATTTTTGTTGATCCATTTCCTAAATTTCCACAGTTGATAATACTGCTATAAAGATAATAAACGGTGGGGCTGGAGAGATGGCTCTGTCAGTAAAGTACCCGTCATACAGTCATGAGGACCTGAGTTCAGACTCCCAGCATCCACGTACAAAGCCTATGACATGTACCGTAATCCATCGCTGAGGAAGTAGAGGCAGGCAAGGCCTCCTCACTGGCCAAAAAGCCTAGCCAAGTCAGTCTCAGTGAGACCTTGTCTCAAAAGTAAGCTGGAAGCTGGGCATAGTCTTTAATCCTGGCACTCGGAAGGCAGAGGCAGGTCTCTGTGGGTTTGAGGTCAGTCTGGCCTACACAGCAAGTTCCAGGCCAGGTAGAGCAATAAAGAAAGACCCTATCTCAAATTAAAAAAAAAAAAAAAAAAAAAAAAAAGGATAAATAAAAACAAAAATAATAGTGTGGAGAGTGACTGAGGAAGATGCTTGGCCTCCATACACATATGCACACAAGTGCACATACAATACACACACACACACACACACACACACACACACTTAAATGGCTATTTGTAATTTAAAAATTCAAAGATCTTGGGCCAGCACATAAAGATGCATGTCACCAAACCTGACAACCGGAGCCTGGTCCCAAGGGCACAGATTTTGAAGGAGAGAACACACCCACAAGTTATACTCTGACCTTCCACTGTAGCATACCTAAACATCAAACATACATCTCTGTTCCACAGACGGTTGACATCCTAAGAGAAAATACTGATAATGTATAAACCTGAGGAGGCTGAAGAGATGGCTCAGTGGTTAAGAGCACTGTCTGCTCTTCCAGAGGTCATGAGTTCTATTCCCAGCAACCACATGGCAGCTCACAACCATCTATACTGGGATCTGATGCCCTCTTCTGGCGTGCAGGTGTACATGCAGTCAGAGCACTTATGTTGTACATGCACGCATATGCTTAAAAAAAGTATGTGTGTATATAAATGTATATACACACACACCTCAATTTTTTGACATAAGATTTCCCTATGTAACAAGGAAGGAAGGAAGGAAGGAAGGAAGGAAGGAAGGAAGGAAGGAAGGAAGGAAGGAAGGAAGGCTGGCTTTCTCTGTATAGCTCTGGCTATCCTGGAATTCACACTGCAGACCAGATACCCTGAAATTCAGAGATCTGCCTGCTTCTGATTCCCCAGTGTTGAGATTAAAGGTGTGCACCACTATGCCCAGTTTCTACGTAACTCTTGCTGGCTTTGAATTGACAGTTCTGCTGCCTCTGTCCACTGACTACTGAGATTTCATGTGTGCTGCATGACTGGATAAGTATCTTCTGAACTCCCAAGCATGGTAGGTACACAGTATCACTGATGCTTAAGAGAAAAGCCATTTTTTTTAAAATATTAATACATGTGCTTTTATGTAACATGGCTTAATTCTCCTAGGAACTAAACAAGGATTTCAAGCAACAAGAACACAAGAAACTCAGGAGAAAATCTGGCAAATACATAAAGCTGTCGCAGAATGGGCTCCTGAAGAATGAGTAGGTATGAGAACGATGCTCAATCTCATTAGTAATGACAAGTACATGAAGTCAAATGAGATCACTCCACACCTATCCACATGGTAAAATTAGAAACATGGAGGAGGGCAAGGACTAATGCGGTTTCTTACACGCTCCAGGAGGACAAGCAATGAAACCACTTGAGAAAACAATCTGACCATATTTGCTGAAATCTGGCTTGCATGTATGCCATGGTCTAGTAATTCTCAAGTTATAATTGTAAGAAATTTGCACAGGACCAGAAGGGGACACAATCACAATGCCCACAGGAGCAGGAGCAGGAAGGAGAAAGCAAATTCCAAACTCAGGAGAATGTACCAATTAAGTGTGGTGAGAAACTAGCTCGTAATCTAGCCCAGCAGTCCACACGGTGTAACTAGATCCTGCAAGAAGCCGTGAGCGAAAACTACCACTAAGAGCCCCAGCAGGGCGCTGCTGATGGAAACACACACACCACATGCATACACACAGAATGCTTTAGGTTATCGAGGGAGAGAGATAATCCAAGCATACCCATCAGCACATTAGGAGCAGACAAGGGACGGAGTCCGGGAAACTGACAAGGGAGTGGGAATGAAGGGAAGGAGGGGACACAAAACTGAAAGAGAAAAGATTGGCCTAACCAGTGATGCTCTATCATGCCCTGAGGACTAAGTGGAGCTGGGGCACACTCAGGAGTGAGATAAGCTGAAGCCCAAACTTAACTCGCTGGCTTTGAATGCATCCCTAATGTTTCTTTGTATCTTTGTACCAACAAGCAGATGGCGAAATCCCTCCTGACTTCATGGTGTGCAAGGACAACAGCTCAACTTCAATTACAGAGCAGAGCTAGGCATGCACACCTGTAATCCCAGCACTCAGGAGGCTGAAGCAAGAGGATCAAGGCCAACCTGGACTACACAGCTAGACCCTATCTTTGAAAAGTAACATAAATTAACTGAGCAGGGCTATATTTCCAAGGTCTTGTTCAGGGCCAGCAGACGGTTTAGAGAGGAAAGAGTGTAGAAGTTGACAACTTGAGTTTGAGCTCCCTGTTCCCAGGTAGACCAGATAGGAAAAGAGAATCCATTCTCCAAAGTTGTCCCCTGGTCTTCACGGATTAGATGTGGCACATGTCACTCCCCCAAAAAACGTATTTTAAAAAACCTAATTCAGTATTTTCCAAACAGCTACATGGTAACTCTTTAATGGGTCATAATAATGGGTCTCCAACATTAGAGAGAGAGAAGGAGGGCAAAGGAAGCCATATATTGAGGGACATTTTATTAACTGCACTCTTTCACAAAATGCCTTCAATTATACAAGCACAAAATGAAAGTTTTTTCCTATGGGCTACAGATAAAAAGTTTGGAAAATATGTGTACTGTCCAAAAGAATTCTGTACTTTTGGATTTCAAAAGCCAACCAGTGAAGCAGACCAATGAAGGGGCTCAGTGGGTAAAAGACCTTGACACCAAGCCTGAAGGCCTGAGTTCAATCGCCAGGACACATGGTACAAATCAGGCATCTGACATAGTTACTGGTTATTGCTGGAGGCAAAGGACTGGGGAAGGAGGGAGTCGCCCCCTGACTCTCACATACATGCTATGGCTTGGTCTCACTTGTATCCACACCCACATTAATAAACACAATCAACACATTAAAGCCAGTGAGCACTCCCTGAGAGAATAGTTTAGTCTCTACTTACTTTACAACTGGCATTCAAGACACACAACTTACAATCTACTACTGTGCTATTGCGAAAACCCTGAACAGTGCGAAAGAGTTAACACTACATTGTGCTTATTCTTCTTATCTTTTGCAATATGAGAACAGAATGCTAGAAGCAGGAACTGACTGGCTCATGACACTAGGCATGGCAGAGATGGCGGGCATCCTGAAGGAATCCTTAGAATCCACAAAAGCAGAGCACAGACAGGAGGGCCTGGAAATCCCCAGCTCTGTTTATGGAGTATGGCTCCACTGTTATGATACTTTATTTGAGAAAAAAAATTCACTGTTGAAAAACAAAAAACAAAACAAGAGCCCTGAGGGGCTGGGAGGAATGGTAGGGGGGAGAAGGGGGTGCTGCCTCCCAGGGCAGGACAGATCCCAGAGGTTATGACATTCCAACCTCACTGTGACGCAGTGAGAGCAGGTTGCTTAGGTGTCTCAGTGGCCGGAACTGATGGCCGGTACTCCATCCAAGAAGGTACATGGAGCAAGCTGGTGGAAAGCTGTCCTGTGACTGCCACCACAAGTGCTCCACTGTGGCGCGCGCGCGCACGCGCGCGCACACACGCACACACACACACACACACACAAATATGTAATAGGAAATAAAAAATTTTAGTTTATATAAATTGACACCCCCTTACTGGCCCAGAGAGCTACTCAAGACTCTGAGCAAAGGACAGAATGGACTGGGGTTGTGTACAAGTTAAGTAGGAACAGCTGCAAGCAGAGAGCAGGTATCTTTCTTTCTTTCTTTCTTTGTTTTGTTGTTGTTGCTATTGTTTTGTTTTTTGAGACAGGGTTTCTCTGTGTAGCCTTGGCTGTCCTGAACTCACCCTGTAGACCAGGCAGGCCTTGAACTCACAGAGATGTGCCTGCCTCTGCCTCCCTGACTGCTGGGGTTAAAGGTGCACACCACCACGGTCGGCTCAGAGCAGGTATTTCTAATAACAACAATCCTGACGCCAGTTGCTAGTGGGGTCCTGACTCAAGCGGCAGGGATGCTGCCCAGAACCTTGGCCCCCAATGCCAAAAGCCTGAGGGTTACGTCTGGTCTAAGCCAGGTTCTCTAGGCTGTATCTCTCTTCTGTTGTACTCGTTAACCATTGGACAGAATAGAAGCACAGGTACTCAGAAGATGGGGGAAGGGTCTCACCTGCAGGGCCAGCTGACAGTCTTCAATCAGGCCCTGTACCAGGTAGTACCGGGCTTCACCTAGCAGCTCCCCGAGTTCTCTGGTACTCTCAGGCAGTGGCACCGACCCATCCCGCAGGTAGTTGAGGATTGTACCAAAATGCTGGCCACTCCGGTCAATCAGTACCCAACCTGGTGGAGTGGGAAAAGGAAAAAGGAAAATGGCTTGGTGGGGGCAGGGAATGAAGCTAATACATTTTTAGGGAACAGATTCCAAAGCCATAAGAAAACCGAAATATGCTGGGGGGTGGTGCCAGGGAGGCAGAGGCAGGTGGATCTCTGTGAGTTCAAGGCCAGCCTGGTCTACAGAGTGAGTTCCAGGAGAGCCACAGCTACACAGAGAAACCCTGTCTTGGGGGGGGGGGGGGGGAGGAAAAAGAAAAAAGAAAAGAAAGCCTAAATACTTATCTGTTTCAAACCTCTGCCTGAGGTCCAAAAACTTTCAAACATCTCCAGTGAGTCATACACACAGCTGTCATAGAATCACTTCCTCCCAAATCTACTGGACAGTCAGAAGGCTCTCACCAAGATAAAGTTGTTTGTAAGGCAGGATCTCACCATGTAGCCCACGCTACATGTTAGCATTACAGGCATATGCCACCAAGCCCAGCTTATCACGGAGAACTTTCCCCATGGTAAGCTCTCCTTGGCAGGTGAACCTTAGCAGTAAATTTAACCCCTTGTATTAAGCCTCTCATTTGATGAAAATGCCCACTTCAACCCTCCAGTTCACCACAATAGAGTAATAACATTATTCAAAGAACTGGCTCTCTGTGACAATGCCCTCACATCCCCACACCCATGGGAAGGGAATTAACTCATCAGTTCCCTTTACCAAACATTCTCTAGTACTAATTGGGGCTTCACAAATACCGCCAAATCCGAGACTTTCTCATCTTCCGTTTTTGAAAGCTGAACTTCATCTCCTAAGTGTTTGCTTTCATAAGCTTTGTTACTCCTTTCCCTTTAAGGCTATATACTACAGCAGGTGGGTCCCAAATTTAAAGGCAGCACTCCGAGAAGGTTCAGTAAGGTTCACCTGCCAAAGAGAGCTGCACCCTTCACTCAGGTCCCTGGTAAACCCAAAGCAGCCTTCTCCTATGGATCTGCAGGAACTTGTGTTAGAGACAGACACACAGACCTTTCAGTTCCCCAGACTGTTGGCAGCTCTAAGGCAGAAGGGCAAACAAAAGGCTGTGTCTGAGAGGTGCTACCTGGAGCAAGGCTGGTTCCTAGGCTTTCTGAACTAAGGGGAGAAGAGAGGTTACTGCTGGAAGCACGGGATTGGGGAAGGAGGGAGACTTTGAACGAACGAAAGCAGAGATGGGACGGGGGAGCCGGGGATGAACTGGGGGCTGGAGGGCAGCACGAGTGCCGGCGGCACGCATACCTCCGGCGTCCGTGAGCACCTCCACGCGGCCGCTGAACATGGCCTTGAGCATGGTGTCCTGGGCCGTGAGGGTGCGCAGCGTGGTGTAGTGCAGCGAGCCGCCCACGTTCAGCTTCACATACTTGCTGTTCGGGGTCAGGGGCTTCAGAGTGTACGAGGGGGAGGCGGGCTCCACACCCGAGGGCTTAGGGGACTCCAGGCACTCGGCCGCGGCCGCCGCCGGGCCAGAGGCCTCGGCCGACATGCCAGTGAGCGACGCCGGTGGCAGTGGAAGGCTCTCTCCGCGCCCCGGCCCGGCTCCCGGAGACCCCGCGACTCCAGCGCGGGGGCCCGACCGCTAGGCGCACACGCCCACTCGCCGCCGCTACTCCGCGACGTCCACCCTCCGCCCCATTGCGATCTCTCTCTACCCGGAAGCCGGCGCCGGCAGCTGCGCAGGCGCGGCGAGGCCGGGGCGGGGTCTTGGGGGCGGGGGGCGGGGCCCAGAGCTGGAGCATGCGCAGTCGGCGGGTGCCCTTGCGGTTTGGCGTGCGGGCGGCGGTGGCGTGGCTTCTGGTGGAGTCTGGATCCCGGGCGGAGAAAGCGCCCAGTGTCCCTTTGCCCCTTGTTCGTGTGGACCGAGTCGGTGTCAGTTCGCGGAGCTCGTCACTGGCGTGAGAGGAAACAGGCGCAGAGGGCAGTTGGGCGTGGTTTTCCTACCCTAGCCCGGTGCACTTGGCCGACTGTGGGAAGAACAGTCAACAAAAACCAAGTTCTCCAGTGACGCCTTAGGCCTCCCAGGGGAAGTGGCAGTGCAACTAGGACGCCCAAGTTGGAAGGCCCTACGGAGGAGACGATGGTGAAGGAGGAGATGTGTGGAGAACGAAGATGGAGCTACTGTGGACGAGAGGTCTTTCGTTTTAAAATCAAGTTTAGAAGCTGATACCTCAGATGTTAACAGCCTTCCCTGAAGTGGAAGAGGTTTCGCGTGATGATTGAAAACCAAAGTGAAGCCGGGTCGTGGTCGGGCACACTTTTAATCCCAGCACTCAGGACACAGAGGTTGAGGCCGGCCTGGTCTACATTGGGAGTTCCAGGGCAGCCAGGGCTACACAGAGAAACCCTATTCGGAAAGAAGGAAGGAAGGAAAGAAGGAAGAACCAAAATCAGCATTCTAGTTTCAACCCTGTCATCAGCTAACTGGATGATCTGGGCAAAGCTACTCTTGCTGGTGGCTGGAGAGATGGCTCTTAGGTTGAGAGCACGGGCTGCTCTTCCAGAGTGAGCCAGGTTCAATTCCCAGCGCCGTGGCAGCTTACAACTGTAACTTTAGTTCCAGGGGATCTGACACGCTCACACCGGTGCACATAAAATAAATAAATAAATAAAGAAATAAATAAATAAATAATTTAAAAGCAGCTACTCTTTCTGGGGCTGGGTGGTTTTCTTACTGCTTAGTGTGTGGGGTGGGGTGCAAATCTAAGTGTTCGCTGAGGACAGTAGCTGTGTGAAGGTGCAAAGTGGACCCATTAGAAGAGTCTCTGGTAACGAGAAGATTTAATATTCTGCCAAAAGGGGGGTGCCAGTCCTGTCCTTTCCCCCTCAAGTGTGACAGTGAACAAGAAAAAGCAGTTTCATTCTAGGACAGCTAGGGCTACACAGAGAAACCCTGTCTCGAAAAAACAAACAAACAAACAAGCAAACAACAAAACCCCACTTTCTGACAGTACAACCTGGAGTAAATACTTTCTTGAAAACTATGAGATCAAATAACAAGCCCCACATTTTGTAATACGTTCTCCTGAGCCTGTGAGAACCAAGATACGAGTGCCCATGCTACTATCTTTCTTTTTTCTTGTTTTGAAGTCTCTTACTACATATTCATAAAGGCCATGGTTTGTTCTTAATGGTCTTGATTACAGGGTCTTGCCAGAAATGAAGGCTCCGCAGAGCTCTGGCTGCGGCCCTCGCTACCTTGGATGGGGAGCCTCCGTTCCAGTCATGGTGGACACAGCTGAAACCTTTTGAGTTTTTCTTTGAGGCACCACTGAGCCATCTCTCCTGCCCCTTATTTATTTTGTCTTTTCTCAAACATATCTCTCCATCAGGCAAGGGTTAGTAAGCCCTATAACCTTCTCCAGAGCCTGTATAATTGAGAATATATTCTTGGGCCAGGTTTGTTATTGTTGTTCTGTTTCGTTTTTGCTAACTTTCCTCAGGCCACTAGTCATTTTATCTATTCAGAATCAGGTTTTGGTTTGGTTTTTTATTTTATTCTGTTTTGTTTTTCCCTGATGAGTGACACCGAGTCTTTAGCCTGGAAATTCAAGATTGCAGGTACACCATATTTATGAGTCTTTATCTCACGTAACAGTGGGCCAAAACCTGATCTCTCATGCTCTTCTTCATACTAATGCTTCATGTATGTTAGCCAAGTGCTCTATCTTTGGGTTAAATCCACATCCCCACTTTCTTCTTTTCTTGTTGAGACAGGCTCTTACTAAACTGCTCAGCTTGTTCTTGAACTCACTCTACGCAGGCCTTGAACATTTGATCCTCCTACCTTATCCTCTAAAGTAGCTGGGATTTCAGGCCTGTGCACCAAGCCCAAATTTACTACATGATTCTCATGATTATATTAACTTGTATCCTAATCTCTCTAACTGCAAATTTTATTTAATGTATGAAAGCTCTATCTGCATGTACACCTGCACCCAGAAGAGGGCGCCAGATCTCACTATAGATGGTTGGGAGCCAACATGTGATTGCCGGGAACTGAACTCGGGACCTCTGGAAGAGCAGACAGTGCTCTTAACTGCTGAGCCATCTCTTCAGCCCCTAACTGCAAATTTTCACCAGAGACGATTTTGAATTTCAGTGGCCGCTTGGGGGAACTTGTGATAAGAGCGAGATAATTGAAAGGAGATTATTTTGATTGTCAAAAACAGAGACACTTTGTTTAACATGCTCAGTTCTTCATTTGAATATTAGTAAATGCTGGGTTTTTTTTTCTCTTGTGCATTTTGGTTTTTGAGACAGGGCTTCATGTAAGCCAGGCTGGCTTTGAACCCAGCATGCAGCCAACACTAGCTTTGGTTTCCTGATACATCTGCTTCTGCTTGGCAACGACTGGGGTTGCAGGCCTGCGGCACTGTGCCTGGCTTGACTATGCCTTTTTATTCTGTGCCTTCATTAAACTTCAAGCATCTGAGTTACTGCTCGGTTTGGTTTTGTGGTGCTGGGGATGGAAGCCAGGGTCTTGCACCTGCTAAGCAGCTGACCCTGAGCTCCCCCAGTGGGCAGGTACTTGCTCAGTATGGGCAAGCCCCTAGGTGCTAGCCCCTGCCTCACAAGAGCAAGTAAACGATGTCATCATCATATTATTATATATCATAATAATAATACAGTGTGACTCCATGTATTAAAGTTTCTTTCTTGATATTCAGGTTGGTTTCTTCTCCTTGAAGAAGGAAGATGGTTCTAGGCTTCGGGGGTGACAACCTCATCATTTCTGAGATCTCTCTCTCTCTCTCTCTCTCTCTGTCCTGCTGCCCTGCATTCTCCCGTCCTCTTTTTGAAAACTTTCAAAATAAACTAATGAAAAAAAAAATAGTTCAATGGTATGTGACTATTCTAGGGAAATCTAGTCCAATTAGACAGTCAAAAATGTCTACAGAAAATAAAATGTAGATGTGTCCGTTGTGGGTCCTGTCAGAGCTTTTGTTAGTCTAGCTACAAGGTAAGAAAGGCCTAGCCTGTTTTGAGGAGGAAAAATAGTTCTTGGCAATATCTAGTTCTTTCAGGTTTTTTTGTTTTTGAGGCCAGCTGGCCTGGAACTTGTTCCATAGACCAGGCTGGCCTTAAACTTGAAGCAGTCCTCTGTCTTTGTTTATCATGTGCTGGGGATTGCAAATGTATACTGCTATGCCTGGGAATAGATTTTTTTTTAATTTTTTATTTTATTTTATGTGCATTGGTGTCAGGCCTGGAGTTACAGACAGTTATGAGCTGTCATGTGGGTGCTGGGGTTTGAACTCGGGTCCTTAGGAAGAGCAAACAGTGCTCTTAACCACTGAACCATCTCTCCGGCCCGATTTTTTTTTTAATTTGAAGTAGCATATAAAAATAATGTCAACATAATAGCTTTATTTATATAATATCAAAAGAATTCTTTATCCTTCAAACCTTCTCAATTTTTGTATTTACCTTATTTGTTAAGTAAACTATCAGTGTTTCCCTCAGAGTTCATGTGTTAGAAACTAAATTCCATGGGCCTCGCTCTTCCCGAGGTCCTGAGTTCACTTCCCAGCAACCACCTGGTGGCTCGCGAGCATTTATAATGGATCTGATGCCCTCTTCTGGTGTGCAGGTGAACATGCAGATAGAGCAGTCACAGGTTAAAACAAACAAAGCTAAATCTCCAAAGCAATAGAGGTGAGAGGTGACAGACAGTCTATGTGGGTGAGAGAGAGGAAGAGAAAGAGAGAGGAGGGGGGAGTGTTACTAGAAAACTCTCTTACTGGCATTGTCAACCTACCTGTCTTCCGCCTGCTGGGATTAAAGGCGCTGACCACCACAACCACCGTATAAGGAGGTGGGGCATATTCAGTGGTAGCCTTGTCTAGTATGCTGAGATCCAGGGTTTAATCTTCAGCACCACACAAAACCAAACCAAGCAAAAGCCTTGGGCGGCCATGGTGGCATGTGACTGTATTCTCCGTACTGAGGAGGGTCACTGCGAGTCTGAAGCTAGCCATACCTAATGAGTTATATGCCAGCCAGGAGTGAAAAGACTGACAGGCAAAGGTGGTGCACACTTTTAATCCCAGCACTCAGGAGGCAGAGGCAAAAGGATCTCTTGAGTTCTAGGCCAGCCTGGTCTACAGAGTGAGTTCCAGGACAACCAAAGCTATACGGAGAAAGCCTATCTTGAAAAACGACACCCCCCAAAAAAAGACAGCAAAAATTTGTAATATGAACTTTTTAATTCATTCTGCAAGTCCAGCATCACCCTGATAGCATAGTCAAAATATACTGCAAATAAAGAAAAACACAGGCCAATATCTCTTATGGCATCCAAGACGTATTAGCAAACCAAATTCAACAACACATATTACAAGGTTTATAGCCAGGGCCGAGCAGAGTTAACTACTGGAATGTAAGGATGTTTCCACATTCAGAGAGCAATCATAGTATCATGGTGTGTGATTACCACGAAGAAGGAAAATACACACGACTACCCCAGTTGATAGAGAAAAGCACTTGGCAAAATTTAGAATCTTTGCATCATAAGGACACTAAACAAACTAGCAAAACCATTTCAATTTAAAAGCCCAGGATGAGAACCCCACAATAAACATAAACACCCCTGGTGAAAGATTAGGAGGTTTTCCTTTAGAATTAAAAATAAGACCAGAATTCTTAACGCTCATCTCTGCTGTTCGAAACAGAACCGAAAATTCTAATGAGAGCAATTATGCAAGAGAAAAAAAGGAGCTAAAAGGCATCCAAATTATAAAGAAAGAAAATGACTGTGGTGGGAGGGCTTGCGGGAAACTGAGGACTTGGAGAGATGGTTCAGCAGTTAAGCGCACTGGCTGCTCCTCCAGAGGTCCTGAGTTCAATTCCCAGCACCCACACAGTGGCTCACAACTCTCTGTAACTCCATTTCCAGGGGATCTTACACTGTCACACACATACAAACAGGCAGAAGGCCAACGTACATAAAATAAAATTAAAAAGAAAAAGGCCAGGCTGAAGAGGTTGCTCAGCTATTGAGACCCCTGTGCTCAGCTCCGGGACCTGTTTGGTTCCAAGCACCTAAGTCAGGCGACTCACAACTAACTTAGCCTGACACTCCCGCTCTGGGAGATCTCATGCCCTCCTCCGGCCTCGGGGCATTGCACGCACAGGGTGCACGGACATACATAGAGGCAAAACACATGCACAATAAGTAAAACTTAAAAAAAACAGCAGTCGGGGCTGTAGTTCAGTTGCAGAGGGCTTGTTTCATGGAAGGCACTGGCTTCAATTCCTAGCACTGTAAAAACTTCAAGCTGATCTATGAATTTGTGTTTCCCAAATAAAGGAGACATGTAACTCTCTCCTCCTGAGGACAAAAAGACAGCATTGTTCTTCAGTATACCTTTTCACACCCTTCTTCCTTCTGTTGCCCAGTATTTTCATTTTTAATTTTTATTTTAAAAAATTATGTAGCTGGGGCATGGGGGCGCCCCCCTATGATCCCAGCGCTCTTGGAGGCAGAGGCAGGCAGATCTCTGTGAGTTCAAGGCCAGCCTCGTCTACAAAAGTTAGTCTAAGACAGCCAAGGCTACAGAGAGAAACCCTGTCTCGAAACAAACAAAACAAAAAATTATGTGTATGGGTTTTTGTGGCACACATGCATGTCTGTGTACCAAATGCATTCCTGGTGCCAAGAGAGGCCAGAAGAGGATGTTTGGTTCTCTGGGACATTATAGCCCGTTGTTCGCTGCCATGTAGATGCTAGACCTAGATCCTGGGTCTCCAGCTCTCAAGATAGGGTCTTCTGTGTGCCAGGCCAGCTTCCCTGTAGTTAAAAATTATCTGATCCTTCTGCCTCCATTTCACCTAACAGGTGCAGGGGTTACACGTGTGTTACCATATCCTAGTTGACTGTGGGGATCTTATCCAGGGTTCATGTATAAGACGCAACACTCTACCAACAGAGCTGTGCCCCAACCTGCATTTGTGTTGCCTTGTACTTAAATAAAAATAAAGAAAAGATTTAATTATTTATGTATATGGGTGTTTTGTTTGTACACCAGAAGAGGGCATCAGATCCCATGAGACTACAGTTATAGATGGTCACGAGCCACCATGTGGGTGCTGGGAATTGAACTCAGGAACTTCTAGAAGAGCAGCCAGTGCTATTAACTGAGCCATCCTTCCAGCAACCCCCTTTCTTTTCTTTTCTTTTCTTTTCTTTTCTTTTTTTCTTTCTCTCTCTCTCTCTTTCTCTCTTTCTCTCTTTCTTTCTTTCTTTCTTTCTTTCTTTCTTTCTTTCTTTCTTTCTTTCTTTCTTTCTTTCTTT
>NW_026596088.1:1219139-1219364 GCF_907164565.1 Psammomys obesus
TTTCTTTCTTTCTTTCTTTCTTTCTTTCTTTCTTTCTTTCTTTCTTTTTGATACAGGGTTTCTCTGTGTAGCCCTGTTCTGGAGACCAGGATGGCCTAGAACTCAGAGAGCTGCCTGGCTCTGCCTTCCATGTGCTGGGATTAAAGGGATGTGCTATCACCACCTGGCTGCTTTTCAGTTCTTCTTCTTCTTCTTCTTCTTCTTCTTCTTCTTCTTCTTCTTCTT
>NW_026596088.1:1219374-1221499 GCF_907164565.1 Psammomys obesus
TTCTTCTTCTTCTTCTTCTTCTTCTTCTTCTTCTTCTTCTTCTTCTTCTTCTTCTTCTTCTTCTTCTTTTTTCTTGCTTTCTTTGGTTTGTTTTTGTTTTTCCAAGACAGGGTTTCTCTGCATAGCCATGGCTGTCCTGGATCTCGATCTGTAGACCAGGCTGGCCTGGAACTCACAGAGATATGTCTGCCTCTGCCTCCTGGGTGCTGGGATTAAAGGTGCGAACCTCTGCCGTCCTGCTTTTTTTTTTTTTCTTAATAATTTATTTTTAGTTTATGTATATTGGTGTCTTGCGTGCATGTATGTCTGTGTGAAGGTATCAGATTTCCTAGAACAGGAGTTACAGACAGGTGTGAGCTGCCATATGGGTGCTGGGAATTGAACCCCAATATTTTGAAGAAGCAGCCAGTGCTCTTAATCTCTGAGCTATCTCCCCTTCTCTGCTTTTCACTTCTTACGCTCTTTAGCAGCTCAAGACAAAAAAATACACCGGTGTAGAATTTTCTAGAACTCAGCTGCTTCTCTGAATTTAATAAACTGCTGCCTTCTTGCCCTTCCCCTAGCACCTAATCCTGCTGACAGCAATTTAATAGCTTTAAACACTTCAGAAGGTCGAGCCTTTCCTTAGGTTTTTTATATTTTAAGACAGGGTTTCTCTGTGTAGCCCTGGCTGTCCTGGGACTCACTTTGTAGACAAGGCTGGCCTCAAACTCAAAGATCCACCTGCCTCTGCCTCCTGGGTGTTGGGATTACAGCTGTGTGTCACCATGCTTGACCCATAGGTTCATTCTTAAGTGTTTCTCTCTCTCTCTCTTATTAATTCCAAGCTTTGCTCTTGTAAAAATTGGTCCTGAGCAAAAATACTTCCGCTGAGAGAGTTACAACCCTACTTATAACATCTCTCCTGAGCTTGTTGTGGTGCACACACTTTTAAAACCAGTGCTTGGGATCTCTGAGTCCAAGGCCAGAACAACTTTCAGGACAGCCAGGACTACACCAAGGGACCCTGTCTCAGAAAAATAAATAAGTAAGCAAGCAAGCAAGCAAACAAATAAGACCCAGCCTGTCAGTAATGGAAACTCATGTAATACCTGAGCTGTCCTTGGTACAGGAGTCTGTTTTCCAGTCCCCTTCTCCAGAACACACTCACAGAGAGACACACAGACACACACACACACACACTTGCTGTTTAAGCCAGGGTCTTACTGTGTAGACCAGCCTGGCCTGGCACTCACAGAGATCTGCTTGCCTCTGCCTCCCAAGCACAGGGACTGAAAGCAGGTGCCTCCATGCCTCCTTTAAGCCTCTTAAAAGCTAGGATTCCTGGGATGTGACACCAAGCTTGACCTTCTGAGTCACCAAGTGGGAATGGTATAACTTCCACCACAGAATTGGTGCAAGGGATGAACAATTTCCAGTGCCTTTTGTGATGTGTGATGCCACCCAATGTGGCATGTGCCCTCCTTGTCCTACTTGTTGGCTTTTTTCTTTCCTGCTACATATGGACACGGATGCCTCAGGAGGTTTTTAGAGTCGTCAGACATTTTAAGTGACCTCTTCTCCAGTGGGTCACATTTTCATGAAAATGATGCCCAGAAATCTCTAAAATGAGGCAAGAGGCTTCTTATGCTGGCTTCCAAAGGGGGTAATTTCTCAGACACACCATGTGGGCTAAATGTCTCTGACTAGGGATGATGCTACTGGAAAAGGTGATCCGAAACTCACCCCCAACTCAGCAGGCAACACAAAGAACACATTTTTTACGCTTTTTATTCAGAGGCTCAAATCCAGGCTCCACTTCCATTCCTTCACCAGAGGAGAAGCTCCCCACTGTGCCTGCATTCATGATGAGGCTCAGGCAGCACCGGCTGTGCTATGCTGACAGAGAACGCTGGGCTGGGGAACTGGCTTAGTGGATAAGGGCACTCGCTGCTGTTGCAGAGGACTCCAGCTCAGTGCCTGGGACCCAAGTCCAATGGCTCTCAACCATCTGTGACTCCAGAGGTTCCAAAATCTTCCTCTGACTTCCAAGGGCATCCAAATACATATGCAAAAATAATACATATGCAAAAATAATAGAAGGAAGGAAGGAAGGAAGGAAGGAAGGAAGGAAGGAAGGAAGGAA
>NW_026596088.1:1221509-1222865 GCF_907164565.1 Psammomys obesus
GAAGGAAGGAAGGAAGGAAGGAAGGAAGGAAGGAAGGAAGGAAGGAAGAGAGAGAGAAAAAAAGAAAGGAAGAAAAGGCTGGGCATGGTTGCGCATGCCTTCAAACTTAGCACTTGGGAAGCAAAGGCAGTTGGATCTCTGTGAGTTCAAGGCCAGCCTGGTCTAGAGAGTGTGTTCCAGGCCAGCCAGAGAAACCCTGTCTAGAGAAACAAAACAAACCAACAGACAAACAAAACAAACAAACAAACAGACAGAACTGTCTTTGGGGCTCTGTTTTTAGGATTTGCAACTATCTTTGTTTCTTGAGACTGTGCACGATGCCATTGCTCGGTGTTCTCTGGCCAGTGCCTCATGCTACAGAACATCTTTTGTCATGCCAGAGAGCACCCTGCAACAAAAAGATGAGGCATTAATCTTAGTCCAACTGTAAATGTTTGCTCCACGGTCTTCTGAGTAGCAAAATCCTGGAGAAGAGGCGGGCTGAGTGAGGACGTCCTGGCTCCATCTGCCTGACCTGGAGCCTGACATGGCCGGTTACTCGCTCTTCTTTCAGGAAGAGAGTGTTCAGCTACCTGAGCCTACAGTGCTTCCTGCTCCCTGGCAGTACCCTAGGCAGAACAAAGCCCCTGTCCAAAACACCCCGGTGCAAGTATGTCCCATCATGAGTCGTTTCTATGCTCCCTGCCGCCGCCTCACAGCTCCTGACACCCTGTGATGTCCATTTCTGTTTGTTTTTTAAGATTTATTTATGATGCATTCAGTGTTCTGCCTGCGTGTACACCTGCATGCCAGAAGAGGGCACCAGATCTCATGACAGATGGTTGTGAGCCACCATGTGGGAATTGAACTCAGGACCTCTGGAAGAGCAGCCAGCGCTCTTGACCTCTGAGCCAACCCTCCAGCCCCTTATTGTCTAGGGGTTACCCCTACCTCCTTTATCCAATGTTTAGTGCATTCCTGGTGACCTTCCACAAGACAACTTTGGGTTTTTCGTGAATGACACTGAATTTTGTTTATTGGCAAGTCTCATATAACCCTGCCTAGCCTCAAACTCACCATGTACTGAGGATGACCTTGAACTTCTAATCTCTCTCTCTCTCTGTCTGTCTGAGGATTGCAAGAACAACTTTTGGGTGTGAGTTCTTTCCTGTCACCACAAGAGTTACAGGGATGGAAGCATCAGCTTGACAGTGCCTTTCTCTACTGATGCATCTCACTGATCCAAAATACAGATTAAAAAAAAAAAAAAAATATATATATATATATATATATATATATATATATATATATATATATATATATATATATATTTTTTTTTTTTTTTTAATCTGTATTTTGGATCAGTGAGATGCATCA
>NW_026596088.1:1222965-1226484 GCF_907164565.1 Psammomys obesus
ATATATATATATATATATATATATATATATATATATATATATTTAATTTGGTTGTTCAAGACAGGGTTTCTCTGTGTAGCCTTCGCTGTCCTGGAACTCATTCTGTAAACCAAGCTGGCCTTGAACTCACAAAGATCACCTGCCTCTGCCTCCTGAGTGCTGGGATTAAAGTTGTGTGCCACTACCACCTGGTTTCAGATTTTTTTTTTTTAAACTTAGCCCAAAACAACTTTTTTTGTTTGTTTGTTTTTAGTCAGGGTCTCACTGTATAGCCCTGGCAAGCTTGGAAAACATTATGTAGACCAAGAACTCATAATTATTCACCTGCCTCCCAAGTGCTGGGATTGAAGATGTGGACCACCATACCTGGCTTCCAAAACAAAATTTTAATCACTATGACCAAAATGAGTTAGATATGGCCTGTGGGCTGTCAACCCAGAGACTTTCAGTTCAATGGTCCACCATCTATATTTGGAGGCTAATTTCTTGATGACCAATTCAAAGCTATCATGCACCACAGTTGACTCAGGGATGAATCCATCCTTCCAAACATGTGTATCTTATTTAATGTTCTTTTTGTCATTCAGAACTCTCTGAACTCTAGTCAAGCTATTTGCAAGAGTTCCTGCTGCGTGTTTGACTACAAATGAGGCCAAATTCTTATTTTATAGAAACCGCTGGTGTATACCCAGTCCCTTCTCACTGTGAGCCTGTAGCCATGGGAACTGTAGTCAAGTACACAATAACACCTCCATGAACAAATCCTCGGGGAACAAAGTTCATTTTAATATAGCTGGCCTGACCACAGAGGAATCCGGGGGGCTCTCCAGGCCTGGCAGAATTATGCTGCTCCCTGGCTTTAAACTGCCTCTGGAGGAGGAGAAAGTGGAGCTATCTCAGGTATGGGCTTCTTATGGTGTGGGGTGAAAGGGCCTGGGCTTTGGGCCAGGCATGTAGGGAGAGTGCTTTAGGGCTTGCTTTTCCTGAGGAGAGAGCAGGAGAGAGACCTTGTGTATCAGGTCCCTGTCAGGAGCAAGGACACCAATGCTTCTCTGTTGTTTTTGGTGCTAAAGATAGAACCCAGGGCCTTGCCTCTGCTAGGCAAGTGCTCCCTCTGTGGTAGGGAAAAACAGAAAGACTGGAAGCTAAGTGATGGCTCTCCTGCTCACTAAGTCATTTTTCTCCATCCCTGACAGTATGTCCTTCATTTTGTTCCCACAAAGTCCTTGGAAGTTCACCTCTCTCTGAGCACCTGGGGAACCTTAGGCCCACCAGACCTCTACCCGTTCCCTTTCTTTAGCTCTGTGGGCCCAGCCTAGCAACACAGTTTCCTTAGGAAACCAACTCAAGCCAGCCTAAAGTACCTGAAATCAAGACCATCTTCCTGAGCTCACAGTGCCAGGCTGGACTCTGCTGCAGACGAAAGCAATTCCCTAGAACCACCATTTGGAGTAGGGTCACTCTCAGGGCTCTTTGGCTGCCCCTGACATGACACCTGTCACCTGGCCTCCAGGCTGATCCATAGCTGAGGATCAGGTTGGTCCTCCTCTACCTCTCCAGCGCTGGGATTCCAGGCCTGAGCCTTTACTCCCAGAAAATTACATGTCTGTATGTCACAGGGCTAGGGATTGGACTCAGGGCCCTGCCCACGCTGGGTGAGCATTTTACCACTGAGCTTTGTCTTCAGCCATTAGAAGTGCGGCTCTGAGCAGCACTTCTAACCCAGTTTCCCTGAACAGAGTCCACTGGAGCATGGCCACAAGTCAGGAAGAGGATCAAGGTCACAGTCCGGGCCTCCAGCTCCTGTTCTCTTTCCCCTGCCTGTTCTCCTGGGTTCCCACCCTTGATGGGCTGCCTGTATAGAAAGAAACTGCCAAGGAAAACAAGCAACCATAAATACACAGCCCCTGCCCAGGCCATACATAGATAGAAGAGGTAGAGAGGCTGCGGTTTTGGGTTAGCCAGTGCTATCGTAACGGGGGCTGAAGCTTTGTCCAAACGAACAGTTTCAAGGCTCCTTTCATTATCTGTTACGGTCTCTTTCTCGTCTGTGTAGTGCTCGGACTGAACTCAGGCCTCCCACTTATTAAACTTATGCTTTATCTACGAAGACCTGCCAGTTGCTGAGGAATTGAGTCAATTGTGAGATTCAAAAGAACCAGGGGGCTTTGCAGGTGATACGGCAAAGAGTCCTTTTACAGGGCTCCTCTGAAGCCTTTATTCCAAGATAGCTCAGGGTTCAAAAGCAGGAACATAAAAACAATGAAAAGCTTCCACCAGGTGTGCTCCGGACACGAAGTTCTCCACGTCGGCGGTTTGCTTAATGCCCTTGAGGGCCCTAAGCTGTATTTCTTGGGCAAATGCATTTCTCTCAGGGGAGTAAAGGAAGTTCTATGGGAACAGGGTTGACACAGGATGATGTAGGAGAGAGCACAGGCTACATTTTCCCCACCTGACTCATCTTTCATTACTTAGCTGTTATTTTGTTTGTTTGTTTGTTTTTGACACAGCATCTTACTCTGGAGCCCTTGTTGGCTTAGAATCCACTGTGTAGACCAAGCTGGCCTCAAACTGCTAGATTAAATTCTCTGCTGGGATTAAAGGTGTGTGCCACCACAGCTGGCTTCTTTTATTGCTTAACATTTTTTTTTAGTAATTATTAAAAGGATTAGAAAGCATGCAATAAGGTTCCCCCTACCTTGACTCCTAATAGCGACACTGATCAGACTTTCTCTTTCTAAAACATTCTGTATACATAAGTATTATCTATAGCACTTACATATAGACCCTTATATTTAATCTGTCTACCCAGCACGAATGCTGGCATGCTGCCTACGTTTCTTTGCGCTGTGCTGTTTCCGCTTGCTGTCCCACCCTTGAGTAGGCGGGTGCGTCTCGTCTTGTTTAGTGGCTGCTTGGTGCTCTGCCGGGGATACCCCAGGGTTTGCTGAAGGCTGCACAACTACGTTGTTTCGGGGCCGGTGTAAACAGGGCTGCGATAAGCATCTTTGTCAGACTTCTCAGAACACAGGAGTGGGTTTGCCAAAGAAACTCCTAACTGTGGGGGATGCCTCTGGCGGGGTGGGGGTGGGGGTGGGGTGGTACAGCACTTGTCTGTTTGTGCAGGCCTCGTCCATCCCGAGCTGAAAAGGAAACATAAACTCCTAAAAGTAGAGCTGCTGAATTAAAGGTTACATTTAGCTCTGGTGACCCTCAACCTGTCCTTAAGAAAGCATGAGTCATTTTAAGCTCATGTCAAGGTTATGAGTGGGACTGTCCCACCCGCGTCCACATCATGGGTAGGTTTGTCCACATCCTCATTAACACCCTGTCCTCACCAACAGATATTTCTAGGGTTTTGGTCTCAATCTTCTTCCTCCTCCTCCTCCTCCTCCTCCTCCTCTTCTTCCTTTTCTTCCTCCTCTTCTTTTTTCCTTTCTTCCTTCCTTTCTTTCTCTCTCTCTCTTTCTCTTTCTTTCTTTCTTTCTTTCTTTCTTTCTTTCTTTCTTTCTTTCTTTC
>NW_026596088.1:1226494-1246272 GCF_907164565.1 Psammomys obesus
TTCTTTCTTTCTTTCTTTCTTTCTTTCTTTCTTTCTTTCTTTCTTTCCTTCTTTCTTTCCTTCTTTCTTTCTTCTTTCTTTCACATTGTTCTGCCTGCCAGAAGAGGGCACCAGATCTCAGGACCTCTGGAAGAGCAGACAGTGCTCCTAACCTCTGAGCCATCTCTCCAGCCTGTTTTGTTTTTTTTTTCCCCCATCAAAATAGTCATACATCTGTAATGTATCAGCCAAGCGTGGTAGTGACCACCTTTAATCCCAGCAGAGGCAGGTGGATCTCCGTGAGTTCCAGGCCAGCCAGGGGCTACATGGTCCCACCCCAGATTTATTATGTACCAGACAGAGGGTAAAAAATATCAGTGTAGGGCTGTGAGATGGCTGGGAGGCTAAGAGCACTGGCTGCTTTTCCAGAGGACCCAGGTTCAATTCCCAGCACACACATGGCAGCTCAGCCCTGTCTGTAACTCCCAGTTTCAAGGGATCTGACACGCTCACACAGACATACACGCAGACAAAACACCAGTGCACATAAAATAAAAATAAAGAAATAAAAAGAAACACCAATGTAGAAATGAAGCATTCAGATCCTGACGGTCACCCTCATAGTCTTTTTCACTTTTTTTTTTTTTTTTTTTTTACTTATTTGTTATGTTGCGTGTGTGATGGCTGTGGGTATGCATGCCATGTGGAGGTCAGAGGACAACTTAACTTCATGGAATCACATGCAAAATAAATAAAATGTAAAGACAAAAACCTCAGGCTGGAGAGATGGCTCCGTGGTTAAGAGCACTGTCAGCTCTTGCAAAGGACCCGGGTTCAAATCCCAACACCCACATGGCAGCTCACAACTGTCTGTTAATGCTGATTCCAAGCGCTCTGACTCCTTCGCACTAATGCATATAAAATAAAACCAAATAAATCATTAAAAAAAGAACACCTCATGATACGTTAAGCTTCAGAGTTCTGTCTGATACCCAGATGGAGATGTCAAGTGGCTGTGAAATATCTCATCTCTGAGACGAAGAACAAATTCAGGATGAGGGAAACAGGTATTCACTTAAAATCACGTCCACAAAGCCCCTTCAGGCTCCAGCATGCTGCTCAGCTTCCTTTATTTTTTTTTAAATGTGTTTGTTCTGTATCTACATGTGTGCGTCTGTGTAAATTTACACCACATGTGTGTGGGCAGGAGGGGGTGCCTTCGGAGGCCAGAAGATGCCTCATCTCTTGGAGCTGGAGATACAGGAGGCTTTAACACCCCATATGGGTGCTGGGGTCCTTTGGAAGAGCAGCCCCAGCGGCTCTTAACTCCCCATCCCCACAGGCTTATCTCACACCTTATTTGTCCTTCATCTACCGCCAGGTGCCAGGTTGCTTCCTCCTTTTCACCGTCACAAGCAGAACTCCTGTGCTAGCACGCTATTTTGAACACCTGTTTTCAAATTTGACATTGTATGTTTAGCAATGGAATTACTGGATCATCTGGTGATTCTATGGCTAATTTATCAAGGAGCCGCCATGCTCTTTTCCACAGCACGTGCAACGGCGGGCAAGGGCTTTCAATTCTCCACAAACCTGTCAACACTTACCTTCCTTTAAAAAAATAGTTCAGGGGCTGGAGAGATGGCTCAGAGGCCAAGGAGCACTGGCTGTTCTTCCAAAAGGTCCTGAGTTCAACTCCTAGCAACCACATGGTGCCTCATTAACCATCTATAATGAGTCTGGTGCCCTCTCTGGCCTGCAGGCATAGATGCAGGCAGAATACTGTATAAATTATAAATAAATAAATTTTTAAAAAAATAAAAAAATATTTCATAGTGAGTTCCATGCTAGCCTGCTCTACAGAATGAAACCCTGACTGAGAAAAACAAACAACGAAAACTCCAAATAAGCAATAACAGCAAAAACCACGCAAAATTGTGTGTGTGTGTTCATGTGTATGCATGTCTGATGTGTATATGTGCAGCCATATCTGGACATACTTGTGGAAGTCACAAAGCAGTCCAAGCAGCCCATGCCTTCAGGGCCTCTCTGTTCTCTGTGGCAGCTGCCAGGTAGCTGGGCCGTGAGCTTCCAAGGATTTGTGTCCCTGTCTCTCCCTTGACATGAAAGCGCTGGGCTTAGAGGCAGGGGCTGCCTCTCCCAGCTGTGTGTGTGTGTTCCAGGGATTCTGCACAGGCTCTCACAACAAGCACTTTACCCACTAGGCCAACTTCCCAGCCCCTTGTTTGAGGCAGGGTCTGTACCATAGACCAGGCTAGCCTCATGCTCACGGAAACTGCCTGCCTCTGCTTCCCAAGTGTGCTCACCACTGCCCCTAACTGTGCTCACTTGTTTGTTTTAATTTTTTTTTTTTTTTTTGAGATGAGACAGTGTAGCCTTAGTCTTGGCTGTCCTGGACTTGCTTTGTAGGCCAGGCTGGCCTCAAACTCACAGAGATCCACCTGCCTCTGCCTCCCTGAGTGCTGGGGTTATGAGTGCTGGGATTAAAGGCATGCTACACAGTGAGACCTTGTCTCAAAAAGCCAGCTCAAGGGACTGCAAGACGGCTTGGTGAGTATAGGAGCTGCTGCCAAGACCAGTGGTCCCCGAAGCGGAAAGACCAGGATTTTGCTCTGCAGGTCAGTCAGGCTTGGCTCTGAACTCACGCAACCCTCCTGCCTCAACCTGCACACTAAGACTAATGGCACACAGCAACCCACCCTGTAAACTAAAGGCGCGCAACAACTCACCCAGCATTGTTTTCACCATTTTGAGTATATCGCTCGGTAGCATCAAGGATATTCACTCGCTGGTGATCACAGTCGTTTTCCACCATCCATGTCTAAGATGTTTCGCTGTACAAAACTAAAACTTCCGTTCTTTATTTTGACACAAGGCTTTGACAGATTGCTTTGGCTGGCACGGAACTTGCTATTTAGGCCAGCTTGGCCTCCAAAAAAAAAAAAATCCCAGAACTTCACCCGCCTCTGACCAGCAAACATACAACTTTGCATCCATTAAACCGTAACTCCCAGTCATCTGCTCTCTCCAGCCTGGCAGCAATCACTTCCTGTCTCTGAGTCGAGTGTGCGTCTCGCAGTCGTGAACGAATATGCCACTGTATTGTGTGTGTCATGTCTGTGAAGTTATACGCTGTTGTCTAGTGAACCTCATTTGGTGCAGTCACTTTTCCTCTGTGTCTCATATGGTCGGAACCACTCGCTGTTGTTTTGTGCACTGTAGGTCACTGGAACCACCTGCTAGTGTCTTCTCCATTGCTTATAGGTGGACTCAGACAATCCTGTTCTGTGCATCGGATACAGGTAGGATCATCCATCGGCTCTCACAGAGGTAGTATCAGATACGATTGTTTTGTCCGTCTAATAGATGGAAAATAGTAAAGTATTGTCTTCTACATCTTATGTCAGTGGGCTCAGGCCTTATTCTCTTGTACACTTTATAGAGATGGTGTCATAGAATGTTGCTCTGTGCATCTCGTGTCAGTGGGATCATACTAGTGTGTTGCGAATCTAGTGTAGTAGAAATCACTCACTCTCCCCCTGCGTGTCTCCTCTGGGTGAAATCATTCCCTCTGGTTTTGTGCGCCACGTGTTGGCGGAACCATACACTCCTGTCTTGTGCAGCTCATGCAGATGAGATCATTTGCTGCTGTCCTGTGTATCTCACATAGATGGAAGTATATGCTCTTATCTGGCCCATTGCACGTTGGAGGCGTCTGACACCATTTCCTGGCGCATCTAGAGTTGGTGAAGTCCACAGACCTTAGTCTTGCGCATTTCGTACACTGGTAATCATTCGCTAATGCTTTGTTCATCTCTCAAGCGTTGAACAGTTTGCTGCTGTCTTGTGCAACTAATGTCGCTGGGGTCACATGCTATCGTTTTCCGCATTTCATGTCCTTGGGCTCAGGTGCTATCATCTTGTACATCTCAAAAATATGGAATCATTAACTATTTTCTGCCAGAGCCAGTGCAGCTGTGGGCATCACAGGTACTTAGAAAAGAGGGTGATGGTAGACAGAGATACAAGCCTCAGACACATTAAAAGGAATTAACAATTTGTTTTTCACATTGCTGTTCATACTGGACAAAGCATTGCAAGCAGAGCCTGATCAGACAGTGTCTTTGAACCCTTCTTCTTTCCCTACTTCCCTGCCTCTTGTTTTTGTTTTTTTGTTTTTTTGTTTTTTTTTTTTTTTTGCCTTGTTTTGCCCAGAGGACATTCCTCTTAGGCTCTGTCTCATGACTGAAGCTTTCCTCAGTCACAGGGTCGCATATGGGTCAGGGTTTGTGGCCCAAAAAAAGAACTGTAGGACATCTGGCCCCAAACACTTTTCGTTTTAGTGGAATCGTGCCCGATTGTCTATTGCATCTAATATAGAATCATTTGCTGTTGTCTTGTGCATCTCATACTGTAGAATTATACACTATTCTGTGCATCACAGATAGCTAGAATCGTTTGACTTTGTGTGTGTGTGTGTGTGTGTGTGTGTGTGTGTTAAATCTCATCTAAGATGCACTGTCCTGTGCTCTCACCTCGGTGGAATCATATGTATCTCTGTTGTTTTGTGCATCTCACAAAGCTTAAATCCTGTGCTGTTGTCCTGTCATAGGTCACGTCATAGGACGTTGCGTCGTTCATGTCCTGAGTCATCCCTGCCAGTTTTGTTTAAGGCAGCCCTGTAGATTCGAATGCTATTGAGTTGTTCATCTCATAGAGGTGGCATCAACTGCTATTGTCTTCTGGTCTCATACAGGGGATTCTACTCCTGTGGTCCAGTGCATCTCACACAGGCGGAACCGTGTTCCATTTAGTCTTCTTTATCTCACACAGGCGAAATGACGCACCACGGTCTTGTGCAGCTCGGTCAATGAAATCATACATCTCTGTCCTGTGTGTATAAAATAAGTTGAATCATTTGCTGTAGTCTTACGAATCTTGTGTAGTTGGAATCATCTGCTATTGTCTTTGGGTTGGTTTGTTTATTTGGTTTGTTTTTCAAGGCAGGGTTCCTCTTTGTAGTCCCGGAACTCCCTCTGTAGACCAGGCTGGCCTCACCCTCAGAGGTCTGCCGACCTCTGCCTCCTGAGTGCTGGGATTAAAGGCGTGCATCAACACCACCAGGCCTGGCTTTTGGATTTTACGTAGATGGCATCTACGCTCTTGTCTTGGGCACCTAATATCAACTGCTATTTTGTGCAACTCAAAAAGCAAGAGTCGTTCACCGCAGGGCTGGTCATTGCTACGGGCCGGGTTACACACTGTCTTGTGCGTCTCCTGTCAGCGGACTCACACCCTAGTTTCTTGCGCATCTGGTATATGTGGAATCATTCCCGTCTTACACGCCTCATGCGCACAGCATCGTATATTACCGTCTCGTGTCTCCCATGCAGAAGAAATCATTTATTATTGTCTTGTGCATCTCATGTTGCTACAATCATGTGCTCTCGACTCTTCTCTGCCCCGTGGTGGTCCACAGTCACCGTGTACACCTCATGTAGCTGGAATCCTTGTCTGTTTCCTCGTGCACGCTATCTGGCGGAATCCTCTGATTGTCTTGTACATCTTTTCCGGGTGGAGTCATTCGCTTGTGGTCCTGTATGTTGGGAGGATCCCACACTATCGTCTTGTGTACCTCAAGTAGGTAGGATCCCACGGTGCTGTCTTCCGCATCGCATATAGGTAGAATAGCTTGCTATTCTTGGTTCCTCTCATGCAGGGGAACCGTAAGATCACACATCTTACGGAACCCTGTGCATCACACATCAGTAGAATCGTTCACAATTGTCTTTGTGCGCCTCATATAGCTTTTGATTTTGGCTTTTGCATCGCACATACCCTGTTAGGATCATTTGTGAGTATCTTATTCATCTCGTATAGCTGCATTCATATGCCACCGTCCCAGGCATCACAGAAGACTCTCTACCATTGCCTTGTGCAGCTCACAGAGTTGGAAGCATATGCTATAATTTCATGTATAATATATGTATATATATGAAACCGTTTGTCCTTTGTCCCGTGTGTGTCTCAGGTTGGTGTAATCACAAGCAATTTTCCTGCACATCAGATATTGGTGGAATCATACGCTATTATCTGGGCCAGCTCGTTGGGTGGAACCTTCTATTATCGTGTTATTTATCACGTATAGGTGGAATTACATGCCAAGATCCCGGAACATCGTGGCGGAATTGCATGCTATTGTCTTGTGTGTCCCGTATAGTTGGAATCATATGCTATGATCCTAAGCCTCTCATCTAGGTATTTGCTATTGCCTTGTCCATATCATCTAGTCAGAACCACCTGCTACCGTCCTGAGCATCTTCCGCATGAGGAAACGCACGGCCTTGCCTTCTGCGCCTCGGGCTGTTGGCATCACACAGCATCGTGTTGCGAGGCGCTCTGCCGTATCGTGTAGGTGGACGCGTTCTGCTGTTTACTTTATGCATCTCACACGGGCAGGGTCATTTGCTCTTGTCCCTGTACACGTCATGCTGGGGGAAGCATATGCCCATCTCATATACGTGGAATCCTACTATTGCCTTCCTTGTTCATGGCATATACCTGGAACCATTGCTGTTGTCTTTGTGTGACTGATGTATTTCACTTCGCATAAAGCGCCCCAAGGTGCATCTACATTGCGGTGTGAGTAGGAATTTCCTTTTTTTCTTTTTGCAAGTTTTTGGCACATCCTTGTGTTCCTTAGACCTTCAACTCACTATGTAGCCAAAGGTGTCCTCTAAATTCCTTGTCCTGCCACCTCTACCTCACAAGTGCATGCAACGTCCTACACAGCTTCCCTTCCTCTTTAAAGTTGAATGTTTCCTCGTGTGTTGTGTGGCCTACGTTTTGATTAGCCATTCACCCATTCTTGGGATGTTTCCACTTTTGACTTGACTCGAACTCGGGAGTAATCTTCCTATAGATTTGGGTGTACAAACTCTTGCGGAGACCATCGTTTCAAGTTTGCGGAATAATTTTGTATCCAGAAGTGGAATTATAACACTATGACAATGCTTTTTTTTCCTTCTTAGAAAAGTCACACCACTTTCTATTCCCACTAACAATGTTCAGCTGAAGTATTACAATTTATCCACATGTTTACCAGCACTTGCTATTTTCTGATTTCCTTTTTTTTTTTTAAAGAATTTATTTATACAATGTTCTGCCTGCATGTGTGCCTGCATGCCAGAAGAGGGCGCCAGATCTCATTCTAAATGGTTGTGAGCCACCGTACGGTTGCTGGGAATTGAACTCAGAACCTTTGGAAGAATAGCCAGTGTTCCTAACCTCTGAGCCACCTCTCCTGCCCCCTATGTTCTGATTTCTTGTTGGTAGCCATACTAAGGGATATGAAATGATACCTCATCTTGATGATTTTTTTTTTTTATTTAACTATTTGTATGTGTGGTGTGTGTATAAGTGTGTTGAGATCGGGGACAACTTGTGAGGGGTGGAAAAGACACTTCTACCCCCCAGGGCATCTCCCTAGCTCATCTTGCTTTTGCTGAGCTATTTCTGTAATGATTAGTGATGCTGAACAGCTTTTTCACGTGTCTGAGGGTCACTGCTATTTCTCCTCTGGGACTGTCTTCCAGGTCCTTCCTCATTTTAATTGTTTTCATTGTATTCAATGTACACGGTCCTGCTAGCAAATGTCCAAATAATCATTCCCTCCCGGCCTCCCTTCCCCCCTCCCCACCTTTTTTGTTTGTTTGTTTGTTTGTGGAGACAGGGTTTCTCTGTGCAGCTCTGGCTGTCCTGGAGCTCACTCTGTAGACCAGGCTGGCCTTGAACTGAGAGGTCCCCCTGCCTCTGCCCCGGAATGCTGGGATTACAGGCCACCATGCCCGGCTCTCCTCTCCTTCCTTCCTCTCATCCTTCCCGCCAGGACCTGAATTACACTATGTTGGGTGAGTCAGTTCTACTTCTACTTTTGTTTTATACATATAAAACACACACAAACACAATCACACACACCCACAACCACACACCTATACACATACCACACATACACCCATATACACACCACACACACACTTCCTGTATCTATATAAAATCCTGGTCCTGTATCTGTATAAAGTCCTGGAACCACAAATGGGAGAAAACACATATTTCTGTTTCTAAGGATGATTTAATTCACTAAAGACGATTATCACTCGCCATACTTATTTTCCTGCAAATTTCATAACTTTATTTATTTTTAAATCTTTAGTGTGTGTGAGAGAGAGAGAAAGAAAGGGAGGAGAGAGAAGTGGTGGTCACAGGACAACTTTCAGAAGCCTGTTCTCTCCTTCCAGCATGAGGAGAGAGAAGTGGTGGTCACAGGACAACTTTCAGAAGCCTGTGCTCTCCTTCCAGCATGAGTTCTGGGGACAGCACTCTGGTCATCAAGCTGGTGCTTTATTCTGCTGAGTCATCTAATCAGCAATTCTTGTTGTTTTTATGGGCTTTGAGACAAGGTCTTGTGTAGTCCAGGTTGACTTCAAATTACTTGTGAGGCTGGCCTTGGGCTCCCGATCTTCCTTCCCCTGCTCCCTGAGTGCTGGGATTACAGGTATGTGCTACAAAGGGATAACTATTTTTAAAGGTTTATTTATTATTTTTAAATATTTTTATTTTAGGTGCATCAGCGTTTTGTCTGCATGTATATCTGTATGAGGGTGTCATATCTGCTGGAGCTGGAGTTACAGACAGCTGTGAGCTGCCATGTGGCTGCCGGGAATTGAACTCGGGTCTTCTGGAAGAGCAGCCAGTGCTGTTAACCACATCTCTCCAGCCGCAGATTTATTTATTTTTTAATTTTGTGTATCAGTATTTTGGCTGCATGTATATGTGCACCACAGGCAAGCCTGGTGCCTGCAGAGGTCAAAAGAGGACATCAGAGACCCTGGAATTGAAACTGTAGATAGTTATGAGCTGGAATGTGGTGGCACACGCCTTTCGTTCCAGCACTCAGGAGGCAGAGGCAGGCTGATCTATGTGAGTTCAAGGCCAGCCAGGGCTACACTGACAAACCCTGTCTCAAAAATAAATAAATAAATAAATAAATAAATACATAAATAAAATAAAAAAGGAAAGAAAAAGAAAAGAAAGAGTCTCTCCGTGGAGCCGACTGGCTTGGCGCCCACTATGTGGACTAGGCTGGTTTTGAACACATACAGATTTGCCTGCCTCTGCCTCCCAGTTGTTGGGGTTAAAGGTCTGCGCCCAACATACTCGACTGGAATAACTGTTCTTTATGGCTGGAAAAAATTCCACTGTGTATATATTATATGCATTTTTTTATCCATTTCTCTCGGGATGGGCTTCTGGGTTATGAATAGTGCTGTAATAAACACTGATGTGTGAGCATTTCTGATGTTTTCCTGTAGTAGTTTTGATAAATACTCAGGACTGATGTAGCCAGGCCAAGACAAGTTTATGTTTAGCTTTTTGTAGAACATATTTATTGACAGCCATTGTAGCTGCACTAGTTTATACTCCCACTAGCTGTATGTACATAAGGATTCCATTCTTTTTTGTCCACATGCTCACCAGCATTTTTATTATTATTATTATTCTGATTGAGGTAAGACAGAATCTCCTTTTTTTTAAGAGACAGGGTTTCTGTGTAGTTTTAGCTGTCCTGGAATTCGATCTGTAGACCAGCCTGGCCTCCAACTCACAGAAATCTGCCTGCCTCCCCAAGTACAGGGTTTACAGATATATGCCACTATGCCCGGCAAGGAAAAATTTCAACGTGGTTTTAATTCACTTTTCTATGATGCACAGTGAGTTTGAACATTTTTTTTGTGTCATGTCGAAATGTATTCTGTCTTTGGAGAACGGTTCTGAATTAAAATGGTCGGTACAAATGTTCTCCTTTAGAGAACCATGTTCCGCACCTTTAACCCCAGCACACAGGAGGCAGAGCCCGGTGGATCTCTGAGTTGAAAGACACTTTGGTCTTATACAGTGAGCCCCTGTCCCAAAAAGACAAAACAAATGTTCTCCTTTAAAAGGGCCAATCTTATCCCAAAGACAACATAGTTATATATGGACTACACAGACTTAGATTGGTTGTTTAGGGGGGGTGGGGGGGAGGAGGTGTCCTAGGCTGGCCTGGAACTCCTGATGCTCAGGCCTCCACCTCGTGAACGCTGGGCCAGAGTGAAGATAGGAACCTGAGCTCCTGGCTCCGCGTCTTACGCTGCTGCAGGTAAGATGATCTCCCCTCTCCAAGGCGACAGAAGGAGGGGAGACGCTCCCGCCTGAAAACCTTGCGATCCTAGGGTCCTGGGCCCCTGGGCGAGCAACAGAAGAGTGACTTGGGTGAGGTTCCGCCGAGACCCTCCTGCGCTCTCTCGGGAGGGAGACCGGGGTCTTCGCAGCGGCGGGCGCGGGCTCCTCACCTCCCGGCGAGTCCCTCCGTCCACCGGGCCCCCGGCGTGAATCTCCTCTTGGTTCGGTCTGACCTAGGCCGGGGAGTAGCCGGCAGCGGACCTCCGCCCTCCGCGCGCGCGCCCTGACAACTGCGCATGCGCCTCGGGGCGGGGCGGGGCGGGGCCGGAGCGGACGGGCGCGAGCCCCGCCCCTCCTCCCGTGACGTCACGGGGCGCCGGCCTCCGCCCGGCTGCGAGCGGTGAGAGCTAGCGGCGGACGGAGCTGAAGCCGCTTGGTCGGGGAGAGGGATGCGGTGGTCGAGATCCTTCTGGAGGGGGCTTTGGGGAGGACGGGAGGCCCAGATGCACCGACCGCTGCTGCCCCTCAGCCTCTGCCCTCCCTCCTCCTGCCCTCCCCCCTTGCAGAAATGCCACGTCGTGGGGCTGCGCCGGGGCCGAGCCTATGTGACACCTGCGTTTCCCGGTGGCCTCCACACTCTCCCACGCTATCCTCCCACACCTTACGCTGATCTCCTGCCTTCCAGATGTTTATTTCCATCAGTCTGTCGCTTCTTGCCTGGAGTAGGGTACTCGGATGTTGGAGACCGATTTTAGACCGTAACCCTACCACCTCTGTGTTAGAGCCCCTTGAGCCATAGTGTTTCTTCTGGTCTTAAGGATCAGTGTGACACCAATAAAAAGGAAGGAGATGGACGTCTGTCGAATTCCTGCACGGCCGAGTACCTAGCAAAACTGCTGCCCCATCGAATCCTCATTACTTGTTCTTAGAACTCGTTTCACAACATCTTAACCTCACAGACCTTAGCTGGCTTGGTCACATTTAGTGAGCACCGTTCGTTCCTCCCTAGCTGGTTAGCTTTCAACTCCAAAGTAGGAACTCTGAACCCAGACACTTCCCGTCTGTCTGGGCTCTGGCTGAACTGTTCCACCGCCAAATCCTAACCCTAGGCCAGCTGCTTCCTCTTTCTCCAGCTGAGAATTCTTTTCATGGCCCTTTCACTAGTGCAGACTGCTCTTCCCTGCTTCTCTGGTTATTTCAGAAGCAGGCATTCCTTAAGCGCTGTAAGGAGGTGAACTTTTGGAGTACAGAACCTTGGATTTTGATCCTGGCTCTGCCACGTACCTTGTGGCCTTGAGCGGATTCATTGTCTTCTCGCTTTAGCTTGTCTTTGCTTAACATGGGTGAGTGCCTTCTCACCAGCAGGCTCTTGTCCAGTTCTCCCTCACTGTCCTCCAGCAGGCACTGCACGGAAGCCCAGACCCCTCTGCTCCTCATGGGCAGCTGCTTGCACAACTTGCATCTCTGTCTGGCTCACCACCCACCTTTGGTCTGTGCCACTTTGATCCTGCTGCTCCTTGGCCTCTCTGGCCTGGGCCTTGGTGGCTTCCTCCTCACTCACACAACTGGCCTACGTAGCCCTGATATTCCCCAGGTAAGTATGGGGGCGGGGGCTGGCCCTTCTGGTATAACCTGCCCCTGCTGCTAATCTCACTTCTCTTTCGGATCTTTTTCACACAGGATTGGGTTTCCTTCTTGAGATCTTTTGGCCAGCTAAGTCTCTGCCCCATGAATGGGACAGTCACAGGGAAGTGGCGAGGGCCTCAAGCCGTAGGCCTGCTGACTACTTTGAACTTCGGAGATGGTCCAGACAGGAACAAAACCCAAACATTCCAAGCCAAGATCCATGGTAGTCAGATAGGATTGAAAGGTGAGATCTGGGGACCATGGGGGTCCAGCTTCAGAACACTTCGGGTTGGGCCCTATCTCTGACTTCACCAGAATGGTGACCTTATACTAGTCTGTATAAGGTACATCCATATACCAGTCACTTCTGCTATAACACAGATTAGATAGGATGCTTGCAGGGAATGTTTCCACAGTAATGGCTCTGTGTTTTGCCTTTGCTGTTCCAGTTCCAAGTTTCTTGCATGCACCCAGAGGCCTTAGGTTTAAAACCAAATGCCCTGCCCCACTATGTGTAGAGAAATAGATATGGAGAGAGATTTCAGGCATGCCAGTACTGCCTGGGCTATAAGTGAGTTCCAGGTCATCTAGGATTACATAGCAAGGTCTGAAACCCCCTCTGAAGTACATAGGACAACATTAAAGTATGAGTCACATGTCACCGTATTTTTCACCCATTTTAAGTATAAGTATACAGTTAAACCAGGCAGTGGTGGTGTACAACTTTAATCCCAAGACTTAGGAGGTAGAGGCAGACAGATCTCTTGAGTTCCAGGACAGCCTGGTCTATAGACTGAGTGCCAGGACAGCCAAGACTATTCAGAGAAACCCTGTCTCAGGAAAAAAAAAAAAAAAAAAAAACCCAAAACAACAAAGTATACAATTAATTAAGTTACTTTCAGTCTGTTTATGTAACTGTGGAGCCACACCTGAAGTCTATTTTAAAATGGATATTTCTTTCAATCATCTGAGTACATCTGCACCATAGCTTTTCTGCACCTCTTTTCCCCAGGTCCCCGGGCCTCCTCTGCTTTCTGTCTCTGGTACTCTGCCTTTTCTGGACACTGCTACAATATGCACTCCTTTGTGACCAGCTTCTTTGACGTGAAATAAGATTTCTAAGGTTCATCATGTTGCAGCGTTATTTCATTTCTTTTTATTGTTGAATGATCTTCTTGTATGAATATTCCATGTTTTTAGGTATCTGTTTATGATTTGATTGACATTTAGCTTGTTTCCGTAACATCATAAGAAATGATGCCGTTTCAGCCTGGCTTGGTGCTTTAATTCTATCACTGTGTAGTCCATGGTGGGCAGATCTGTACGAGTCTCAGGCTATCGTGATCTACACAGTAAGCTTCAGGGTAGCCTAGACTACATAATCAGACCCTGTCTCAAAAAAAAAGTAAAATAAAATAAAAGACAGAGAAAGAAAGAAAAGAAAAGAAACCAATGCTGTTCTTAACACTACTTTTTGGGTGGACATATATTTTAGTGTTATTGAAAATGTAGTCACACATGGAATATAGGATCGCCCTATGGTTAATCTTTGGCTGATGTACCATTCTATAGTCTTACAGCTGGAGCTGTGTATTTCCTTCCACACTTTGTTTTGATTGCTTGCTTTTGGTTTTGGTTTTTTGAGACACAATTTCTCTGTGCAGTCCTGGCTGTCCTAGACTCACTCTATAGACCAGGCTGGCCTCGAACTCCCAGAGATCCGTCTGCCTCTGCCTCCCAGAGTCCTGGGATTACAAGGCATGCGACACTGCACCCGGCTTGTTTCTGTTTTGAAACAGGGTCTCTCTGTATAATTCTGATTATCCTAGAACTCACTGTGTAGATCAGGCTGGCCTCGAACTCACAGAGATCCTTTTACCTCTGCCTCTACCTCCCGTGCGCTGAGATTAAAGATGTGAACCACCGCTCTCCGCTCACCGGCACTTTCTCTCTCCTCTTCACAGTACCCACCCTAATCACGGAGAAGCCCTGTTTCCCTGTGGTCTGGTAGTGATTTTTCAGGTTTCTCGGCCTTCTTCTTAAGTTGCTTAGTGTGTCTACTGAGAACGCAGACATAACAGACCTGTCAGTGTGTGAGGGTACAGTGGGTGGGTGAAGGAAGACCTCCCAAGGTTACAGCGTCTACTCGTAAGCTCTTAGAATGCTTAGCCATGTGCAGTTCCAGGCAAAGGGAGCAGCAGACACAGGCATGTAGATGGGAAGGAACCACGAGGGCATGGTTAGGAGCTTCCCAGGCTCAGTTTGGATGGCGCAGGGAAGGAATGCCGAGAGGGGAAATAGATCCAAAGCAGGAAGGAGAAATTCACAGACAGCCTTCTAATTAATTAATTGCAATATTTAGCTGCTTGTCTCTGTTCATGTGTGTGTGAGCAAGCGTGTATGTGCCATAGCACGCTTGTGGAGGTCTGAGGATAACTTGCAGGCGGTGGTTTACTCCTGCCTAGGAGCTGCTGCTGCTGGTGCCCTATAAAGAGATTTGGTGTCAGCTGGGCAGTGGTGGCACGTGCTTGTGCTTTTAATCCCAGCAGCACTCACACAGGCGTGGATCTGAGGAGTATGAGGCAGGTGGCTCTCAGAGTCTGAGCCAGCCTGGTCAACAGGGTGAGTTCCAGGGCAGCCAGGGCTACATGTGAGACCCTGCCTCAAAACAAAAACAACAAAGAAAGAAACTAAATAGAAAGAAATGATGAAAAAAGGTAGATAAAATTTTATGAACTAAGAGGGGCATTCACTGTCTGAGATTAACAATACAATACCTGGGCAGTGGAGTGGGGGGAAAATTATCTATGAAATTGTACATGCACATTCTTCAGTTGTGGTTATAATGTATATGCCAAGTTGTATTTCTTTCTTTTTCATTTAGACATATATGGCTTTCCATAGCACTACCTGGTCTATTATTTTAATGGATCCCTTAAGTGGTTAGGCCATTTTTTTTTTTTTTTTTTTTTAGTGTTTTCTGTGGTAAATAACACTGTTGTTTCCTGATTTTTTTTGTAGTTGATAAAATCAGAGCAAACATCTTAGTGTATGTTGTTTTGGTTTTTTTCCTCTTGCTGGTACTTAAGAATGAGCCCAAGGGCCTCATATATGCTAGGCAAGTACTCTGCCATTGAGCCACACACCTAGCTCTTAACATCTGCAGTTTTAAATCTTTATTTATTATTGGTATAGGGGGGAGAGGACAACTTTGTGTAGTTAGTTCTCTCCTTCTGCTCTTACCTGGCTTCTGGGTACCAAATGTCAGTTCTCAGGCTTGTGTGGCAAGGACTTTTCCTGGATGAACCATCTTCCTTGTTCCATTTCTTCTGTTTTTCATACTGTACATTTTCCCTGGACAGTGGTGGTGCACACCTTTAATCCCAGTACTCAGGGAGGCAGAGGCAGGTGGATCTCTGTGAGTTCAAGGCCAGCGTGGCATACAAAGCAAGTCCAGGACAGACAAGGCTACACAGAGAAGCCCTGTCTTGGAAACAAAACAAAACAAAGCTGCATTTTTGCTTTGGTGTTTCTTAGTTAAAGGGTCTCATTTAGCCATAGTTGGCCTTAGACTCACTGTGTTTTGGAAAATGATGCTGGCTTCTGAGCTGTCTACCTGCCTGCCTCCACCTTCCCTGTGTTGGGATTACAGGTGTGTGGTACCACTCACTCCTAATTTATGCTGGTTGGTGGCCCACAGGCATTCTGTCAACTGAGCTGCATCCCTGGCCGTGTAGAAATTCAGACCATTCAGCAGTGAGCAAAGCCAGGGTAGGTTCACCGACAGTTTGGTGAGCATCCTGTTTGCTCATTTAAACTGATGGTAGAAGTTGGATATGCTGGTTCATGTCTATAACCCCAACAGATGGGAGGTTGAGGTAGGAGGATTGCCATGAGTTCTAGGTCAGGGTTGGCTGGATAATGGCTTCTAGGCTACTCTGGGCTCCAAACAAACAAAACTTGTGGCTTTGTGTCTTTCATAGAAATGCCTTAACACTTTAAAGTTGCAATAAAACCTGTATTTTATTTAATCTTTTCTGAAAGCTTTCCTTGGTTTGGATGTTCTTCATACATCTCGGTTACTTATAAAGTGATATGATAGTCTATCTTCAAAAGGACAAGTTAATTTCATTCTTTCTTTTTTCCTTCCTTCCTTCCTTTCTTCCTTCCTCCTTCCTTCCTTTTTTCCTTCCTTTCTTTGTCTTGTTTTGTTTTTCTGAGACAAGGTTTCTCTGTGTAGTCCTGGAACTCACTCTGTAGACCAGGCTGGCCTCAAACTCAGAGATCTACCTGCCTCTTTGTCCTTAGTGCTGGGATTAAAGGCTTGTGCCACCACATGCCTTTGTGGATATGCATACGTCTGTGAATGCTGTGTGTGTGTGTGTGTGTGTGTGTGTGTGTGTGTGTGTGTGTGTTTACCAGAGGAGGCCTGAAGAGGGGATCAGATCCCTTGAAGTTTCAGGCAGTTAAAAACCTGCAGATGTGGGTGCTGGGAACCGAAGTCAGGTCCTCTGGAAGAACAGCCAGTGCTCCTTGTTGCTGGCCATCTCTGTGGCTTCCTACTCAGTTTTTAAATCTTGTGTCTTATGCCTCTTGCAGGGTCTTTTGCAGGCGAGTCTGTCCTGGTCACAGCCAGGGTGGCCTCAGGAAGGACTCCAGGGACCTGCCTCTATTTCAGTGCTGTTCCAGGAATCCTGCCCTCTAGCCAGCCACCTATATCCTGCTCAGAAGAGGGAGCTGGAAATGCCACCCTTAGCCCAGTGGTGGGTGAGGAGTGTGTCAGGGTCTGGAGCCATGAACGCCTTGTGCTCACCAAGCTGCTTACTTCGGTAAGTGCCCCAGGCTGATCCTCATGATTTCATGTGGAGCACTGAAAGGGTTGAGGAGGCAGAGTCATTCAGTGGAGAAAGGATGGGCTGGGTCTGATGTACTGCCGGGCTCCCTTACAATTCTGCTACTCCACAGAGTCTGAGGCTGGAGGATTGAAAGTTCAAGGCCAGCGTGGGCTTTATGAGAGTGTATTAAAAAGAAGAACATAGGTTTTGATAACCCTGCCATAGGTTAGAGGCAGTGTGGTCTAGAGTAAGTGCTGAAACATCTCTAAGACTCTTGGCTTCCTCATCTGCAAAGGACAAACATGATCTAATCTACAAATTCCAGTAACCGTAAGGCACTCAGCACAGTACCTGATGCAAAACAGGTTTGATCAGAGACAGCCAGTTGCTGTTTTCTGACTTGGAGACCAGCCTGCTGTATGCAGGGAGTTCCAGGACAGCCAGGGCTATATGCTCGTGTCTAAAAATCGAAATGACAACAAACAAAAGAAATTCAGAAGTGTAATAGGGGGCAGAACGAGCTGGTTGTTGTCATAGAGATATGAGCAGAGTGTTACACAGACATAAAGCAAGGAGCAGTTAACCCTAAGTTGAACTTTTGTAGAGAGCCTTCCTGGAAGGCAGCTAGTAAGAAAGAGTTGTATACAGTAGTTTATAGTAAACGAGGCACTTGTGTTCTTTATCTCATTCAATCTTAAGGTAATCTTGAGACAGGTGCTATTTTCCAATTTTGCAGATGAGGAAACGTGTTTAGAGAGGGAGTGAATTGCCTAAAGGCACACAGCTGGTTAAATGGCCAAGCTAAGGCAGCAAGTCCAGCCTCTTTTCCCTGGTAAGATGATCCTTCGAGGAGGGAGTAAGTGCAGTTCAGCCTTTTGGGATTCAAAAAGATTGTTGGGCACGACATGGAAGGAAGCAGGAGAAGTCTGAATCTCAGAGCCATTTCAGAACTTCTGTGAGTGTTAGGCTAGATGGTACAGTTTGACACTGCAGTAGCAGCCGTCTAGAGCTTACGGAAGAGAAGGAAGCTCTCACTCAGCAGGGCAGGGGAGCTGGACCGAGCGGAGGATCCATGCTCCTCCCTATATCAAAAGAGGTCATTTGGGCCAAGCGTGGCAGTGCACACCTTCAATCTCAGCGTTCAGGAGGCAGGGGCAGGAATATCTCTGAGTTTGAGGCCAGCCTGGTCTACAGACTTAAATTCCAGGACAAGCAGAGCTACGGAGAAACCCTGTCTCAAAAAAACAGTAAAACAAAAATTAGGGAGGCAGAATTTGGCTCTAACTGCAGTCTTTAACATGCGAAGGCCTGGCAAGATGGCATAAGCATGTAAAGGCCTTTGTTGGCAACCAGAGTTTTATGGTTGGAGAGATGGCTCAGTGGTTAAGAACACAGGCTGGCCCACCAGAGGACCTGGGTTCACATTCCCAGCAACCCCATAGCAACTTGTGACCTCAGCTCCTAGGAGATCTGATGGCCACCTCTGGACTCTGCAGGCACTGCATGCAGGTGACGCACAGGTAAATGTGCAGACAAAACAGCTGAATACAAATACAGATTTAAAAAATATTTTGAAAAGGATTGTGCTTGGGTGTCATGGTAAATGTCTGTTAACCCAACAAAGGGCCAAGGCAGGAGGAACATGAGAATTTGAGACCAGCATGAACTACATAACAAGACCTTGTTTAAGAGAGAAGGGAAGGAAGGAAGGAAGACAGGTGGAATGTGGAGAAGAGCGGCTCCTGGGGAATCATTCGGGGAGTTCAGTCCACAAGCCGTTTGGAAACCATTGGGACAAAGGTTATCTTTCACCTGCTCCACAGCTGCTCCTAGGTGTCAGGAGGACCCTGCCTCCTGGAGGCTTGTCTCTGTTTTTCATGGTGTGGGGCAAGATATCTTCCTACTGCAAGATCCCCAACCCTCCATCATGTCCCCCACCACTAGGAGGAGCTAGCTCTGTGCGGCACCAGACTGCTGGCCCTGGGCTTTTTCCTGCTTCTGTTGTGTGGCGTTCTCTGCTGTGTCTCTGCTTTGTGCTTCCATCCACGCCCAGAGTTCTACTGGTCTAGAACAACGCGGCTCTGAGGGTGCCGGCCTGCTCCATGCTCTGTTCTCAGGTGAGGTTCTGTGGGCATTAGGGTCGGGAAGGGATGGCAGTTGTGACCTGGTAAAGCAGCTCCTTAGAATCCATCCTCAAATACTGCTTCCCCTATGTCTCTGAGAGCCCTCTCTATTCAGCTATCTCCTCAAGGGAACTGGGACTAGCTTTCTCCATAGACGTAGAGTATTTTTATTATTTTTTCTTTTTCCTTTGTCTCTGTGTGTATGGCCACACGTGTGCCATGGTGTGCATATGGAGGTCAGAGAACCACTTGATGGAGTTGATTCTCTCCCTCCACGTTTGTGTAGGGTCAGGAGACCTGCACTCAGGTCACCACGATTGCTTTCATGCCAAGAACCTTTACCTTGCAAAGTGGACACATGTAGATACCACCCAGGGAGAAAAAGACTTGTTTGTTTTCAGCAATTCAGATGCCTCCCCTAAGCAGGGCAGTAACTGCTCTTAGCCACCAAACCACCAGCGCCTTATTTTACCTTGTTTGTTTTGAGATAGGGTCTCATTTGTAGCCCCAGTGACCCGACACATAATAGGTAGACCAGGCTGGCCTCAACTTCACAGAGATCCACCTGCCTCTGTCTCCCAGGTGTCGGGATTAAAGGCACTTACCAACACACTGAGCCTTATTTTCTAACCTGAGATGCTCTCATACATATCCTCTGTGACTGAAGTCTTCCGGATAGTCCTCTATTGTAAGACGCACTGGCCCTGCCCTTCACACAGACCCTCATGTCAGCAATGATGAGTTAAGGGGGTTCAGGTTTGACGATCTGCCCGAAATACGTAGCCTTGATCTTTTTTTTTTTTTTTTTCCTGAAACTTATTTAATATTTGTTTATTCATTTTGAGACAGGATCTCACTGTGTAGCCCTGGCTGGCCTGAAGCTTGCTATGAAAGCCAGCCCGGCCCCAAAGTCATGCCTGCATCTGCCTCCTGAGTGCTAGGATTAAAGGCATGCACCTCCCCCCCCCCCCCC
>NW_026596088.1:1246372-1289843 GCF_907164565.1 Psammomys obesus
GACGATCCGGGCGCGGACACACTTGCTAAGAAGCCCCCCCCGCCCCCAAATCCCTCCCCCCCCCCCCCCCCCCGGGGGTAAAGTAAAAAGGCACCCCCCCCCCCCCCCCCCCCCGGCACAATTATGACTTTTAAAATTATTTCACTTATTTACTTGAGAGGGAGCCACGGATATGTGTGCATGCAGCAGTGCGCACGTGGCGGTCAGGGGTCACGGGTCTTGGTTTTCATCTTGTGAGTCCTGGGACTCAGACGCAGGTTGTCAGCCTGGTGACAGAGCAGTCTTGTTGGCCCTCCTGGAATTCTAGGCAAACAGCTCAGAAGAATCTAACGAATGGTGGTCCGTGTTACTGGCGGCCTAGACTCTAGCCAAGCACTTTATACGCGTTTTCTTCATTTAATCGTGATTGCACTTAGAAAGTATTTTTCTCTGCTAACTAGATCTTTGGAGGGAGTGAGCTTGACAAATGTAGCAAAGATGTCCTCACAGACATCTACCAATTCACGCCCTCTCATTGAGTAAAAAAAAAAAAAAAAAAAAATCAACCCGAAAAAGATCTTACCAGGCTGGAATGGGAGGGTTTCACCTGTTTGAAAGCTGTATGCTGAAAGCTGAAGGCTCGTAAGCTCTCCCCAGGTTCCGCTGGCCTAGCTGTATGCTAGGACGTCTCTCTGGGAGAAGTGCAGACAGCCTCAACTGTGGACCTGCCCCAGCCCAGAGGAGCTGGAAGCTCAGGATAACTTTGTTAAATTTTCCTCGTTGCTAGGCCTCACCACCCATCTTCTTACACTGGGAAACAGTGGAGCTCATTCAGTCAGGAGCGGGAAAAGGCTTCTAGCTTTTTGGTCCCTGGTTGATCCTGGGGGATTGTGAGGCTGGGATTTAGTACTAGAACCTGTCTCTAGCTGTCCCTTCCTCTGTGATTTCTGCATTCATGAGGAGCTTCCTCCAAGGGCTTTCTTACTTGTTCTGTTTCCTTTGTTTTTTCCAGGTGCAGATCAAATTCTTGGGCCTACTTCTGAGTTTAGAAGACCTATTACAAAAAATGAAGAAGTGGAATGTGGGAAAATAAATGGCTTTTTGACTGCTATTGTGTAAGGTACTTATTGGGATTGGCTTAGAGTAAGCATTGGGGGTACTTTTCCTTGTTGATTTAAAGGATTTTCTTTCTTTTTCTTTTTTTTTTTTTTTTTTCAGACAGGGTTTCTCTGTCTAGCCCTGGCTGTCCTGGAGCTTACTCTGTAAACCAGGCTGGCCTCGAACTCAAAGATCTGCCTGCCTCTGCCAGGGTGAAAAGCATGTGCCACCACCTCCTGGTGATTTTTCTTTTCTTACTGTTTGCACGCATGCTTATGGTGTATGTACACGGTGGGGGAGGGGTCACAGAACAACTCTGTTCTCCAGGCTTTACGTGGGTTCAGGGCATTGAACTCAGGTTGCCAGAGTTTCATGGCAAAACCTCCTTAGCTGTTTTGGTCCTCTCCCTTTTGTGACGCCATGGATTGAACTGAACATCAGGCCTCACACAGGCTAAGCAAGCACTGCCACTGAACAATACAATATCCCCAGCCTTGGTTGGTTGGTTTTTTTTTTTTTTTTTTTTTTTTTTTTTGTGACGGGGTCTCACTCTATCGCTGACTGGCCTGGAACTCACTCTGTAGACCAGGCTGGCCGCAGACTCAGAGATCTGCCTGCCTCCACCTCTCAAGTGCTGGGATGAAAGGCCCAAGCCCCGCCCTGCTCCCCCTTTATTTTCTCTTTTTTGAGATAAGCTCATGTATGTAGTCCATGGCCTGGAACTCAAAACCTTTGGATGAGACCCCCACAAGTATCCAGATGACTAGCGCCTGTTATCCTTGTTGACCTTACAGTGGAACTTACATCCCCCTGCCTCAGGCTCGGCTTGCTGAGTGCTGGGACAGTGAACATTAAACCACCACTATCTATACCTTTTAGACAAACTGTGACCCCCAACTGTGCCAGCTGGCCACTTGTTTTCTTCCATGATTCTATTTAGGTAGGGGCTTTCAGATAGTGGAAATACTTTGACAGAAACGGTTCATGACTTTGGGCAAGTTATACAACCCTATTGGATCTCGGGTTTCCTTGTAGGGATTTGACCCATTGGGTTTCTCCAACGTTGACACTTTCATCCTCGCACTTGGGAGCCCTAGTTTAGTTCCTAGTTTAGATACTTAGGAACATCAGAATGGTCCGGTTTCCCGCCTTTTCTGCGCCCAGCTGTTAGCACCCTTGCTTTACTCCTTTCAGCCTTTACTCTGCACGCACGCGCAAACCACAGCTTTCCCTTCTCGCGCGCCCCCTTGGAGCTTCCCCTAGCAACAAGCTCAGTCGCAGCACGAAAGCGGGGCGGACGCATGCGCCGCAGCTCTCTCCACCGGCAGTCCCCTCCACCGACAGCTCGCTTGGGCTCCTCCCCAAGCAGGCCAAGCCTTTCTCCTCTCCTCTTCCCACCCAGGATCCGCGTGGCGGGGCGCGCGCGCACTGGAGCTCGAGGCCAGCTTCTGGTCTCGGCCTCTTCAGCTGGAGGAGGCGGGGGGCGGGGCTACTTCCTCTGGGGCCCCACCCACTTTGGCCCGGCGTCCGTACCGCGCCTGCGCGCTCCCGCCCGGTCGCCATCTTGGAATTGGGAGGAAGAGAGAGAGAGAGAGAGAGAGGGACAGGGATTGAGAGAGAGAGAGCGAGAGAGAGGGAGAGAGAGAGAGAGGGAAGCCGGGACGAGAGCAGGGCTGTGGTGCGGTGAGAGGCTGAGACGAAGAGGAAAGGGAGCGAGGGCGCAGGGAGGATCAGCAGCGCCTCAGCTACAGTCCTTCAGCCGTTCCGGAGAGAGAGGACGGGAAAGGGAGGAGGCTAGGGCTGGAGTGGGGCTGTCACTCTCAGACCCCAGCGTTAGAGGGGCCGTGCAGCAGGGCGTCCTCGGTGTGGGCCCCTTGTCGTGGCCGAAGACCTGGGGCTCAGGCCCCTGGGTCCCAAATTTGGGGGCTTGGTCCCTCGTTTCCCAGATACCCAGGTATCAAGCCCTCATCTAGCAGCTATCTGGGACTCGAGTCCCAACCTTTACAAACCTGGGGCTCTGTTTTATAGAATTTAAAATACCTGGGACTCAGGACCCTGCGTGCACCAGTATCCGGGGTTCATTCTCCAGGCGTTCAAATATCGGATTCATTTTTAGCCCTTGCAAGTATACGGGGCTCAGACCCCACAATCGGAAATCCGGGATTCAGCAACTGTCGCCCTCGAGTTGGGGGAGGACTGGACCGCGAGGTCAGATCAGGTTGTCACCCCCTCCCCTCAAGGGGAGGCTTCCCGGGCCCGCCCCTCAGGAAGGGCGAAAGCTGAGGAAGAGGTGGCGAGGGGGAAGGTCTCCTTGCCCCTCTCCCTGCTTGTCAGAGCAACTGGAGTACCCCAGGCGGAAGCGGAGGCGCTGGGGCACCATAGTGACCCCTACCAGGTGAGACACGGGTGCCTGGGCATGAATCCCTGTGACCAGCTCCTTTCTGAGAAGCTGGGACTGGGTAGGCCCTCTCCTCAGCATGGGGAAGCCCTGCTGGGCCCATGGTCAGTCTCTGGCCAGCCTTGCCTTCTGTTGCCATCTCTCTCTCCCTTCCTCTTCCCTTCATTGTGTCTGGTTGAAGGGGTACCTCAGGTGACAGGGCTTGTCATGTCACCAAGGGTCACGCCCTATGATGCCTAGCTAATCAAATGGATTTCTACCTTTCTAGTCTTCTCCCTTTTTAATTGTATTCTCACAACCACCTCTTCTCCATGATTGTATTATACTCTTTTTTTTTTTCCAGACTGCCCTAGGATGTTGATTCCCATGTAGGTGGGCTTATCTCTTTATTTACCTTGGTTGAGGCAGCCTTTCTGTAGCCCCTACTGGTTGGTCTGGCCTAAAACTGGTGGCAGCCCCACCTTAACCTGTCTACTGTTCTGACTACAGGTGCAAGGCACCACAGGCTCCTTATATTATTCTCTGCATCTGTCTTATTGGAGTTTGTGTCCTTGCAAAGCGTTCTCTCTCTCTCTCTCTCTCTCTCTCTCTCTCTCTCTGTGTGTGTGTGTGTGTTTGGTAATATTTTCCTTCAGCTGCATTTACCTGTCTCTTGCTGTGATGGTACATTTGTCAAGTGACAAATGTGTCCTTTACAAAGTACTTTTGCATACATTTTTTTTTTCATGGCACACTCATACCTACTCAACCTGTAGGAACTTTTATTATTGTCTTCCCATCTTACAGTTGAGAACATTGATGCCTAGAGAGGTTGTTCAAGGTCATCTGGTGGTAGATTCAGGATTTTAACCCAAGTCTTGTCCCTGACTGATACCCATTTCTTGCCATCCCTTATTCTTGTGAGCCTGGGCTTGATCAGGGACCCACAGGAGAATATATCAGGGTTTTAAAATGGGGTGTAACGATCTTCCTTTCCAGAAGGTCTGTACTGAGGAACTTTTCCTGAGAGGAAGCTCTAGTTTGTCTTCTTTTGCCTCATGGATATTTTTTTCTGATGTGACCTTCATTTTTACCCTGGTCTCACACTTTGGCCTGCACGCCTGAGACTATTCTCCCTTCTAACAAATGATAGCTTTAGTGGCTTTTCTTAGCTGTTGAGTTACAATGAGCCCCTCTCTGCCCTCCCTCCCAGGATTAAAGCCTTGTGGCAACCCTGGAATCAGGGAAGAAAAAGCCATTTGTCTACAAAGTGTTCTGAGTATGAAATATTGTATGGTCGCATTCTGTAATCCACTTAACCAAAGAGAAGTGTAAGGAACTTACCTGAAGCTCTTGCTATACATTGCAGATGGATACATACTGGTAAGACAATTTAGGGACACTTTTGCAACATGGATCTTAAAAGGTGATTATGAGTTAGCCCAGACCACTGTGATTGCCAAATGTTATTGTAAGGAAGGGGACTTCTATGATGCTTTTCCAATGGCTGGCACCCTTCATGTGGCCTGAGGTTCTGGGTTGGCAGTCTTGGGCTTGTTACTGGTTAAGAAGTCATGAGGGTTCCCTTGGCACCTGCATTTTGTGTGGGCATGTGGTGAGGGGTGGTTGCCACTATTGCTCCAGGAGAAGGGGGTCTGCCTTGAGCTGCTGAGGGCAATCAATCAGTCTCTCAGGCTATTCTGAGCTTCACACCCTGGGGGCCCACCAAAGACTCAGGCTCCCTTCCTACCCTCCAGCTTCCAGTTGAGCTGAGGAGACAAAATTAACAACATGAACAGGAAACAATGCCCCACAGAATATAATTATATGCTGAAATTGTTAGGTACTTTTACATAGCTAGAACTCTGCCTCAGGAGTCCGACTCTGTTGAGTGCTTTTTGTGTCGAAATTCTCACTAGTCCTTAAAACAGCCTATCCTGGAGTCCCTGAGTGTTCTTGTTCTAGTATCCTGCGGCAACTTTCTGAGTTTGGCTCGGAGCGCCCACCCACCAAGGGCTGTAATGATGTAGGCGGCTTTTCTAAAACAGGGAGACTGGGCTTAGTTGCCCCCCTAACAGAATGTTGTACTGAACCAGAGAGGGAAAGGTCCTGTTCTGTGACCTTGGAAAAGCCCCTCTTTCTCCCATTCCTCAGTGTTTATCTGGAAAATGGGGGTCCTGAGCCTGCCTTACTGGTTTCATGTGACTGTTCTGAATGCCAGGTGGTGGCAGTCACTTGCCCTTTCAGAGTCTGTTTACTTATCTATAAAGAATAAAGTTAACAATAGCGTTTATCCTTAAGGTTGTAGGAGCTCAGTGAAAGGTGATACATGGGAGATGCTTACTGTCCTTAGTAAATGTTATTTGTGGCCCACAACATCCCATTCTCATGTATGCTGCTCAGGCTGTTGAACTGGACAAGTAAGACCGCCCAGAACACAGAAGCTGTAAGAGTCAGGTGCCAGTCCCTGCTGTTCCTATTCTAGATGCCTCCCTGCCACGGTGGTCCTACATTTTTTTGAAAATGAGTCTCCTGGTCCCTTCAGGCCAGTACCCACTTGTAACAATGGCCGGATTTCCACCACATCCGGCCTGACCATTTCCTGTTCTCATCCAGTGTGTGAGAGCTTGAAGGAGGAGGTAGCCTCAGCACCAAAGGGGACAGGAAGGTGCCTGGAAATCACTGGACTATGAGAACTTGGGACGGGACATGTGGGGAGGTAAAGCTGTAGCTGGGAGGCAGAGACTTGTATGTTTGAGGGGAATGGCTGTGTATAGAGAACCTAGGGAGTTACTGAGGCCTGAGGGGGTTGATGAGGATGCCAGGCTTCCCAGAATTGTCTTCCTGGCGATTTTAGGGATTCTAGAGACCCAGCCCCCCACCCACACATACACACCTCAGTCTGGTTGCCAGCACAACATTTTTTTGAGCTTTGATGTTGTTCCTAACAGCCCCCCTGCTTTTCGTCAGCAATACCTCTCCCCTCATCAGTAAATGAGGGAAGGAAGAAAAGGCAGAAAATTGAGGGAGGCCCTTTCTTTCCCTCAGGGCCCTGTTCTTACTCTAAGGGTCCTATCTACTTTTTCTAGGCAAGGTCCCAATCTCAGGGCCCCCAGGGGCCATCATGCCAGCTGGGGGCCGGGCCGGGAGCCTGAAGGACCCTGATGTAGCTGAGCTCTTCTTCAAAGATGACCCTGAGAAGCTTTTCTCTGACCTCCGGGAAATTGGCCATGGCAGCTTTGGAGCTGTGTACTTTGTGAGTTGGGTCTTGAAGAGGGTAAAGCAGGGGTGGAATCTTTAGTCCTGCTGGTCTCCATTGAGGCCCTACACCACAACAGCCCTTCCCACCCTCTCCTAGTAGCTCAGCAGGTCCTCTTCCACCCATGCCCAAGTGGTCTTTCCCACCCTCCAATCTGGTCCTCTAGGCCCGGGATGTCCGGAACAGTGAGGTGGTGGCCATCAAGAAGATGTCCTATAGTGGGAAACAATCAAATGAGGTGAGTCAGGTTCACTGAGAGCAGGTTGTGGAGGGCAGAGGGCCCCAGTCTCAATGTGCAGGCTAGGTAACCCCCTTCTCTCTTGACCTTCTAGAAATGGCAGGATATCATCAAGGAGGTGCGATTCTTACAGAAGCTACGACATCCTAATACCATTCAGTACCGGGGCTGTTACCTGAGAGAGCACACAGCTTGGGTGAGCTGTCCCACAACTGCCACAACAGTTTTACTCAGGTCCATCTCTTCGTAGTCCAGCCTCCTAAGTGGGCAGTCTCTCTTGACCATGTTAGTTCTCAGAAAAACACATGAGCCAGGCCTGGTGACATACACCTCTAATCCCAGCACTGAGGAGGCAGACACAGGTGGAGCTCTGTGAGTTCAAGGCCAGCCTGGTCTACATAGTGAGTTATGGGCCAGCTAGGGCTATACAATGAGACCCTACATCAAAAAGAAAAACAAATAAACAAGTAAGCACCTGTGTAGGTACAGGAGAGGCTGACCCAGGGTTACAAGAGGGACATGTGTTCTTTAGAAGGTAATGATTGAAGGGGACTGTAAAGGTATCCAGGTGGGAGCCATGGCAGGTGTTTTGGAATCTTTCTAGGGGAGGCCTTGAATCCAGAGACTCTCCTACCACCTCTTGTTTTCTCTAGCTGCCCTTCCTCTCTGTCATTACCCTTTTGGCATTGCCTGAGTGGAAGATAAACAAGAAAGTTGTTTTGAGTTTCTGGTCAAGGGAGCTGGGCCAGGGGTGGCCAGAATCTGCTGATCTCTAACACTTGACCCTTCCTTAGCTGGTGATGGAGTATTGCCTGGGCTCAGCTTCTGATCTCCTAGAAGGTAAGTAAATTAGAAAGTGGGGGTAAGGAAGAAAAGAAAGCAAGCTGTAGGAGAAAGTAGCTGCCTCCATCTCCTGTGGCTCCCTCAGTTTGTTATTTTGCTTGCTTCTACAGTGCACAAGAAGCCCCTTCAGGAGGTAGAGATTGCAGCCGTGACCCACGGGGCGCTTCAGGGCCTGGCATATCTACACTCGCACAACATGATCCATAGGTATGATGGTATCAACTGTGGCTGAGCATTGGTACTTTTTATACCAGTCCTCATTTTGCTGAGCTCCGACTTGGGCACTGCTAAAGCCCCTACACATTTTTTCTGAGATTCATTTCTCATTTTTACATTTGCCTCTTAGGGATGTGAAGGCTGGAAACATCTTGCTATCAGAACCAGGCTTAGTAAAATTGGGGGACTTTGGCTCCGCATCTATCATGGCGCCTGCCAACTCCTTTGTGGGCACTCCATACTGGTGAGTGGAAGAGCAGAGGTGGTAGATAGAGAGATTCCCCTAAGTGTTGGAAGTAAGTGTAGGATCTGGGGTCAGTGGTTAGCCTTTCTTTCCTACTGTCCTCCCAGGATGGCTCCAGAGGTGATCCTAGCCATGGATGAGGGGCAGTACGATGGCAAAGTGGATGTCTGGTCCTTGGGGATAACCTGTATTGAGCTGGGTAAGGATGTCCTCTGCCATCTCGGACTACCCTCTACCTCTGTCTATTCCTTTCCCCATCCCATGCATGGACCCCAGGCCTCTAGGTTCCTGTACATTTTGACTACTCTAAAGCTTTTATACAAGGAACTGTCAAACCCTGCTTTTTGTTTTGTTTTCCAGAAAGGGTTTCTCTGTCTGTCCTGGAACTTGCTCTGTAGACCAGGCTGGCCTCAAACTCAGAGATCTAGCTGCTTCTGCCTCCTGAGTTCTGAGAATAAAGGTGTGTGCCACCATGTCCAGCCAACGTGCCAGTTCTTTTTTGGTTTTTCAGGACAGGGTTTCTCTGTGTAGCCTTGGCTGTCCTGGACTCACTTTGTAGACCAAGCTTCCCTTGAACTCACAGAGATCCACCTGCCCCTGCCTCCCAGAGTGCTGGGATTATAGGTGCGCACCACCTTGCCTGTCCGCCCCTCCCCCCGCCCATTCCCATACCTAAAGATTTTATAGGAGTTCTTGCTTTTTGTCTACTGCCTGGGTTCTAAATCTGTTTTAAGTGCCCAGTGGTACAGTGGTAAAATTCCTGCCCTCATTTAAATTGCGTTCAAGTAGGGGAAGCTAGTCAAGTTTTCTATCACTGAGGTAAGAGTGTACAGAGACAAAACTTTATCTAGTTTAAGGTCTGAGGAAGCCTTGTGTGTAGTAGACATGTTTAAACAACCCTGCAAGACAAAGAACTGCTAGAAAGATGCAGGTTAGAGCATTCTAGACAAGAAACAGCATTGCAGAAGTTTAGAGGTAAGAGCAATCCTGAGGGACCTGAGACTAGCTTTTGGAGCCATACGTACAGTGCAGAAGAGTTTGTTGACAGGTCCCAAAAGCTAGGCCCAAGTGAGTCCCTGAAGTCTAGGAACTATGTCGGTGTTCTCTTTGCCAGTCTATACTACTGAAGCAGTTGTCTAATGGGGTAATGCTTGTAAGACCTCCACTACATACCAGGCATGAAATAATTGTCTAGGAAAAAAGTTTTTACTAAGTGCTTCCCTCTGCCAGTCTTTTCCACATCTTCCTCAAGACATGGTTTCTCTGTGTGATAGCTCTGGCTATCTTGGAGCTCTGTAGACCAGGCTGGTCTTGAACTCAGAGATCCACCTGCCTCTGCCTCGGGGGTGCTGGGATTAAAGGTATGCACCACCAACACCACCTGGCAACCAGTCTCTTCTTTGTAGTCTCTGATATGCTGATGTGGGAATGGTCTGCATAAGCTTAGTGCAGTCATTGTACCCCTGCTCAGAGCCCTCAGTGGCTTCCTGTCGCCTCCTCACCCATGCTATCCCCAGCTTCCTTATGCAGCTAGAGCCCTTGCTTCCTCTTTCCTTCATTGGCGCTACCCACGTGGAGCATGTCAGCAGTTCGCCCACTTTTTGCCTTGTTTTGTATTGTGTCCTGTGCCTGCCCTCAGAGAGTTAGTTTGTACTCTTGGCCTGTTTCCACATATACTGCATTTACCATTTGAAGCCATGGCCAGACAGGTAGTGAAATATATGAAACAGGTCACAGACAAGAGTTGTCTGTTGTATTCCTAAATTTTGTAGAGAAGTAGATACACAGAAATAGTTCTCCATTATTGGGAAGCCCAATTAGAAATGGCAGCCAGTGCTGTCAGTGGAACAATGTTGAAAGAAGGCAGGGCAAGCCAGAGGCCTCTTGCTATAATTCCAACTTCTACCATATCAGAGTTTTAAAGAAAAACTGGAAATTTACGTTCTTGTAATTGTTGTTGTCAATTAAGTTTTTCACATCAAACTATCTAATGGTACTTGTTTAGTTAATTTTAGATTGGGAGTTTCTTGAACACAGAACATGTTTCTTGTTTTCCTTCCCACAGTGGCAGGCGTTGCTCTTTTTGGCCCTCATAAGTACTAGCTGGGCTGATGATTGAGTGAGCTTCTTTATGCCTTTTTGTGCTGTTTCCTTTAGTCCCTGCTCTGCCCATGTACAACAGATAGAATGACTATTACATTTTACTGAGAGGAAATTAAGATACAGCAGGATCAGGAATTACTCAAGGTCAAGCAAAAAGGAAGCCAGGGAGATGGGATTTGAACCCAAGTTTTGAGTTCCCTTCTAGTTTATGATCATCTGTATCTATCTCTTTTCACTTTCCTATGTCCTATAGCGGAGCGGAAGCCACCACTGTTTAACATGAATGCAATGAGTGCCTTATACCACATTGCACAGAATGAGTCCCCTGCTCTCCAGTCAGGACACTGGTGAGGACTGGGATTGCTGGGCCAAGGGGTTACATCATGGGGTCTGGCTGCCTGGCTCATGCCCTCTCCTCCTGTCTCATACTTCCTGGGATGTCAGGTCTGAGTACTTCCGGAATTTTGTTGACTCCTGTCTTCAGAAAATCCCTCAAGACAGACCAACCTCAGAGGTTCTTCTGAAGGTGAGCACTGAGTGTTACTTACATCGGTGATTCCTAGTTCTTCATTTATATATGAAGGAAGCTTCATTTATAAGCTTTGCCCTAGGCCCTGATGTTTTACTTCCCTGTGTCTTGCTGGATTTTACCTGCCAAACTGTCTTAGTTTAAGTAATAATTTGTTTTCACATTTCTCTTAGTTAAAGATCATGAATAAATAAATGTCTGATCTTCCTTAGATGTTTTTAAGTTTTCCAAGATGGGGGAGCCTCCTTTCCTTCACAGACCCAATGTGTCCTAAGAAACCCTAGTTGGGATGAACAGACTGCTGGATTGGCCTGCTAGGTTTTTAAAGGGTAACGTTTGAAGGCCTGAAGAGGTCTTGTGATTTATCCAAAGGCACCTAGCCTTTGGTAAGCAGAGCTAGATTGCCTTCTAGCTCTCCTGAATACCTTAGCTATCAGTGATGCCTACAGAAATGATACTGTGTGGGTATTAAAGACAGTTGCTGTGAGAAAAGGGATAAGATTAAGTTGAGCATCCAGCTGTGGTGGCCAGGAGCTGCCGTCTATGAGGTACTGAAAGGCAGGGGATCTAGAGGGGATGAAGTAGAACTGAGAGAGAGCTCAGGTGTTCTCTTTCCCTAGCACCGCTTTGTGCTCCGGGAGCGGCCACCCACAGTTATCATGGACCTCATCCAGAGGACCAAGGATGCTGTACGGGAACTGGATAACCTGCAATACCGAAAGATGAAGAAGATACTGTTCCAAGAGGCACCCAATGGCCCTGGTGCTGAGGCCCCAGAGGAAGAGGAGGTGACCTAGTTTAACCTCACACCTTGTCACCCATACTGGGCTTGGCCCTTCCTCCCCAACTGTCTTCACCTTCTTTCCTTGTGCTGTTCCATATTCTTGTCCTTCCCTTTCCCTGCCCAACAGCTCACACCCTGTTCACAGGAAGCAGAACCCTACATGCACCGAGCGGGGACACTGACCAGTCTAGAAAGTAGCCATTCAGTGCCCAGCATGTCCATCAGCGCCTCCAGCCAAAGCAGCTCAGTCAACAGCCTAGCAGATGCCTCAGATAATGAGGAGGAAGAGGAAGAGGAGGAGGAAGAGGAGGAAGAAGAGGAAGAGGAAGGCCCTGAAGCCCGAGAGATGGCCATGATGCAGGAGGGAGAACATACAGTCACTTCCCACAGCTCCATCATCCACCGGCTGCCGGTATGCAGCTCACCTTGAGCAGCTTAGTGGACAGGAGGCCACGCCTGAGCTGATTTGCTCAGGGCCTGCCTAGGCCCTGCTCTCCTCCAGTCCCTTTCAGTGTGAACGACCCTTAGATAACTCCCTTGGGGTCCATTGGCATCTGAGCCTTGGGCATCTCTTTCCTTTTTCTAGGGCTCAGACAACCTATATGATGATCCCTATCAGCCAGAGATGACCCCAAGTCCACTCCAACCACCTGCAGCCCCTCCCAGCTCCACCACCTCTTCCGCTCGCCGCCGAGCTTACTGCCGCAACCGGGACCACTTTGCCACCATCCGCACTGCCTCCCTGGTAAGTGTGATGTCTTCACTCACCTCCTTACGCTCTTTCTCCCTGGCAAGCGTGGCATCTTCACTCGCCTCCTTACGGTCTTTTCTTCTTTTCTTTCTTTTTCTTCTACCTGGATACATCAGACAGAAGACCAGAAGTTACTTTCTTTATAACACATGATTTAAGTCTATTCTACCCTCATTTTGCTGCTGTCTTTGCCTGCTCCCTTTTCCAAGGAGACTGTTTTAGTCACATTGCCTAGTCTGGGTATTCCCAGCCTGGCAAACTGTTGCTTAGTTTTCAAGGCTTTTGTTGAGATAACAGTTTGTGGAGACCTTCCCGGGTTCCTCTGGCTGGTCAGGTGCTTTACATGCCTGGACAGGCACATCTACCCTGCTGAGGCGCTCCTGGTGGCAGTGTGAATCTAGGTTTGCTAGATTCGGTGCTGCAGAGGCCAGGGGTGGGGCTCAGTTTCCACCTCATGTCAATGGCTTGATGGCAGACCCACACACATGCTTATGTTTCATCTTTCCAGCTCTCCTGGGAGGGAAAGCATAGGATCCCATTTAAGAGCTGGAGCTGCTATGACTTAAGGAGGCTGTTGGCCAACATCCTTGCCCAGCCACCCTTGGGTGGGGTTCTGTTCCTATAAATAGGATCCTAGTCTTCTTCTAAAATTCATTTTTCCCAATTGATGGAAAAAGGGATTATATACTTACTGAGATGGGTTCTTGTTAAGTTGCTCAGCCTTGAACTTGTGATCCTTCTGTATTAGACTCCTGTGTCCTAGGATTTATAGGGTGTGCTACCAGCAAGTTCGGGCTTCTCATAAAACATAGCTTTCTGTTCATGCTCTTGATAAGCCTTTAGGTGACATTTCAGTTTTGGCTTCATTTGAGTACCAACAATCCCCTTGGAGGCCACTGGGCAAGTCTGATGTGTTCTTGAATTTTTGCTTGTGACTGGGAGTTGGGTTGCTGGGACCATTCTCGAGTTGCTATTGCTGCCTTGTCATACTGTGCAGAGAGATCTGATTTTCTTGGGCCTTGGCAACCTAGGCTCGCTTAAAGAGTCACTGATGTAATGTTGAGATAAGACCAGAGGTCAGCAGAGTCTTGATCTAAGGAATCAAGCTCAGTACCTGGAGCATGATGGACCCTCAATAGTGTCTGCTGAAGCGGGGGAGGGACTGCTAGCCAGCACTCACTGACTCCAGCACTCACTTGGCTATGCAGAGGTGTTGCTGGTGTGTGTAACAGATGAGAGAATTGGTGGTTTGAGAAGTTGACTTGCTTGAGATTAGTGATAATAATGAGCAGAGCTGGGATATGAGTCTAGGAGGATCCAGTTTCATTCTTTTGCACTAATATGAATTGTTCTTACTTTTATGCCAAGACCTGTGCGTACTGCTTTTTATCATCTTGGTCAGCTACACCAACCCATGAGATAGATAATTAATTATTCGGTTGAGGAAATAGATTCAGAGAGCTTCAGTAGGAGGAAGAAACTTAGTAACAATGAAATCATGAGTCTAAGAACCTTGATCTTCACCCTGTCTGCGTGTGTAAAAGAGGGCTAGGGCTGAGTCCCACTGTTTATCCTTTCTTCTACCCTAGGTCAGCCGTCAGATCCAGGAGCATGAGCAGGACTCGGCCCTGCGGGAGCAGCTGAGTGGCTACAAGCGGATGCGGCGTCAGCACCAGAAGCAGCTGCTGGCTTTAGAGTCCCGTCTGCGGGGCGAACGTGAGGAGCACAGCGGGCGCCTGCAGCGGGAGCTTGAGGCACAGCGGGCTGGCTTTGGTACTGAGGCTGAGAAGCTGGCCCGGAGGCACCAGGCCATTGGTGAAAAGGAAGCACGAGCTGCTCAGGCTGAGGAGCGGAAGTTCCAGCAGCACATCCTGGGGCAGCAGAAGAAGGAGCTGGCTGCCCTGTTGGAGGCACAGAAGCGAACCTATAAGCTTCGGAAGGAGCAGTTGAAGGAGGTTTGGCCAGAACTGCCCTGGGTGAGCCAAGGGCTAGCAGGTAGGCAAGACAGTAGCAGGCCCTGACCCACTCCCTCACCGCCCTGCCAGGAACTCCAGGAGAACCCTAGCACACCCAAACGGGAGAAGGCTGAGTGGCTGTTGAGGCAGAAGGAGCAGTTACAGCAGTGCCAGGCAGAAGAGGAGGCAGGGCTGCTGCGGAGACAACGCCAGTACTTCGAACTGCAGTGTCGCCAGTACAAGCGCAAGATGCTACTGGCTCGACACAGCCTAGACCAGGACCTGCTTCGAGAGGTAGACATGGCCCACCTGCCCTTACTCTCCACACAGTCAAGAGTCCTAGCACCTCGCTTCTCTCATTTGCTTCCCGAATGTCTTCTTTCTCCTCTGCCCTCCTACTGTTTTGGTTTGGCTCCTTTTCAGCATTCTTCTTGCTTTCTATCCCCACTGGACCCTGATAGGATGTCCTCAGGTGTCCCATTCTTCATCTCTCTGCTGAGAATCTTGTGCCCTTAATTCTTCAGTACCAAGAAGACTCTGTCTCTGGGCCCTGAGTGCTGTGTCTTTTCTGTCTTAGGACTTGAACAAGAAACAGACACAGAAGGACTTGGAGTGTGCTCTGCTGTTGCGGCAGCATGAAGCTACCCGAGAGCTGGAGCTACGACAGCTGCAGGCTGTCCAGCGCACACGTGCTGAACTTACCCGCCTTCAGCATCAGACAGAGCTAGGCAACCAGCTGGAGTACAACAAGCGACGGGAGCAAGAGTTGCGGCAGAAGCATGCGGCCCAGGTTCGCCAGCAGCCCAAGAGCCTCAAAGTACGTGCAGGCCAGCTACCCATGGGCCTACCTGCTACTGGGGCTCTGGGACCACTCAGCGCAGGCACCCCTAGTGAAGAGCAGCCCTGCTCATCTGGCCAGGAGACAATCCTGGACCAAAGGATGCTGGGAGAGGAGGAGGAAGCAGTGCCAGAGAGAAGGATTCTGGGAAAGGAAGGGACCATCTTGGAGCCAGAGGAGCAGAGGATTCTGGGGGAAGAAATGGGGACCTTTAGTTCCAGCCCACAAAAACATAGGAGTCTGGTTAATGAGGAAGATTGGGATATGTCTGAGGAGATGAAGGAGAGTAGAGTTCCATCACCCGCATCCCAGGAGAGAAGTATTATTGGCCAGGAAGAGGCTGGGGCATGGAGTCTGTGGGGGAAGGAGGGTGAGAACCTTGTGGATGTGGAGTTTAAGCTTGGCTGGGTCCAGGGTCCTGTTCTGACTCCAGTCCCTGAGGAGGAAGAGGAGGAAGAGGATGGAGGGGCTCCAGTTGGAACCCCCAGGGACCCTGGAGATGGTTGTCCTTCCCCAGATATCCCCCCAGAGCCACCTCCATCACATCTGAGACAGTACCCTGCTAGCCAGCTCCCTGGACTCCTGTCTCATGGCCTCCTGGCTGGCCTCTCCTTTGCAGTGGGGTCCTCCTCAGGCCTCCTGCCCTTACTCCTGCTGCTGCTACTCCCACTGCTGGCAGCCCAGGGTGGGGGTGGCTTGCAGGCAGCACTGCTGGCCCTTGAGGTAGGACTAGTGGGCCTAGGGGCCTCCTACCTGTTCCTTTGTACAGCTCTACACCTGCCCCCCAGTATGTTCCTACTCCTGGCTCAGGGCACTGCACTGGGGGCTGTCCTTAGCTTGAGCTGGCGCCGAGGCCTTCTGGGTGTGCCTCTGGGCCTTGGGGCTGCCTGGCTCCTAGCTTGGCCCAGCCTGGCTCTACCTCTGGCAGCTATGGCAGCTGGGGGCAAATGGGTGCGGCAGCAAGGCCCCCAGTTGCGTCGCGGCATCTCTCGACTCTGGTTGCGGGTTCTGCTGCGCCTGTCACCCATGGCCTTTCGGGCCCTACAGGGCTGTGGGGCTGTGGGAGACCGGGGGCTATTTGCGCTGTACCCTAAAACCAATAAGAATGGTTTCCGAAGCCGACTACCTGTCCCTTGGCCCCGTCAGGGAAATCCTCGCACTACTCAACATCCACTAGCTCTGTTGGCAAGAGTTTGGGCTCTGTGCAAGGGCTGGAACTGGCGCCTGGCACGGGCTAGCCACAGATTAGCCTCTTGCTTGCCCCCCTGGGCTATTCACACACTAGCCAGCTGGGGCCTGCTTAAGGGTGAACGGCCAAGTCGGATCCCGCGGCTGCTACCACGCAGCCAGCGTCGTCTTGGGCTCTCTGCTTCCCGACAGCTACCACCAGGGACTGTAGCTGGGCGGAGATCTCAGACCCGCAGGGCCCTGCCTCCCTGGAGGTAACCAATTCTAACCGTCCACCCAAATTTAGGGCATCGTGCACTTTATCTCCTAGGACTCAGTGAAGTTTCTCCAATCCCCAGCCTCCCCTCCTGACCTTTCTTCCTCAGTATGTTTTCCCCAGGTCCAATTCCGGCCCAGAGGTCTCTAGACAGGCAGCCTCTTCTACTGTGGAATCCAGAAATGACACTCTGTGTTTTTCCCAACCCCCTAAGTTATTGCTGTTCCCCTGCTGTGTGTGCTCATCCTCACCTCATTGGCTCAGGCCTGGGGCCAGGGGTGGCAGGGAGGGAAGTCATGGGGGTTTTTCCCTCTTTGATTTTGTTTTTCTGTCTCCCTTCCAACCTGTCCCCTTCCCCCTTCACCAAAAAAGTAAAGAAAAGAAAAAGAAAAACACAAATAAAATATCTGAGCGGAACTATACCTTTGGCCCAGGCTGCCTCTGTCTGCTTTGTCTTGCCGATTAGCCTCCCTGGTTTGCCCTGAGTCTGGACCCTTGGCCCTCAGCTCCATGACTTTTTCACGCCATCTCCGTTGTCTTCACTCCTTTCACACCTCAGCCTCATCCTCTTTGCCTTCATGGCTTCATTGCACCATGACCACAGCCGGCTGTAGGCTGTGAGCCCCTGTAGAGCTTCCACAGAACTTCCTAATCTCACAATTCCCCGTTTGTGGGAGGGGCCCTTAGTTCCTAGGGTTAAAGGCTTTTGATCTTTTTGTGAACCTGTTGCCTACATGATTGGGAGCTGTGCCTCTCACCTGGGTCAGCCATTAGTCTACAAGGTTGAGGGCTGGGACCGAAGAACCTCTCCAGGCAAGGGTGGTGAGTTGGGACCAGATAGAATGTGCAAACTAGAGGCCTGGACTTGCTGTGAGTTCTGAGTATGTTGGGTTGGGCTGGGCTAAAGTGTGGACCTGGTCAGGGGGCCAGGGGCCAGCTGCTCCCATCGGAACTTCTCAGATGTTTTCTGGCCACCCTCTGCTGCCCTTTCCCTTCTGTGGCCCGATGTGGGGTGACTCTTACCCCTTCCTCAGCCCAGTGCTTCTTCCTGCTGAGGTGCTGGTCGGGGCCTTCCTCTGCCTGTCCTTAGTTGTATTGCCCTTTCGTGGATGTTGCGTGCCTTGGTCTCACTGCACTCAGTCTTTACGTTCCTAAACATTTGATTACATGCTTCTATCCCAGGGCGATATTTTCTCCCTCCCTCTTTGCATGACCAGAGCTTCTTTTGTGTCCTCAGTCCTCTAAAGCTTCTCAGCTCCCTGTCTGTGAGATCTTCCGTTCCTTCTTGTGACATCCCATGCAGTTCTGGATGTGCTCAGAACTCCTCTCGTTCCTCTGGGGCGTTCTTGCCCATGGAGACTTTCTTGATCTCAACAATTCCATCTCTTCGTGTCTGTCTGTGTAAAGCTCCCCCCGCCCCCTCTGTCTAACATGTTTTCTGTTTCTCTCCCTCTCCCTGTCTCTGCTTCTGTCTCCTTCCTCCTCTTCTTCCTTTTCCCTCGTTGTTCCTCTTCTTCCTCCTCCTCCTCCTCTCCTTCTCCCCTGCCCCGTTTCCCCTTGATCCACTCACTGCACAGTCGAAGGAGCTGCAGATCAAGAAGCAGTTCCAGGAGACGTGTAAGATCCAGACACGGCAGTACAAGGCTCTTCGGGCACATCTGCTGGAGACCACGCCCAAAGCTCAGCACAAGAGCCTTCTTAAGCGGCTCAAGGAGGAGCAGACCCGAAAGCTGGCGATCCTGGCTGAACAGTATGACCAGTCCATTTCCGAGATGCTCAGCTCGCAGGCGGTGAGGCCTGGGGTCTGGGAGGGAGATGGTGGAGATGGGCCTTTGCCTTAAAATTTGGTTGTGGCAAAGCAAGGTGGGAAATGTGAACGGAACTTTTGGATTTAGGAAACTCAGGTGCTCCTTCACTACTGACGTTTTCCATAGTGGTTTTATCTCATACTCTACTAAGTGCTCTTGTTATTTCTCTTACTGTTTTCCTAATATCTTTGTAAAGTCCCCCTGTCAGCTCTGTCGAGAACCACCAAGGGAACCACCCCTGAAATTTTTTTTTTTTTCTTTCTGGACCTGAGTTTACTCGCGTGAACAGGGAGCAGGGGAACAGAGATTGCAGTGAGTGTGGCTCTCAGGCCCTTTGACTCAGACTTCAGGAATCTGAAAAGAATCTCTTAGGAAAAGTATACACAGCACTGGAGTGGGCCAATGCACAAATGCACATTGAGTCCAAAGAGCTCGAGGGTCCCATTCTCACTCAGGCCCACCTCTCAGAGGTGATTTTGTAGCAATCGACTTGTGTAGAGTTTCCAGTGCATATTTGGAAAATTATATAGAAATTTTAAAACACAACAGAACCAGACTTTCCATAGTTTTCTGGACTTTCTTTTTCCACTCAGTATTTCTTGGACATCATTCCATGTCAATACACACACCACGTATCTCATTTTTTTACAGTATAGAATTTTCCATGGAATGGATGTACCATAATTTATTTAACCCATCCCTTATTGGTGGACATTTAGGTTGTTTCCAGCATTTTGCTATCACAACGCTTCCGTGACCACTTCGAGCACATGTGCAAGTATACCTGGGGGATAGATTCCTGCAAGTGTAATTGCTGTACCACAGGGTATGACCATCTTCCATTCTGATAGAGGTTGAGACTGCCGCTCCTTGCCACCTTAGGGCCCAGGCCTACCGGGGCAGGGGAGGATGGTGGGGACAGAGGAGGAGCTTCCTAACACCTGTGCTCCCTGTCCTCCAGCTCCGGCTTGATGAGACCCAAGAGGCAGAGTTCCAGGCCCTGCGCCAACAGCTCCAGCAGGAGCTGGAGCTCCTCAATGCTTACCAGAGCAAGATCAAGATCCGCACAGAGAGCCAGCACGAGCGGGAGCTGAGGGAGCTGGAGCAGAGAGTAGCACTCAGGCGGGCGCTGCTAGAGCAACGGGTAAGAGGCTTGTCCCCCAAGATGGGAAAGGGAGGGCAGGCTCTCCATTCCAGGACTCTCATGCCTGTTTTGGGTGTCCCAGGTGGAAGAAGAGCTGCTGGCCCTGCAAACAGGGCGTTCTGAGCGGATCCGGAGTTTGCTTGAGCGGCAGGCCCGGGAGATCGAGGCCTTTGATGCTGAGAGCATGAGGCTGGGCTTCTCCAGCATGGCTCTGGGGGGTATTCCAGCTGAAGCTGCTGCCCAGGGCTATCCTGCTCCACCCCCAGCCCCTGCCTGGCCCTCCCGTCCAGTTCCCCGTTCAGGGGCCCATTGGAGCCATGGCCCTCCTCCACCAGGCATGCCCCCACCAGCTTGGCGTCAGCCAGCTCTGCTGGCTCCCCCAGGGCCTCCAAACTGGCTAGGTCCGCCAACACAGAGCGGAACACCCCGTGGAGGGGCTCTGCTGCTGCTAAGAAACAGCCCTCAACCCCTGAGGCGGGCAGCGTCAGGGGGCAGCAGCGGTGAGAACGTGGGCCCACCTGCTGCAGTGCCGGGGCCGCTGAGCCGGAGCACCAGTGTTGCTTCCCACATCCTCAACGGCTCCTCCCACTTCTACTCCTGAAGTACAGGGTGGTGAGCGGAGGAACCGGGCAAGGTGGGAGTGGGCGGTGCCTGATCCTACAGGCAGTGTGCTTGAAGCCTACCCAGTGGTGGTGGGGACCGGGTGTTGGCTCCAGCTCCCCCATCAGACCTCCTCATCTCATGAGCCTCTTGGGGCTGGCCAGTGACCCCAGTCCAGCTTGGGCATTGGTGCCTCAAGGCTGACCAGGAGCCCTGCCTCCCCACCATGGTGCCAGGGTCTCCCTCCATTACCACCTACAAAAGGTGGGAACTGTGAGTGTCAAATATTCATCTGGTCCCCTGGGGGAGGGGAAGGGCGGGTCTAGATATATTATATTCAGAGAATTATACAACCCTTGTGATGGGGCCATGAACTGGGGACAACAGGACCCCCAGACCTGGATATGGCAGAGCAGGTCTGGTGCCAAGGCAAGGAGAATGGGAGGAGGCCTTCCTCCAGAAGGAGCAGGGGTCTTAAGGTCAGGGTGCCTGGGTCTCACCATTCTCCTGTTGCTGTCTGAAGTCCTGTGCCGTCTTGTCTTTTTTTTTTTTTAATTGGGGTCAGGGCTGGGGCGGGGGACAAGGGAAGGACCTTGGAGAGGGCTGTTGCCAAGCCTGGGAGCAGCCATGGGAGCCCCTCTCAGCTATGGGGCTGGCACAGAGCCCTAGGGCAAGCTTTTAATAAACTGTTGGTTATTCTAACAGACCCCAGGACTTCTCCCTTTCTGTCTAAGGTGTGTGTGAAGGATGGCTCAGTAGCAAATGACAGTATTACTTGTACTTAGTTGGGTTGTGTGACTGAAATTCTAGTGATTTTAGTGACTGCGCATATGCTTGGGAGGTCATCAGCTTGTTGAACCCTTCTACATTTCTTTGGGTTTGAAGATTCTCAGAAAGCTGTTTGGTGTATAAACTCCTCAGCAGCCCCATGTCTATCTTACTAGATGCCTGCCTGGACACTTGAGTTTCTGCAGGTTTGTCAGGCTCTGGCCAGTCAGGCCTACTCTACCTGTCTCTTTGAGGCTGAGTCCCTGGCAGTGTGGGCAAAGATGAACTGAGCCTGAAATTGTGTGTTGCTGGCGTTGAGACCCAGGGCCCTGCTCATGCTAGGCATGGAATCTTCCAGGAAACTTCACATTGTTAAGGCCAGTCTGATCAGAGAAACCAACTTGTCATACTGGGGGAGGAAGAGCCATATTCTCTAATACAGCCTGGTGACAGTCTGGATGACACAGGTCAGAGGCTGGAACAACTGGGGAGTCTGTAAGAAAGAATGAGACTACTGCCTAGTAGCAAGTGCTACTTCCCAATTTCTTGGTCCCAAAGGACAGACAGGGAATGAGAGTTGGGGACAAGTTCAGATGAAGTAATTACAAACATTTCTTTATTGGGTGTTTAAGAACAAAACAAACAACAACCCCAAACCCCCAAAACACCTTAGAGAACATGAGTAGTGTGCCAGCAACTTAGATCCCTGTGCCTACAGTCTGTCTTTGAAAATGGCTTCAGTGGTACAGGCTCTTGTATAACAGGGTAAGATCCATCTTGGGGCATGGAGTTCAGCTACTCTCACCATCACTGCTGATAATGCCACGCATATGGGACCAGTCTGGAGGTGCTTGGCGTGGCCGCTCTTCTTCCGAATCCAGGGTTCGGCGATAAAGCTCTCCTGAGGGGATTCCTTCCCCCGAGGGGTTCCAGGCATTTCGTCTTCGTGGTCGGCCTGGGAGGCAGGGAGAGGAAATTAGTTATCTAACCCCAGCCTCGTCCTTTCCCGAAGAGGAAATTCCTTACCTGAACTGCTGATGATGTTGGCAACATCCAAGGAAGCCACTTCAGCTGCTTCTTCCCGCTGCTCCTTTAGGGCCCGACACTTCTCCAAGGAAGGATTGCCTGGAGTAGAAGCAGCCTTGAGCCTCTCCTCCCCGGTGCCCAGGCCCTCCTGCTGCTCTCAGGCACATCCTGTCTCACCCTTCATGCCCAGCGCTTCCAGCTCAGCCCTGAGGACATTTAGGCGCTCCTTATGGGAACGGCAGGAACCCAGCAGCTTCTTGTAGTTTCGATGGGCACCACAAGCTCGGATATAACGCTTCAGTCTCGCCACGGCTGGGTGGTCCTCTCCACGGCGATGAGAGCCAGCCTAGTAAGGAATTTACAGCTAAAGGCCAGCCTTCTCCCTAGTGGAGGCCACCCACTTGGTATGTCCTCTCACCTTCTGACCTGTGGGTTCTGGACTTGCATCGGATGAGGAAGAGGAGCTTCGTGCTTTGCCTTTGTTGGAGCTCTTGGAAGATCGGGGCTTCCTCTCTTTGGTGCCCTCTCCTGCCCGGGAGTCGCTCACTTCCCTCTCCTCATCACTGTCACTGCTCGTGCTACCTACTGTGCCTGTCTCTGTGGTGCCTTGGGCAGCCGCTTGCCCCTGCGTGCTGTTCTCAGTCTCCTCACTGCTTGTACTCTGCCTTCTCCCACTCTCAGTCTGGGTCCTGTCCTCGCTCTTTCTCTCTGTCGAGTTCTCTTCCTCCCCACTGCTGTCCCCACTTGTTACTGCCTCCCTTTCCCTCTCTTCCTCACTGTCTCCCAAGCCTCCAGTTAGCCTCACAGTCTTGCTTTTCTGCTTATTAGAGCTCATTCTCTCCTGGGCTGTTCTCTCTCCTTTGTTGCTACTTCTGGGCTCCCTGCGTTCTTTCTTCTTGGCTAGGATCTCCTCTTCACTGTCTTCACTTTCCATGTAGGGTTTGGCACCTGTGTTTCCCTCCACCTTTGCTCTACGCAGGTCAACTTCCTCACTGCTTCCACTCTCTTCCCTAGCCTGCTTCTTATTTGCTGAGGACGCTTGCTTGTTTTTGGCTTTCTTTTTAGCCCTGCTCTTTTGTTCTTTTTTTACACCGCCTTCCTTAGTGTTCTCTTCCTTCCAGACCTCACCTGATCTGACAGAGTCCTCCCCTTCCTCTTCACTGCTCTTTTCTGATCCCATCTTTGCAGCCAGGTCTGTTTGCTGTTCTTCATCTGTACTTTCAACTGCTTTCTTTAAGGCTCTCCTTGGACATGCCTTCTTAGTTTTGCTGCTCTTTGTCGGGGGTCCTGAGCAGTCTGGACTGGATGGTGGAGAGCTGGATTCTGGAACACGAGGACGGGACTGGGATGGGTTCCTCCTGTCCCTTCCATTTAGTAAAGGATGCTTCTAGGTCTACTCTAATTAAAGTGTGACAGACAGCAGGAAGCACCACAGCTATAGGTCCACCTGGGTCCTGACTCACTACCTCCCCACCCCACCCATTTACTGCCTTACAATTAACCATGCACATTGCCTTTTTTAATAAACCAATGATGCTGGAGTCACACACAGATAAGCAAGGGAGACGGTACTAACCTGATTCTGAATTGAAGCGGAACCTTTTACTCTCTGGGTCACTGCTGGGAGCAGGAGACCTCTTCACTTTGATAAATTCTAGCTTTCCTTCCCTGGTACTACCAGCATCCGCCTGTGGGTGCAGCATGAGGGCAAACCGAACCAAGCTTGTGTCCTTCCCCAACCCCTCAGCAACAAACCCTGTCTCTCCTGGCCCAGGCTCACGCCCACACCTGCATCTTTAGCAGCTCCTCCTCCACCAGCCGCTTCAACGCTTGCTTCTCCTCAGGTTCAAGATGATGCCGACCCACGTGAGTCAAAAATTTCTGTCGCACGATGGAATGCGTAACCGTGCTACAAAGACACGAGTCCAGATAAGAGTCCCAGTCCAACTCCTGCCCTTTCCCAACTAGACTAATACGCTATGCACCTGAGGTCAGGGGAACCTCGGAAGAAGCTGCGCGTGAATTCCCTCATCTCGTCTCTCAGCGCCATTTTTGCGTCACCGGGGATTGGTGGCTCCCGCCTTTTTCCTTCCGGGCCGCCTGGCGTGCGGTTGACAGTAGTTTGCGCACGCGCAGTGCGGCGGCTTCCTGAGGGGCGGAGCCGTTGGGCTCCGGACGTGGAGCATCGGGGCCGCAAGCTTTGCCAGCTCTTGCTTTCCCTGAGCAGTTGGGGAGTCTCGAGGTTTCTGCTCGTTGTTAAAAAATTACTTAGTAAAATTCTCTTTAGAAGCCGGTTTGGCGCCGGCACTCTCTTGAGTGTGAGACGTAATCAACTCTCCACGGTGCTCTGTAGTCAGGGTCACCAAGTTAGGTCTCTGTTGTTTCGAAAGGCAGAAGGGAAAGGATATCCTCGCCAACATACTTTCAAGTCTCTAATCAGTTTAGAATCCATCACTGCGCCCTCCAGGGTCCGGCTCCTCCGTGACCTCAGCGCACCGCGAAGCCGCTGGAAACTGCGTTTCCTGTCAAGTCTTCCCTAGGAGGACTGGGCGCCGTGATTACGCTCCCTGCGCGCGGAGCACGCTGGGAGTTGTAGTCCGCCTCGTACGGCGTTGCAAAGTCTCCGGAAGTGGAGGCGTGGGAGGCCGGGCCGACTTGGCTCCGGGTAGCGGGACTCCACTCTGGGGCGCTACTCCCAGGCGGGTCATGAACGGACCAGCGGACGGCGAAGTGGACTACAAAAAGAAATACAGGAATCTGAAGCGGAAGCTCAAATTTCTCATTTACGTGAGTGCTGGGATGAGGAGGTTGTGGAGTGTGAGGCCTAGCGCTGAGAGGACCTCAGTTTACCCATGTGGTAAAGGAGGGTAGGTAGGGAGAGATGTCTCTGGGTTCTGGCCCTTTACGGATGCCCTGGCTCAGCACCGGCCCTGTCCCATACAGGAACACGAGTGCTTCCAGGAGGAGCTCAGAAAAGCGCAAAGGAAATTGCTGAAGGTTTCCCGGGACAAGAGGTAAGGCTTGTTGTGGGCACAGGGGCGATGTTGCTCCGAGGGAATCCTCCTCGCTCCATTCCGGAATGGGACCCCAAATGCTTGCGCTCTTAGGAGGAGGCAGTAGGCCTTCTTAGGAGCAGCTAGATAGAGCCCAGGAACATCGCTAAAATGGGAATAATCATTCTCCTTTCCACTTCTTCTCCAGTTTCCTTCTAGATCGACTTCTGCAGTATGAAAACGTGGATGAAGAGTCTTCGGGTGAGCGAAGTCATGAACATTTGCAGGAAGACATGAGATACTGGCACTTTAAACACTTTAAACAAGTGTCCCTGCTTCCGTCCTCTTGGGGTGCGGGAGCTGATGCAGCTCCTCCAATAGTTCTTAAGCCTAGTTGTTTGCCTTCTGCCTTTTCTCCCCCTATCCCCGGCTGGCCTGGAACTCACTCTGTAGAACTCACTCTCAGAAGTCCACCTGCCTCCCCCTTCCAAGTGCTGGGGTTAAAGGCTCACACACCATGCCTGGCAATCCTTTTTTTATTTGTTTTGTTTTCCAGACAGGGTTTCCCTGTGTGGCCTTAGCTGTCCTGGATTCACTTTGTAGACAAGGTGATCTGCCTGCCTCTGCCTCCCTGAGTGCTGGGATTAAGGGCATGTGCCTCCATGCCTGGCTAAGCCTGGCAGTTCTTAGTAGTTACTTACCCACTGTGTTCCAGGCATTGTGCTTGGTACAGGCTGGCAAAATGAATGAAGCCTCTGACCTCTTGTCATGTATATCCCTGTTATGTGCAATACAGGAAAAAATGAACAGAAAGGTCTAGTACCCCATGCCTGTAATGCAGCCACTCAGGAGGCAGAGGCATGCAGACCCAGCCTATAAAACAAACAGAGGAGCCTGGTTCCTAGAGCCTACAAAGTAGAATAACAACTCCTGAAAGTCGTCATTTGCACAAACACACTAATAGTAATCATAATAAAATCACTTTACATTTTTTAAAGATCTGGGTGGTAGTGGTACACACCTTTAATTCCAGTACTTGAGAGGCAGAGACAGGTGGATCTCTATGAGTTCAAGGCCAGCCTGGTCTACAGAGTAAGTTCCAGGACAGCCTTGTCTTCAGAGTAAGTTTCAGAGCTACACAGAGACACCCTATCTCAGGGGGGAAAAAAAAAACAAACAAAAGAAACAAACTAGAATTTTAAGTGATGGTAAGAGCTTGATGAAAATTAAAATCAGCTTAAATGGTAGTAATTATAGTATATCAGGAGTTGATAAGTTTCCTTTGCAGAGAGTCAAAAAATGTGTTTGGTTTATAAATACTGTCTTTGAAGTAAACTGCATAGCTCATGTGAAAGCAGCCATAGCCAGCATATGAATAAGCAAAATGGCTGTGTTTTATTAGAACTTTATTTGTGAACATTAAATTTTGAATTTTATATAGTTTCATAATCTTTACAGTTGTTTATGTTTTGTTGTTGTTTGAGGTGTTGAGGTTTGTTCTTCGTTTGAAACCCTGGTTTCTAGTCTAGGTTGGTCCTAGACTAATAATCCTCTAGCCTCAGCCTCCCCAGTGCTGAGATTTCATGCTTGTGCCACCACACCCACCCACCTGCCTATTTAGCTTTTTTTTTTTTTTTTAAGATATTTATTTTTATGTGTGGATGTTTTGCCTACATGTATGTCTGTGTGCCGTGTACACGCAGTTTCTGTGGAGGCCAGAAGAGAGCATCGGATCTCCCCTAGAATGAATTATACATGATTGTGAGCAGTGAGGTGAATAGTAGGAATTGAACCTAGGTCCTCTGGAAGAGCAGCCAGTGCTCTTAAGTAGCTGGCCATCTCTCCAGCCCCTTGCCCAGTTCCTTTTGAGAGGAACAGAGACACTTGCTGCTGAACCTGACTGCCTGAGTTCAGTCCCCAGGACACACAGTGTAGGAGAGAATGGCTCCCTTTAGCTGTAGTCTGACCTTCACGTGCCTGCGCCCATATGCGCATAAATAAGTAAATGTAATTTTTTTAAATAAATGAGTTCCAACCTAGCTAAACGAGACTGTTTCAAAGACAAGGGGTAAGGGGGTGTAAAGCAAGACATGGTAGCACAGGCCTTTAATCCCAGCCCTCCTGAAAGACAGAGGCAGCAGGACCAGAAATTCAAGGCTGACTTCAGCTACATAATATCTCAAATAAATAAAAATGAGAAGCTACAAATGCAGAAGCCACCAGGGGCATGATGCCTTATACCTGTAATCCCAGCACCATGAAGCTGAGGCAGGAGAATAGCTCTTAAGTTCCAAGTTAGCTTTAGCTACCAAGTAAGACCCTTTCTCAAAAAATGAATGAATGAAAAGCAGTTAGGCATGGTGGAACGTGCCTGTACTTTTAACAGTTAGGAAGCTGAGGCGGGAGAATCAGCCCTTTGGAAGCCAGCGTAGTCTACACATTGAATTCCACGCCAGCCAGGATTACAGAGATGTGTTTAAGGAAAAAACCCAACAGAATGGTAAAGTTATCCAGGCTTGTAGATCACACAAAAGCATCTAGTATCGGGATTGTGTTTGAAGGAGAAAAAACCATTTTAAGAAGTGTAGGAATTGAAGCAGCAGTTCACCTGTGAAGACAGGCTAGAGCTCGCTAGAGTATGCCAAGCTGGCGTGTCCAACAGGAGCAGAAACATGGATTGCTCTTTTTTCAACCTAAGTTTTGTTGTTTGGTTGGGTTTGTTTTTTTACAATTAACTTTAAATTGCAACCAAAGCACTAAAGAGATGGCTCTGCACTAAGAGCACCTACTGCTCTTGGAAAGGACCTGGGTTCAGTTCCCAGCACCTCCATGGCAGCTCACAACCATCTCACTTTATTTCAGGGGCTGAACACCTCCCCCTCACTCCCTCAGGCTTGCACATGAACATGGCACACATAAATGTAAAAAATACTGTAGGGAGGCAATAGCAGGCAGATCCCTCCGAGTTCAAAGCCTGCCAGCGATTATAAAGAAGGGATCTGAGGAGAAGGTAACATTCATCATGAGCAGTAATTGCCACGTGAATGACGAGCCCCCTAAGAACAGTGAGCTAGGAAATCGGTGTCACTGTGGAAGAAAGGAAGCTAATGTGAAGAATGCTCTTGGAGGCCCGGCTTGGAGTTCTGAAGCAGTGAACCAGAGTGCAGGAGGCTTTGGGTCAAGTTCTTGGAACTCTGCTAAGGCAGACTGGAAAGCACTGCTAAAGCAAGTGGACACTGTCACTACACTGAGTTGGACAGGAAGTGGCAGAGTGCTGAGGTGGTAGGTGATTTAACATGTTGGTGGCGGAGCTGATAGCAGCTGGAGTGTGGAGCAGAGGAAGTTTTAATGGTTTTGAGGAGTGTTTTAATGGATCCCCGGATAAGAAAAATAGAGCAGAAGCCGAAGGTCACTTAGAGGCACATGAAAGAGTGGCCCAGGATGGTCAGAGAACCACAGGCCTTAGTTCGGGCTCCATACATACCTTCTCAGCTCAGTGAACTCATCTGGAAAGAGAGGTGATAGGCTCCCCTTCCTGCTTCTGTGCTTAAGAAGACAAGAGAGTGGAAAGGAGCCTTGCACACTGTGTGTGTTGGCAAGTGGGCCATAGAGGTGCCTAAGTAGGAAATAGGGCTGAGAGCTAAGGGACTCCCCACAATCGCATGCTTTCTGTAGTTTTGAGGATACGGTCCTCTGAGGTAGATTGGGAAACCCTCTAGAACCCCACTGACCAGCCCTCCTCCACAGATTCAGATGCCACTGCATCTTCAGATAACAGTGAGACAGAGGGGACGCCCAAGTTGTCTGACACACCAGCCCCTAAGAGGTAAGCAGGACCCAGAATTTTCCAGGGCAGGGTTGGGAACCTGGGCCATCCAGCTGCCTCTGATCCTTTTCCCTCTTTCCAGGAAGAGAAGCCCTCCGATGGGGGGTGCCCCATCTCCTTCCAGCCTCTCCTTGCCTCCTTCAACAGGATTTCCCCTGCAGACCTCCGGGGCCCCCTCCCCATACCTGAGCTCGGTGAGTTGGGATCGAGGCTAGGAAGTAGTGTGTTACTATGCCTGGGAATACAGTGGGCATCAGTTGGGCAAAGGGGCTAGGTCCTTCCAGCTGGAGGCTTACCAACTCAGAATGTGTCCACATGTGGCCAGCAGGTAACCTCTGGAGGGTGTGATTCAGGGCTGCCTACTTCTCTCTTGTGTAGGACTAGGGGGCAGACCCAGGACATAGTCCTGCCACTATCCCTTCCCCTTCTGTTCTCAGGAGCCCTGGGAGCCACACTCATCAGCATCTCTTTTGTTTTCCATTCTCCTGTGTACATTTCTTCCCTTCACCTGCTCCATTTCCCATCTCCATCTTCCTACTCCCACCTGCAGCTGGCTTCCCCCCCTTACCCCCCATTCCCTTCTGACTACCTGGCCCTGCAGCTGCCTGAGCCCAGCCCCCTGAGGCCCAAGCTGGAGAAACGGCCCCGCCTACCCCGGAAACTCAAGGTACCCTGATGTGGGGACTATAGGGAGGGGCCACAAAGGCAGGACATCCATCTAAAGGAGACTTAAGCCTGGGGGGCATGTACAGAAACTTCGGGTGTTTTGTTTTTGTTTGAGAGAGGGTCTCTTGTAGCATTAGCTAGTAGGATGACCTTGAACTCCTGGTTCTCCTGCCTCTGCTTTCCAAGTGCTAGGATTATAGGCATATGCCACCACACCTGGTTGTGTAGTGCTGAGGATTGAGCCCAGGGCTTCACCAATTCTAGGCAAGCACCCTGCTGACTGGGCTATACTCCAGCCCAATGTCCAGGAATTTTGAAAGGTTATTTTGAGATGTTTAGTCTTAGCTCAAGGCTCAACACTGAAGAGCAGAGCAGAGATGTCCTGGATTGCTGGCAGTGTCACAGTCAGTCTTGGAAGACTCCCAAGTTAGGGTGCTTGAGGTCTGGCTGTATGACCGGGACCTGCAGCATGGCCAGAGGAAAGCATAGTTACGCAGGTCATGAATACAGTGTGCCACGGTGGAGCAGGATTGTGGTGTGAAGAGTGGTCAGGGCTCCCACAGTTCAGAACAGGGGAGTGTGACTCAGAGTGAACAATCCAGGCAAAATTAACAAATGTTCATAGAGTACCTCCTATGTTGAAGACCCTATCTGGAGTACTGCAGCTGTAAGAACAAACAGGGAGCTGAACCCTTGTCCAGAGCTCCTGTTCTGGCAAAATTGGCAAAAGATAAATAAGATAGATTGGCCCAAGTGGAGGTAATGAACAGAATGGATGGGACTTTTAAGGTGGAGAATCTAGAGTGCTATTGACTGGATACAAGAAGCAAGCCATGAGGTGTCTGGAAAAGGGTTTCAGTCTGTTGAACATGCTTGTTGAAAGACAAGGAGGCCGCCAGGCATGGTGGCTCACACCCTTAATCCCAGCTCTAGGAAGGCAGAGGTAGGTGAATTTCTCTGAGCTCAAGGCCAGTCTGGTCTAGTGAGTTCCAGGCCAACCCAGACTGCACAGTGAGGATGTGTCTCAAAACAAACAAGGGGGCAGGCAGGGGTGGGGAAGAAGCTGGGCAGGGGATCAGAGACAATAAGTGCCGAGGGACTGAAAAGCTCACAGGGTCTTAAGGTGCTAGAGACTAGGGCTTATATGGGAATGGAGTGAGAGTCAGTTGGGCAATGTGAGCAGGGCAGGGTCTAGTTCACCTTGCATTTTAGATACATGGGCAACATGGCTACATGGAGACAGGCCTGGGAACAGTCAGAACGGTGGAAAGGAAATGACTGCAAGACACCTAGCAGAGTGCACCATGGATCCATGTCAGAGAAGGGCTGTAGCGTTTCCTAACAGACTCAGTTTGACTGTGAGCAGGAGAGGAATCCCAGAAGGATTTCAGTGCTCTTACCTAAGCAGTGAAGAAGTAGAGTGGCAGTTTTTCTGAGGTGAGGATTATGAGAGAAGCTGATTCTAGAAGAGAGATGAAAATTGGCCTTGGACCTGTTGAGAGGGCATCTGGAAATACTAACTAGACAGTGGCCTGTGTGAGCTGGGCTTTATAGGGCTATGTGGATGGAGAAGGAAGAAGCAGAGTTGAGTAGGGAGCAGCTAACCACCTCGCTGATCTGACAACAGCAGAATCAGGGTTACGTTTCTAGTGGCTAAGATTGTGAATTCCGTGTGGGGTAGTGGTACACACCTTTAATCCCAACACTTGGAAGGCAGCGGCAGGTGACGCTCTATGAGTCTGTGGCTATCCAGGCCTCAGGACTGTATCTCTGAGTCAGGGAAAAGGGATAGGGAGAGAGAGAGATAGAAAAAAAAGAAAAGAAAGAATGAATGAATTCTTGGGATTAGAAAAAGAACTGAGTGGTTAAGATCGCTTGCTGCTCTTCCAAGGGACCCAAGTTCGAAAGCTCATATAAAGCAGCCCACAACTGCCCGTACCTCCAGCTCCAATGGATTCTTGGGACTAGGCATGTGACTCAGTAGTAGTTCTTGCCTGGCAGTTTCAAGGCCTTGAAGTTGATCCCTGGCACTGGGGGAACAGTTGGGACAATAATATTGGCCTTTCCTGAAAGATTTCACTTCTAGCATTCAGGACAGGTGGGAGAAAACAAGGCACAGCACCCTAGGGCAGATGAGAGGTTTGACATGTTTAGATGTGGTGACTGTGTTGGCAGGGAAAGGCTAGAGTCAGCTGCTTTTGGGTCAGGGCATGGGGAGGATCAGGGAAGGGCTAATGTTGGAGCACAGGGTCAGTAAGATCAAGGATGGTTCTAGTGGAGGGAGTGGGAAGGGAAAGAGGACTGCTGGGAGGTAAGCTGCAGCATGACTGAAGGGGACAGAGGAAGGCCTAGACTTAGAGATCAGAAGACACCCGCCACTAAAAGGCTGCAGTCCTAGAAGTTTCTAGGTGGGAGACACAGGACATTGCAAATGTAAGCAGAGAGAGATGCAAAATTCTGGAGCTTTAGCCTTAGCTGCGTTTGAATCCTAGCTCTTTCACATACTCACCTTGTAACCTTGGACATGTCACTGAACTCTATTTGAGTCATGGAGGGCATGAGAAGCTAAAGGATGGAAACTTAGCCTAGCCAGTGCCTGGGGCCTACCAGCCTTATAGAGCCACACTGGCTGCTCTTGGTCATGTTGAGGAAGTCCTGGTTAGGAGAGGTCCCTGGGAGCAGGGGGATGATGCAGAGTGAAGCTGTCCTCTGCAGTCACGTGTGTGCTTCTGCCTCTCTGTGCATTTGGGAGTTGTCTTGGTTACTTTTCTATTCCTATGACACCATGACCAAGGCACCTGTAGTGTTTGTTTGGGGCTTACGGTTTCAGAGGACTAGAATCTGCGATTCCCCCCTCTGTGGAGGGCAGAGGGGAGAGAGGGAGAGCATCTGAGCTAGCTGAGAAGAGTGAGGGCTTTCAAAGAGTCAAAGCTCACCGCCAGTGACACACCTCCTCCAACAAGGCCAACTTCTTATTTCTACAGTTTCACCAGCTGGGGACCAAATATTCAAATATAAGAGCCTATGGGGGGGGGGGGGCAGGCCATTCTCATTCAGACCCCTCAGGGTCCTGGTTCTTTCCAGAGCTGGCCCTCCTGTCTGCCATCCATGTCTCCTGAGGTCTTGCCTACACTAGCACCCTCACATCACCCCACAAGCAGAGGTAAGGGTGGGGCTCCTTGACAAGCAGAGCAGGCCACAGGGCCACAGCCAGGAGGCTCTGGTGGAAACCACACACGTGTGTTGCTTGCTACCCCAGCCCATGGGCACCTTGGGTGCTGTGCAGTGAGCACTAGCATCCTGTTCCTTTAACATCCATCCTTGCACCTCAGTTCCTTCCTCTTCCAGGACCACCTTCCTCTTCCAGGATGGTCCTGTAAAGTAGAAAGTATTGCTAGAAGTCACCCGAGCCATAGTTGGTGTTCAGTTTGTGCCCACGGCACATGACCTGTCACAAACACCCAGAGAGCTTTCTTGAGGGAGGATGTGTGAGGACTTGGCAGGGTGGGGCAAGCAGAGTCCTCTCAAACTCAGAGGACAAAGCTTGACTTTGCCAAATGGAGCAGGGCCAGCCTGTTAGGCACACTTCACTGCCCATCCTGAGGGCAACCAAGGCCAAGGCCCTCAGGCAGAGGAGTGACATGCTCAGGTTTGTGTTCTAGAGTGATCACTCTGGCTGCAGTGTGGAGGAGGAGCTGGATCTGGGAGAGTCTGAAGGCAGGGAATCCAGTTAGGAGGCTGGTACCTAGACCAGGTGAGCTGAGAGGAGGGCCTGGCCCAGGCTGGTGGCTGCTGGGGTCCCAAGGAGGGGCTCATCCCCAATGTCACAGAAGCTGGGGAACAAAGCTGCTGCTTAGGCTTCTGGCTCAGGTGGCCTGTGATGCCTGCCATGAAACAGCAGATCTCACAGGAGGAGGAGGGAGAGCTGAGCAGTGGTGGCAGGTGGCACCCAAGGTACCCAGAGGCAGGAGGAAGGCACTCTGAGCTAGTCCTGAATCTGGCTGTAACCGCTGGCACAGAGCAACCAGGTGCCTTGCTAGAGAGGGAAGAGCCCGGCTTCTCTGTCAGACTCCCCTCACCCCATCCCCATCATGCTTCCATCACTGCCCCTCACCCCAGGCACTTCATGGCTTGAGACTGAGGGGCTGCGGTGGGGTCGCTCCCCCACACCTTGAGCTTTCGGTGGGCACTGTGCAGCTTCCTAGTCCAGTGCATCTGACGAGCCCTCCTTGTGTTTCTCCCCCTGCTGCAGATGGCGGTCGGACCCCCTGACTGCCCTGTGGGCGGGCCGCTGGCTTTCCCTGCCAGGGGTTCTGGGGCCAGTGTTGGGGCAGCCCTGACCCCCCTGCCTCCTCCCAAGATGCCCCCACACACGATCCTGAGCACCGTCCCTCAGCAGATGTTCAGCGATGCAGGCAGCGGGGATGACGCCCTGGACGGAGATGACGACCTGGTAATCGACATCCCAGAGTAGCCGCCCAGCGCTACCTGCCAGCCCCACACAGTCCTCCCGTGCCAGCCAGCACACTCCAGCCCACTTCCTCAAGAGATGTTTATTGATGCTCAGTTGCCATGCTTCGGCCACTGACACAATCAGAAAAGGCGTAAACATGCACAAATGTCCCCGAGGGAGGTGGCAGGGGGCCTGCCCTCACATCCCAGCGGCATCCAGGGGACATTATTTAAATGAGTGGCCAAGAGGCTCTGCCACATCTTTGGGAGGCAAAGACCGTGGGGCGGCCACCCCTTTAGAAGAGCAGCTGAGCAGGGCTGGGACTTCTGAGTGAAGGCTCTGTAATAAAGGGTTGGCTCTTTCTTGTCCTTTCCTCTTTTGGAAATGTCCTCCTCTTATCTCCCCTAATCCGACCTCCTCCCTGTGGGGCAGGGGGCCAGGCAGCCTGGAGAGGAGCAGCAGGGTGTGTGTGGTTGGGGCACTGGCAGGAGACTCCCACGTAGCCCTGTGCATGGGGTGGTTGCATATTTGCAGGTAACAGCAAGTCAGGCAGGAGAAAGTTTGCATATGTGGACATAGCTCTCCACAGTCCCTCACAAGAAGACAGACCCACGATCACAGAGACTCACAAAAATAAGACAGGTAGTGTGGGGCAGGAGCATCCCACCCCATGTAAACGTGCAACACACTCGTGCGAAGGTTGGGTACTGGACCCGGCCCAGAGGGCCTGTGCTGGGCAACTGCTGTCTGCTCAGGCCAAAGGGAAAGCCCCGGCTGCTGGAGGCAGCTCGCTGGTCAAGGTGTGCCAGCGCTCCAGGGCTGTGTCCGGCTGGTGTAGGCAGTCACTCCAGTGTTTCTGCGCCTCTCCCCGGGCCCCTGGCCCCAGAGACACACCACCTGAAGAACAGCCAAGGCAGGCGGACCCAGTCAGTGCCCATCCTCCTGCCCCACTTACCTGGGCACCTGGTGGGCACCTCTGCTCACCTATGAAGTCATTGGATTTGCCAATGTCGTAGTCCCAGACTGTGACTTCCAGGGTCTTGGTGGCCAGAGTGGAGAGTTCCATCTCATAGAAGAACTCCTGAGGACAAGGCAGGCTGTGCTTTCTGGAAAGCCTTCCGGGCACATCACTGTCCCCAGCCCATCTTTATTCTGCTCCCTGCCATCTTTACCTCATTAAATTCTGGGTTTAGCGTCTTCTTCTTTACACACGTTTTATGCTTGGATTTCTTGTCCGCATCTGGTCTCAAGTACCTAGGGGATGAAGGGGAACTGAGAAGTTAGTTAGGGACAGGCGAAGTCCCAGAGCAGTTAGGCTGGGGTCAGGCTTGGGCAAGGGCTCACGTCTTCACATAAGGGTCGGAGTAGCCATTAACATCCATGGCAGCCAGGTGAGCACAGCGAACAATGCCCACCAGCAGCCCACGCCGCTGAGAGCTGTAGCTGAGGCTCAGCAGGATGCGCCCACGCTCTTCCAGCAGCCCAGGTCCCTGCTCTGCCTGCTCTAGCTGCCGGAGAAGGAGGCATGGGTCAGGGGTCAGTCTTCGGCCTCCCCACACCTCCCACCCAAGGTTCTCAGAATGTGCCTCACCTCCTTCAGGTAACAGGAAATGCCCCTCAGCGCCGCAGACATTGAAGAGGGCGAAGGAAGCTGAAGGGGCAAAGAAAAGATTATGGCAAGCTGACCTTTCCAGATCCCCTCCCCCATACCTGCTAGTCCTGCACGGACCGGGACCTGGCGCTCGAGGCAGATGTTAAAATGCTTCTTCTGTGAAGGCTTGAGTCTCCGGAGAGGCACTCGGATCTCCCCAATAAACTCATTGTGGCTCAGCTTGTCCTCGTCACAGACAGAGATCCTGCCAGGGAACTACATGGTCAGGGCCCCTGGGTATTTGAGCCCCGCTCCGGAAGGAGAAAGGTCCTCAGACCAGTCCTAGCTCTTCCCTAAGTTCACCACCTCATCTGTAAAATGGGTGGGAGATTGAGAAGGGCCATTGGGATCTGCCCTGGCCTCTGCCCAGGGCTAGCCTGTATCCACCAGGATTTACCTCGCTGCACAGGAAGCCCTCACAGGTTCTGAAACTGCTCCATTCCACACCTGGGGACAAGTGCCAGCTGACCCCCACAGGTGGCCACAGACACAGTGGGAGTAACCGGCCAAGGACTCCTGATTGACTTGGGTGCCCTGCTCTTTCCTGCTTGAGCAGGGAGGCAGCCCGGGCCAGATGCAGCAGTACAGGGCGGAAAGGTGAGTGTTTATGGTGAAGGTGTGTTGGAATCCCAGCCCTGCTTACTGCCTGCTTGACCTTGAGCAAGTCACCCAAGACCCCCTAAGCTGTTATGGGGGTTAAAGGAAAAAGAAAAATTTCCTCCCTAGTAACTGGGTATGGAGACACACTGTGATCCTAGCACTTGGAAGGCTGAGGCAGAAGGACCTGAATTCAAGGTTAGCCTGGGCAGACCTGATCACCTGTGACCTTGAAGCTTCATCATCTACCATGAAGCCAATTTCGCTGCTTCAGCCTTTGTCTCTCCCACCCCTGACACTAAGGTCAGCTTTCTGTAGCATAGCCCTGATGAACTCTCCTCTTCCGTGATTAAGAAACGATGTGGCTCCTCATTGCCCAAGAGTGAAGGAAGAGAAGAGGTCTCTTCTGACTGGACTCAGCTGCTGCATTTCCCTTCGGGGCTACTTGTCACACTGGGGGTGACAGCAAGTTCTCTAACAGGAAGACTTTCCTCTTCAGATTATAGGTGGGTATAGAACAGAGCAGGGAGCCTGAGGTGTGTGGTCTGACCGAAGCCAAGGGCTCTGGGAAGGGGACTTGGAGAGCAGAGAAACCTTTCAGAAGAGGCAGGTTTGGGGCTGAGTCTCAGATGAAAGGCCAGGGTTGCCAGAGGAAGCCAAGAACGTATGGCACAACTGAAGGCCTTCAGATGATGCCAAGCCTCCTCGTCCTCTGCTGGAAAACCAGTAGGAACATTTGAACCTGCTGCTGAGGAGCCACTGATTATCCTGTCAGCAAGACAGGGTCTTAAGCGGGACAGAGGAGACGGGCCAACCGAAGGTTACCATGACAGCCATCCCAGAGGTGCTGGGCTGGAGGAAAAGCCCTCACCTGAGCACCTTGTGGGTGATGTCGTCATCCGTGATTCCGCTGTACGTCAGCTCCTCGTTCCACACAGGGTTCAGTGTGTTCCTCTGAGTCTTAGTTTTTAGCTTATTGGCCTGGGGCACGGGGACAAAGGGTTCTGATGCATAGACCCTGGGGCCCCAGAGGCTTAAGGTGGGGGCGCGGAGGGACCCATGAGCCAAGCCAATCCTGGAAGGAGACATACCTTGCAGGCTCCTGGCAGGAGGTGCAGCTTTACGTAGGGGTCAGCTAGGCCATTGAAGTCCATGGGCTTGAGGCCCTGGAGGACAGGGCACAAAGGGCACTTGAGACTCCCAAGCCCCTCTCCCTCCTCCTGCAAGACTAGATCCCCAGTGAACGGTGCCAGAGACGCAGGGGGAGCAAGGGTCTGCTCTGGTTGGGGGAGATTGGAGCGGGGCGGGTGGCCTGGGAAGGAAGGATGCGCACCTTGGCCCTGAGGATTCGACAGTGCAGCATGCAGGCGGCCTGGTCGTAGAGAAGGTCAAATTCCAGCGTGCCCAGGGCGGCTGCCGAAAAGGGGAGAGAAGAGGGAGAAGGCAGCGTGAGCCTTCGGTCTGAGTCAAGCGTGTGAGACCTAGTGGCTAAATGTATGCGCCCACATCTCTGCTGGCCTGCCAGCGTGTGTGTGTGTGTGTGTGTGTGTGTGTGTGTGTGTGTGTGTGTGTGTGTGTGTGTGTGTGTGTTGCAAGAGGCTGAACAACCAAGTGCCATGCCTGCGTCTAGGTCCCTGGCTCGGCCGCAACTGACTGTGTGGGTGGTGGAGTGTCTCAGCAGAAATATTGAATATTGAGCCTTGCTGAAGCTGTAATCTGCACCCAGACTGCAGCTGTGGCGGCGGGACTGCCCTCCCTCCTCCCCACCCTCGGCGCACGCACTCTCAGGGGGCCGCGCCCCTCCCACACGCTCGCCGAGCCCCCAGACTCACTGGTATCATCCGAGTCGTAGCTGTCTACCTCAGCTCCATCGTCGGGTGTGGTGGCCCCAAGGAGAGCCGCAGGGGGGGCCAGGGCCAGAGGGGCCAGATGAGCCGGGGCTTCCCCGCAGCCCCTGCCGCCGCCGCCGCCGCCCTCCGGTCCCGGCCCCCTGCGAGGGAAGTAGTCGGAGATCTGGCGGATGGGCCTGATGGGGCCGGGGCACACGTTGATGGCCATGTGCTCCTGGATGTTGATGGCCATGCGATCGCCCCTGCGGCCCCTCATGCAGCACCTCTGGCTGGGAGACCGGCGCAGCGCTGGAGAGGCTGGCTGGGGTCTGCAGGAGCCTCGCTGCCTCCCTTCCTGGGTGTCAGGGAGAGGATGATCTAGCTGGTGGGGCAAGCAGGAGGCCTGGCTTTCACAGGGGCTGGCTGCGCCGCCAGATCAGTCCTGGCAGACGGGTCGTGACTCCCCCTGAACCCTGCCCACTCCCTGCACCTTGTCCCTCCGTCACCTTTCCGGGGCTATCCCCTCATCCGGGGTTCCCCCTCCGTCCCCATCCCCTCAAATCCTCCAGGGACCCCACCGCTCCACTCCTCTGCTGCTCTGGGGCTCTGGCCATCTTCTGCACCAGGCGCGGGGCTGGCCAGGCTGTCACCCACCCCTCCAAGCGTCTCTTCACTCAGCCCAGGCTTCTGCCTGCCTGCCCGCCTCGTCCTCAGCCAGGGCCATCCGCTCTCCCAAGGCGGGGACCCCACCCCCGGCTCGGTTTTCTCCGCCTCTCACCCGCACCCGCCCCTGTCCCCTGCCCGGTCCAGCCCCCGCACCTGTCCCTGGGCCTCCAACAGGTGCCCGGCACGGGCGGCCGGCGGGCTGGGCGGCGGCGGTGGTGGCGACTGCGGCGCGGCGGGCGAGGACCGAGCGCGGCGGGAGCCGCTGCGGGCGGCCGGGAGGGGCGCGGGGCGCAGAGGGCCAAGCCCGGGCCCCGGAGCGCACGCAAGTGCACACTCGACACGTGTGCTCGCGCTCACGCCCGCCCGTGCGGCTGGGGGCCCCGGCTCACACGCGCGCACACTCACCCGAGAACTTGCCGTGCACCTCCGCGAGAGGCGCCCGGTGTTCCCCAGCTCCTCCCGGGAGACCCAGGCCCCCGCCCCGCCGCGCAGCCCTGGCACCTCCCGCCGCCCCGCCTCTTGCCATCGCTGGCTCCCCAGGGCTCCAGGGCCCGACCACCCCGGCCTGGTTGCCATAGCGACGCTGGTTCTCGCGCGCGCATACACCCCCATCCCAGAAAGCACCGGAGGGGGAAGGGAAAAGGGCAGCCGTCCTACCCCTCGGTGTGTCCGTGGGTGTGGCTTAGAGATCCGCAATGACCTAGGGACCTACCAGCTGCGCTGAACCTAATTCAGGACACTGGCTTTCCCCACCTCTCCTTCCTTCTTGTGACCCAACCCAGGCCCCTGCGTCTCTTTTCCAGACCCACACCTCCCGCAGCCCTCCAGATCTGTCCCTCAGGCGCAGAGGGAGGACCTCAGGGCTTGACTCTGCAGTCCCGGAGAGCCTTGCTCCACAGGGCCTCCCTCCTCAGGCCACCACTACCCTTCTGTCTTGTTTTTTAATACCTTAACGATTCTAGACGGCTTGGCCTTGAACTCCTGGACCTCCTGCCTCAGTGGGATTACGTGCCACCCACCGGGAGCTTCAACCCTAACCTTTGATCTTGTGTCCTAAATTTACCTCCTGGAAAGACCAAACCCTTAGAGAGAGGCCCTTCAAGCTGGGGACCCCCTGCCCAGGCAGGTAACACTTAGCCTTCATTTCAGAGCTCACCTTTCCACCTCCAGGCCTCGGGGCCTTTGCTCAGGTACAGGTCCCCTGCTCCGGAGAGCTGCCCTTTCCGGGTCATTCCATGTCACCCGTTCCTAGCACCCACCACAACCGCCCTCCTCTTATCCTTTAGCCGGAGGAACCGCCAGACTCGGCCCTGATGACAGCCTTGCCTGCCTGTTGACGTGAGTCTCCTATCAGCTGGCCCACAGAGAACGGGCTGGTTCATCTCTGAGTCCCCCGTGCCCCCTACTGACACTCCACAGAGAAATCCTGCTGCCCAACCACTGAGCACCTGTACACTTGAGGATGGTCAAGGGCTGGGGGCCCTGGTACCGTGTGTGCTTGGCGTGTACTGGGTTTGAGCTCCAGCACCAAGGAGAAAAGGCACCGCCGTAAATGTTAACGTGTAAATTTTACCTGATGGTGTTTTCAAACTTTCTTTAAAGTGAGAGTAAGGTGAACTCAGACTATGTACACAACACCCATCACCTACCGAGTGGACAAACCTAAAGTGTCAGTTAAACAAGTTAGTGACACTTCCGCAGCAGCCGGCCTGACACTGCATGGCGATACCGCACACACGTGCTCTTTGACCCTGACATTCCGGCTCTCTGACTTCATCCTACGGATATCCCAGGCAACAGGCTAAAGAATGGAAGTTCAAGATTCTTACCTACAGCTTTTCGTTTGGTTGGTTGGTTTGGGGTTTTTTTAATTAATTAGTCAACTTAAAGATTTATATATACAGTGTTCTGCCTGCGTAAATGCCTGAACTCCAGAAGAGGACACCAGAGTTTACCACCGTGTGGTTGCTGGGATTTGAACTCAGGACCTCTAGAAGGATGGTTACTGCTCTTAACTTCTGAGCCATCTCTCCAGCCCTGGTTTTGGTTTTTTTGAGACAGGGTTTCTCTGTGTAACCCTGACTGGCCTGGAACTCACTCTGTTCTGTAGACCAGGGTGGCCTTGAACTCAGACTCACCTGCCTATGCCTCCCTCCCGAGGGCTGAGATCAAAGGCGTGTGCCTCCATCATCTGACTACCTACAACTTCTAAAAAGGAAACAAATGAAATGTCCGTGCATAGGAGACTGGTTAAATCAGCTGTGACATAAGTTCCAATATCAAAATAGTATGCAGCCCTGAAAAAGGAGACATATATATGCAGAGGGGGGAGTTGTGTCTCACAGTCTCACTTGCACTTAAACCGATATGCAGAAAGCAGAGCAGCACGTGTGGAATGCTCCCGTTTAAGTGAGGGGAAGACCTATACACACGCTTATTTGTGCTTGTATTATTTCCAGAAGACTGCACAAGGAAATGGTAACTATGGTGACCACTAAAGAATGAGGTTTCCGTGGAGTGGGGAAGGCAAGCATAAGAAAGACTTAGCCACCAACACACAACTTTCTGGATGTTTTGTTTTTTGTTTTTGTTTTTGTTTTTTTTTTGTTTTTTTTTTTCTCTTAAAGACAACTGTGTAGCCCCGGCTGGTCTCAGAGATCTGCCTGCTTTTGCCTCCAGGCACTGGGATTAAAGGTGTGTGCCCTCTTAATGCTTCTAAACCTCGCCTTGCGCCTGTCGTCAAAGAACACATTGGAAACATGCACATTGGAGGGCGTGGGGGGACCCTGTGACTCAGAGGGTAATGGCACTTGCCACACGAGCCTGTGTTTGCTTCCAGGAGCCCACGTGATAGAAGGAAGGAAGGAGAGGATCCGACAAGTTGTCCTCTGGTGTGTTGGAGAGCAGATTCTACTGTTGACGAAGCATGTGTCCTTCATAGCTCTTCGGGGGAAGGAAGGAAGAAGCCAGGCCCGCTGGCACATGCCTGCGACCCCAGTACTTGAGGGAGGCGAGCAGAAAGTATGTCTGGGACTTCCAGGCTCTCTGTAGTGCCTTCCAGACCAGCCCGCACCACAGGGCAAGGGCGCTGTTGGCCTGGATCCAGGGGCTGGCATGAAAGGAACAGGGCGATCAGTGAGTCCTCCACTGCTATCTTCTCATAGTGGACAACTTAGACTCATCCCAACATGCTTTGCAAAACTTCCTCCAAAGGTGGGAGCCCAGGGCCATGGCAGACAGTGACAAGCCTTCCCGGTTCACAGTGGGAGAGGCTCTGCATCGGCCGTACCTACGCCCCATTACCCCATCATTTCTTAAATACCCTCTAGGCCTCCAGCCTCACAGCCTTCTGGGGAGATAGACAGACACACAGATGATGCCGGCAAGTGAGATGGGAGAAGGATGGCCCAGAGCCGGGGTACCTCGGGACTCCCTTCCTACAGGAGATGTGTCAGCCGGCATTTCCAAGATGAGGCCTTAACTGCCTCTAGAATGGAGCTTTAGTGGCTGAGGTACAGCCTGGGAGCTCCTGGGAAGCAATGGGGACCTTGGGTAAGCATGCCTGTGAGCCCAGCGCTTGGGAAGCGAAGGCAAGATCCCACAGCTGAAGACAGCCTGGACTACGCCACATAACCCTAGCTCAGAAAAGCAAATCTACCGCTTGATGAGCACCTAGACTATAGTGGTCTGAGGCCAGCATGGCTAAAAAGCTTGGAGGAAATGGGAGATGAGCCGGCGGTTGGGCTGGCCTGAAGCCCTTGTACAGGCTTTTACGTAAGGACACTGGGGGTCTGACTGGTTCTTGCTAATGGTTGAGGCTAGGATTTAGGAGGTGGGAAACGGTGCGGTTTAATCAGACCAGGCCTGTGGCTATCAAGAGATCAGTTGAAAGGCCTTGGCTTGAACACGAGGGAAGCCTGAGAGAGGGAGGGAGGAAATGAAAAGCTGAGAGTTCTGCCTTGGCTTGCTCTCCTCCTCTTTCCCCTCCTCTCCCTTTGTCTTTGCTCTGCTCTCTTCCCCCTCCTCTCTGAGACAGGCTCTCAGTGTCCCTCCCAGGCTGATCTGGATTCCTGACTCTCAGCCTCACCTGTGCCTGGATCTCGGCTTCGAGCCACCACCTAGACAGACTGGAGCTTGCTGTCGGAAAATGGCACCAGCAGCTGTTCACTCGGGGCTTGGCAGGTAAGCAGAATGGTCTGAGATGATCCTCGCCTTCCCAGTGGAACACCCAGAAAACTCGAGAAAGCGCCGGAAGGGAGAGAGGAGCAAACAGCCTGGGGGCAGGAGACCTGAGAGAGCTTCAGATGATTTTGGACGTGGAGGCATCAAGCAGGAAGTTGGGTATAGGAGTCTGGAGCTCGGGGGAGAGGTCTGGGCCAGAAATATACATTTGTGAGTCACCAGCATATAGATGGTATTTAAAGCCACCAGATGAGATCACCTAGGGAGAGAGAATATATATGAAAAGAGAAGGCCAAGGCCGAGCTGGTGAGAGGAGTCTTGGAAACTGGTGAGAGTGGGTCTGTGTTTATGTGAGGGATGGGGCGCCCTGCTGAGAGGCCAAAGGGAAAGGGAAGTAACCCTGTCCCCCCCCCCCGGCCGCCGGTGGACCTTGCCGGAGGGAGGGCAGCCCACAGAAGAGGCAGTGCAGGCAGCCAGCGCAGACACCGGACAGTCGAACAGTTGTCTCTTCTAAACCAATATTCATCTCAGGATTCCAGAAGGCAGAAATTTTCCTTCCTTCCTTCCTTCCTTCCTTCCTTCCTTCCTTCCTTCCTTCCTTCCT